>NC_059102.1:125533658-125833658 GCF_020740685.1 Jaculus jaculus
TTTGGAGGTAGGGTCTCACTCTAGAACAGCCTGACCTTGAATTCACTATGTAGTCTCAGGATGGCCTCGAGCTCATGGTGATCCTGAGTGCTGGGATTAAAGATGTGTGCCACCATGCCTGGCAGTTTGTGAATTTTAAGAGCATTGTATAACTGATTTACTAGTTGCGAAATTGAAATACTTGGAAAATTGTTTTCACTTCATAATGCATTTAGTCAGTATATCTTTATTTTTTTAGGCAAGCCCAACAGACTAACATTTTTTAAAGTTTAAATTTATTTATTTGTTTATTTGACAGGGAAAGAGGGAGAGAGAGAATTAATGGGTGCACCAGGGCCTCCAGCCACTGCAAAGGAACTCAAGATGTACGTGCCCCCTTGTGCATCTGGTTAACGTGGGTCCTGGGGAATTGAACCTGGGTCCTTTGGCTTTGCAGGCAAAGGCCTTAACAGCTAAACCATCTGTCCAGCTCCTGATCTTTCTTTATGAGTGAGGGAGACAAGGAGAGATAGAAAGAAAGAATTGGTGTGCTGGAGCCTCCAACCACTGTAATCAAACTCCAGATGAATGCACCACCTTGTGCACATGATCGACCTTCCATGTGCATCACCCTGTGCGTCTGGCCTGTGTGGGATCTGGGGAGTCAAACATGGGTCCTTAGGCTTCATAGGCAAGCACCTTGACAGTTAAGCCATCTCTCCAGCCCTAGCCAGTATATTTTTTGAATTCTTACTTAATTTTATTTATTTGCATGAGAGAGGGGGGGGGGGGAGAATGGACATGCCAGGGCATTCCACTCAAATGAAGTCCAGAAGCATGTTCCACCTTGTGCATCTGGCTTATGTGGGTCCTGGGAAATTGAACCTGGGTCCTTTGGCTTTGCAGGCAAGCACCTTATCCACTAAGCCATCCCTCCAGCCCACTAGTATCTTTTTAAAAAATTTTATTTGCAAGCACACAGACTGAAAGAGATCGAGAAGAGAGATAGACAGAGAGAGAATGGGCGCACCAGGGCCTCCAGCCTCTGCAAACGAACTCCAGATGCATGCGCCCCCTTGTGCATCTGGCTAACGTGGGTCCTGGGGAGTTGAGCCTCGAACCGGGGTCCTTCGGCTTCATGGGCAAGCACTTAACCACTAAGCCATCTCTCCAGCCCACTAGTATCTTTTAATTGGGTACCACATACAGGCCATCTCAGGGTAAGAGGAAGCAACCTGGTGTAAGAGGACCAAGAGAAGCCAGAGCTGGTGTCCTGGTACCTCTTCTTTTGGGGAGGAACTTCCCTCTCTGAGCCTCAGTACCTGGGTGTGTGTCTCTCTCATGGGGTTGGTATGAAACACTGAGTGACAATACCAGACTTCACAGGTATGCACAGTCTCAGCATTCACTGTAATTTTTCTGTAGCATCATTCTTTTATTTTTAAATATTTTTTTTTATTTTGGGGGGAGTAACATCTTTTTTAAAAAATGTAATATGCTATATTTATATTTATATTTGAGAGAGAGGCAAATAGAGACAGAATGGGCATGCCAGGGCCTTCAGCCACAGCAAATGAACTCCAAAAGCATGCACCACTTTGTACATCTGGCTTACATGGATCCTGAAGAATTGAACCTAGGTCCTTTAGCTTTGCCGGCTAGCGTCTTAACCACTAAGCCATCCCTCCAGCCCTGTAGCATCATTATTATGACAAGCTTGACAAGCTGCTGCTGTTTTGTCTTTCTGTGGGTCACCCTGAGATTGGGGCTGGGCCCTCATAACCGGGAGGAAGCTACTTTTTATTTTTTCAAGACAGGGTCTCAACTCTAGCCCATACTCCACCACACCAGGCTTTTATTTATCTCTCACAGTCTCACTATGTAGTCCAGAATGTCCTCCCACCGTGACAATCTTTCTGCCTCTACCTTGCAAGTGCTGGGATTATAGGCATGTGTTATCAGCATGTCTGGATTAAAAACTAGTTTTAGTGCTGGGCGTAGTAGCATAGGAATTTAATCCTAGCACTTGGGAGGCAGGGGTAGGAGGTTGCCATGAGTTTGAGGCCACCCTGAGACTACAGTGAATTCCAGGTCAGCCTGGGTTACAGCGAGACCCTAATTCAAAACCATCCCCAAAGCTGTCCTAGTGGTAGGTGATACACACCTTTAATCCCAGCGCTTCAGAGGCAGAGATAGGAGGATTGCCGTGAGTTTGACACCACCCTGTGACTACAAAGTGAATTCCAGGTCAGCCTAGGCTAGAGTGAGACCCTACCTCAAACAAAAAGAAAAGAAAAAAAAAAAAAAACTAAAAAGGGAGCTGGAGAGATGGCTTAGTGGTTAAGGCATTTGCCTGCAAAGCCAAAGTGTCCTGGTTCGATTCTCCAGGCCCCATGTAAGCCAGAAGCACAAGGGGGCGCACACATCTGGAATTCGTTTGCAGTGGCTGGAAGCCCTGGTGCACCCATTTTCTCTCTTCTCTCTTTCTCTCTCTGTCTCTCAAATAAATAAATAAAAAATATATATATTTTAAAACCCAGGAGCTAAAAACAAAAAAAAAGAAGGGCTGGAGAGATGGCTTAGCGGTTAAGCGCTTGCCTGTGAAGCCTAAGGACACCTGTTCGAGGCTCAATCCCCCAGGACCCACGTTAGCCAGATGCACAAGGGGGCGCACGTGTCTGGAGTTCCTTACAGTGGCTGGAGGCTTTGGCACGCCCACTCTCCTCTTTCTCTCTCTGCCTCTTTCTCTGTCTCTCACTCTCAAATAAATAAATAAAAATAAACAAACAAAAAAACCCAGGGGCTGGAGAGATGGTTTTGTGGTTACACGCTTGCCTAGGAAGCCTAAGGTCTCCAATTCAAGGCTCCATACCCTAGGACCCATGAAAGCCAGATGTACAAGGGGGCGCTTGTGTCTGGAGTTCGTTTGCAATGGCTGGAGGCCCTGTTGCGCCCATCCCCTCTCTCTCTCTCTGCCTCTTTCTCTCTCTGTCTGTCACTCTCAAAAAAAAAGAAAGAAAAAGAAAAAGAAAAAAGGAGGGCTGGAGAGATGGCTTAGCGGTTAAGCGCTTGCCTGTGAAGCCTAAGGACCCCGGTTCGAGGCTCGATTCTCCAGGACCCACGTTAGCCAGATGCACGAGGGGGCGCACGCATCTGGAGTTTGTTTGCCATGGCCAGAGGCCCTGGTGTGCCCATTCTCTCTCTCTCCCTCTCTGCCTCTTTCTCGCTCTGTCTGTTGCTCTCAAATAAATAAATAAACAAACAAATTTTTTTTAAAAAAAATGATAGATGTAAGGAAGGGTTAGAGGGTCCCCTCCCTCCCACCCTGGCCACACACAAAGTTGGCCCTAGGAAAGGATGTCACATTCTATGACACTGTCCTCAGGGCAACTGAGCTGAATGTCGTATCTACCTATAGTCCCAAAACTTGGGACACTGAGATAGGATGGTCTCTTAGAGTTCAAGGCCAGCCTGAGCTACAGAGTGATAATCTGTCTCTGAAACAAATACATGGCCCCTGGGCAAGTCATGAAGTGCACAAACACCACCTCTAGATAAGAGGAGGGACAAGTGGCCCATCTGGCCACTAGAGGCTGCAATTTCCAATTCATCCCAGTGATTAAACACTATCTCTTTATATTAAGATCATGATCCCAGCCAGGCCTGAAGTTGCACGCCAGCACTCAGGAGGCTGAAGTGGGAGAATCGCTGTGAGTTCGAGGCCAGCCTGGGCTACAGAGTGAGTTCCAGGTCAGCCTGGGCTAAAGTGAGACCTTACTTTAAAGAAACAAAATTTCAAGCTAGAGAGATGGCTCAGCGGTTAAGGCACTTGCCCACAAACAAAATTTCAAGCTAGAGAGATGGCTCAGCGGTTAAGGCACTTGCCCACAAACCTAAGGACCCAGGTTCGATTGCCCAGTGCCCACTTGAGGTCACATGCAGAAGGTGGCACATGCATCTGGAGTTCGTTTGCAATGGCTAGAGGCCTTGGCACACCCATTTCTCTCTTCTTCTCTCTCCATCTTTCTCTCTTAAATAAATAATTTAAAAAAAAAAATCAAGATCCTGGAGCTGTATGGATGGCCTCAGCGGTTAAGGCACTTACCTGCAAAGCCCAACAATCCAGGCTGTATTCCACAGTAGCTACATAATTAGATGCACAGTGGTGCATGCATCTGGAGTTCGTTTGAAGCAGCTGGAGGCCTTGGTGCACCCATTCTTTCCCTCCCTCTCTCTCTCTTCCCTTTTTTCTACCTCTCTCTGCTTGCAAATAAGCAAATTAAAAAAAAATTTTTTTTTAAGACTGGAGTGGTGTCACACGCCTTTAATCCCAGTACTCAGGAGGCAGAGGTAGGAGGATCACTGTGAGTTCAAGAACACCCTGAGACTCCATAGTGAATTTCAGGTCAGCCTGGGCTAGAGTGAGACCCTACCTCAAAAAACCAAAAAATAAAAAATAAAAAAATAAAAGTAAATATATCAAGTTCCCAAAGGATGGAGGGATGTAGCCCTATGTCTGGGGTTGAATTGCTAGTATTGTGGTCCCTGGGCTCTGGGAGCTGCGAAGAAGCAAGGAATTCTATTTACCCATCAAAAGTCTTGCTGCTTCCTGATGTTACCAATTTACCTATGAGGAAATTGAGGCTGGGTATGAGGCTGAGGTCTGGACATCCCATGGGAGGCCAGAACACGGGCCTAAGGCCCTCTGAGCTTGCATGTACATCTGACTGGGCAGCATCAGTATCCCCACCACCCACCCATCCCACCCACCGGGCCAGCCGGTCCTCCAGGTCTCGGATCTGATTGTGGTAGAACTCTCGAGTCTCCTCCGTCAGGGGTGAGTCTATAGGTTTGGGGACCACATTGGTATCCTTCTTGCCCCCTTTCTTCTTGACATCGATCTCCTTGACTCCTCCTTTGCTCGCCTTTTTGGGAGCCATAGCAGATAGCAAACACTGTTTCAAGGCCCCTTTAAGAGGCCAGGTGGTTGCTAAGGAAGTGGTGCCTGTACATAGCAACAGCCCCAGAGAGTAAGGCTGGGCTTAAAGAGCCCCCGCACTGTTCTTGGCTGGGAACCTGTGTCTGGCTTCCCCCTCCAAGCAGCTCTGCCTCTGAGGAAGCTTGGGTGTCTGAGGCCATGGCCTTTCAGAGTAGGATGCCAGCTCTTGGACATATCTTTGGGTTCCAGGGAGACCATTCTTTTCCCCAACTGGAAAGAAATAATGTGGAAAATTAATTAGAATGGGGCTCGAAAGATGGCTCAGTGGGTTAAGGTGCTTGCCTATAAAGCCTAACAACCAAGTTCAGTTCCCCAGGACCCATGTAAAGCCAGATGCACGTAATGTCTCATGCATCTGGAGTTTGTTTGCAGCCACTGGAGGCCTTGGCACACCCACTCTGCCAGTCTCTTTTCTCCCTCTCTCACTCTCTTTCTGTTTGCAAATGAATAAATACAAATATTTTTACAAATATTTAAAAATTAATTAAGCCTTTAATCTTAGAACTTGGGAGGCTGAGGTAAGAGGATCACTGTGAGCTCAAGACTGGCCTGGAGCTACAAAGTGAGTTGCAGTGCAGCTTGGACTAGAGTGAGACCTTGCCTCAAAAAAAAAATCCAGAGGTCAGGGGAAGAGATTGAGTAAAGGAAAGGTGGAGGGAGGGCTAATCAAAATCTAAGAGGATATAAATAAATCACATGAAAACCTACTTTTTTGGACAATGGAACACTCAGGAGCCATAGATTGTTGCTAGAAAATTTCCAGTGCCAGGGTTGGGATACCTTCCAGTGAGTTGTTGGCCAGGGAGGTCCCTGATGCCCCCAAAACATTATAGGCCATTGCTGAGGCCCTGGGTTTCCCACCAGGAATAGATGGTAAGATCCTATTGCTGAAGACTGCACATACTTGGGCTGCAAGGCTACTGAGAAATCCTGCTGGAATTGAGCTGATAACCTCCTCCATGTAGACAAGCTGATAGAAAGCTAGAAAAAGCCATTCTACATGCAGTTCAATGGGAGAAAGAGAAATCACCGGTGAAGATACTCAACAGTGGACACTGCAAGCCAGGCTAGATGAGCCAATAGGTGCAATAGTGGCACCTCTGTCATGGTGGAAACCAACTGCCCTCTAATTCGACTGGAGGCCTGCTCCATGGGAGGGAATACATCCCTGATACTGAAAACTTAAAACGGGGAGAGTCATGAGCCCTAGGGGTATAACGTCTGCTGCTATCTGGCTAAATGTATATACTATGCTTATCAAACTACCCAGTAAGCACTTCTCTTAATGTTCATACCCTTATATTAATGCTACTCTCACTTTGGATAGAGAATCTTCTCTTTTCAAATGGCAGTGACCTTGGGATGACGCAGAAGGCATCATGGTGCTAGAAAGAAGTGACCAGAGTGCTCAGTACTGCAATATCTCTATCACACCTTCCAAGGCTCAGGGTCTATTGCGGAAGAGGTGGCAGAAAAAATGCAAGAGCCAAAGGAAGGGTAGGACTCCTTCCAACATGCTTCCTCCAGACATAAAATGGCCTGGATATCCATGATCTCACAGTGCCTGACACTACCTACACAAGACCATCATAATAGGAGGAAAAGATCATGACATCAGAATAAAAGAGGGACTGATTGAGAGGGGGAGGATGGCGTTTCAAAGGGGGAAGTGGGGGGGAGGAGAGGGTATTACCATGCGATATTTTTTATAATCATGGAAGTTGTTAATAAAAAAATTTGGAAGAAAAGTAAATAAATAAAATCCAAAATCTGGGTGTAGTAATATACATCTTTAATCCCAGCACTCCATTTCAGAGATAGAGGTAGGAGGATCACTGTGAGTTCAAGGCTACCCTGAGACTACATAGTGAATTCTAGGTCAGCCTGGGCTAGAGTGAGACCCTACCTTGAAAAACCAAAGAAAAAACTTAATTAGTGGGGGCTGGAGAGATGGTTTAGTAGTTAAGGCATTTGCCTTTGAAGCCTAAGGACCCAGGTTCAATTCCCTAGTACCCATGTAAGCCAAATGCACAGGCTGTCATATGTATCTGGAATTTGTTTGTGGCTGGAGGCCATCCCCCCCCCACTCTCTCTCTCTGTATCTCTCTCAAATAAATAAATAAAATATTTTTTATAACTCATTAAAAAATTAGTGGTAAGGGGCCTGAGGAGCCACCAGCCTGCCCCTTTGGGCCAATCAGAATATGAAGGCCCAGGATTTTCCTGACTCGGCCTCTACTGTCGTAGGCACATAGGATTACAGATGTTTGCACTACTTTGTGCTTTACATGGGTTCTGAGGATCTGAACTCTATAGTTGTCATGCTTTTGCAGCAAGCACTCTTAACCACTGAGCCATCTCCCCAGCAGTTTTTTGTTGTTTTGAGACAGGGTCCCACTATGTAGCCTAGTCTGGCCTGGAATCGCTGTAACTGTCCACCTGGCAGATGCTCTGGCTGGCATCTGGCTGTGTGTTCCAAAGGGGCTCTGACCTCTTGGGGGTGTGCCCCTTCAGTGCCAATCTCTCTAGTCATACCTGTTAGCCTGTGTCCCCTCTTCCCACCAGCCTGGGCACTCCCTGGGACACTGGCTACGTATTCCATTTATTTATTTATTTTGAGATAGGGTCTTAGTCACAAGTCTCAGGGTGGCCTCAAATTCAGTGATCCTCTTACCTCTGCCTCCCAAGTGAGTGCTGGGATTAAAGGCGTGTGCCACCACACCCTGCTTAAGTGTTCCTTCTGGACCTAAGCCCTTATGAAGAGATGACTATAGATCCACCCAAAAGTCCAATGAATGGCTTAGTAACACTCCTGCAAATGTGACTGTTCAAAGGAGTTAGGTCTGTATGAGGTGGAAATTGGCATAAGGAGATTTAGAAGCTCCTCTCCCAAGGTTACTAGACTTTGTTTTTCATGGTAGGGTTTTGCTCTAGCTCAGGCTGACTCACTGTGTAGCCCCAGGTTGGCCTCCAACTCGTAGCAATCCTCTTTCCTCAGCCTCCCCAGTGCTGGGATTAAAGATGTGTGCCACCATGCCTGGCCTCTCTATACCAGTATGTATAGACTTTTGTACTGGTCATGTCCTATACTGTGTAGTGTTTTGTGCTGGTTACGTTCAACACTGTAGTTTTTTTATTGTCTCAAGGCCATGATCTGTATTGCAGTTTCTATCCTGTACTGTAAATCATGTTGCTTCTTTGCATCTTCACAGCAAAGCTGCAGGCATCTGTCTACTCACTAACCATTTTTCTGTTTCTGTAAAACTTGCCTGTTGTATACTCAAGGTCTCTGGCACTAGGCCAGGTTCTGAGCTCTGAGAACTAACAATAATGACAGTAGTCCAAGATAAGGTATATAAGCTCTGAACCTCCAAGAATCAGGGTCCAGGCTTAGGAAAAGATTCCTCTAGGCCTACGCGTGTGTGAAAATAAAACTCTTGTGATTCTCTATTCTGTCTCTGGTGCTGGTTTTGTGTGTCCACGTTCCTGTAATGCAGGCAGTGGCATTCCTGGGGTGAAGGCAGGGAGCAGGAGAGCTTTGGGGCTGCAGTACAGCTGCTTCCTCTGGGATTGAGCTGGGCATTGTGATCATAAACAGAATAACTGTGGTGACCCACAGATTCTGGGCCCATAGTCACAGCACCAAAATAAACATAACCATATAACAGATAGCCAGGTATATGGTAATGAGGCTGTTAACACTCCTTTTTGGGAGAGTGTTACAATATCCTCTTCTGAGATTCCAGTCACTCCCTCCTGCCCCATGTTAGTGGAATATTAGAAAAGCGGAAGCAGAGTCAGGTGTGGTGGTGCATGTCTTTAATCCCAGCATTTGGGAAGCAGAGGTAGGAGGATCACTGTGAGTTCGAAGTCACCCTGAGATTACATAGTGAATTCCAGGTCAGGCTGGGCTACAGTGAGATCCTACCTTGAAAAAACCAAAAACCAAACCAACCCCCCCAAAAAAACCCAAAGAGAATTAAGAAATAGTGAAAGAGGGCTGGGGAGATGACTTAGCTGTTAAGGCATTTGCCTGCAAGGCCAAAGGACATAGGTTCAATTCCCCAGGACCCACGTAAGCCAGATACACAAGGTGGTACCTGCATCTGGAGTTTGCTTGTTTCATAGCTATATCATTGTGGCTTTGATTTATATTTCCCTAATGAGGCAAAGCTCAACACCATGTTATGTGCTTAGCCATCTGTATATTTTCATTAGTGAAATTATCTATTTAAGTCCATTGCCCACTGTTTTTTTTTCTTTTGTTGTTGTTTTGTTTTTCAAGATAGGATCTTCCTCTAGCCCAGAAGCATGTGCCACCTTGTGCATCTGGCTTATGTGGGTCCTGGGGAATTGAACCGAGGTCCTTTGGCTGTGCAGGCAAGTGCCTTAACCACTGAGCCATCTCTCCAGCCCCTCCTTTTTTTTTTTTTTCAATATTGTATTTATTTGAGGGAGAGTGCACACTAAGGCTTTTTGCCACCGCAAATGAACTTGATGCATGTCACATTGTGCGTCTGGCTTTATGTGGGTACTGGAGAATTGAATCTGGGCCAGGAAGCTTTGCAAGCCAACATCTTTTGTGCCAACCTGCAGCATGAAGGTCGAAACAGACCCTGAAGGAGAGAGTGGGAATGAATCTGAGACAAGAACACAAGGAATGGAGCCAAGACAAGTTCTGATTAAGGCTCAGGTTTATTCAGGCAGACACAAGCTTATATACAGAAGACAATGCCCTCGTGCCCAGGGCCATGTGGTAACTCCCCTCTATCAGGTGCTTATGCCTTATGTTAAATGATGCCTGGTGTTATTTCATCTGGGCTGCCTTCTCACCTAAGCTGTAGGATAAGAGATTAAAGACCACCTGCAGCTCCCCTGTGGCTCCCGACATCTCCCCCTTCTTTATTTATTAAAAGAAGTGACTGTGCCTGTCTTAGGTTGTCAGGGGCAGAAGGACATCCTTAGCTCCCAAGGTCAAAGAGCAGCTGCGGCTCCCAACATTTCCTTCCTTCTTTTGTACAAAAGAGGGGTGTTCAAAGGAGAAAGTGGGGGGAGGGAGGGAATTAACATGGGATTTTTTTATAATCATGGAAAATGCTAATAAAAATTAAAAAAAAAAAGAGGGGGAGACCCGCTATTCAGCAGTGGGCTTTTACCAACTGAGGGAGTATTGACCTGACTTCTTCCGTGGGCTGTCATTTTTTCATCCCACAGTCTTGGCCTTGGTACCTTTTGGGGAGGGGAGGCAGGGCCTATGTGATCATAACAGGTGTGGTACCAACCTCCATGCAAGTCAGGTTTTTCTCTCAGGGAATTCAGAAGCGGTCAGAAAGGGACCTTCCCTTGTGGTGCTTTGCCTCGCATCCATGTTGGTGCCCACATTGTACATTGTGAGCTGATATGCATAGGTCTGAATCCTATGCAGTTCATAAAGGAGGGAGTCCATCATAGAACAAATGTATTATCTTTCAATACATGCTCTGTTATACAGGGAGGCCAGAATGAGCATGAAGGTGTCCTACATAGAAAGGTGCTGAGCACTGGAAAGTCAAAAGTTGAACCTGTGCAAACAAATTGTAAACAGTAGAAGAAGGACTTATTCTACTGCAGGTTTCTAAATAAGGAATTGAGTGGACAACATATTAGCTATCAGTGTAAATATTAACAGATATATGGACAATCTTTTTTCATATGTCCTATTTTTCCACAAGAAAAGCACTTGCCAGATCTTGCTGCAGTGGCAGCCATTTGAAAAGGAATTCCTTGTAACGCTGCAGCCATGGCTATCCCCTGCATATAGCTAGGGCCAATATCAGCACATAATCAATATATCCTTGTAGATCAACTTTCTTTCTATAAGGCCGTATAGCTGCTTTGCAAGCACTATTTGCATTTTCATAAGCAAGCTGTTATACAAAGTCCATACCAGTGCCAACATCTCCAAATACTCTCCCTGCCGTTTTTATCAATCTACCTACAAAATCAGCATAGTTCTTATCAGGACCCTGTATAACCTTAGTTAAATTCTCCCCCACAGCCTCTCCTTTTGAAGGAAGATTAAACCACACTTTACGAGCTGCTGCGGCTATTTGTTGATGAACAGCATGGGGATATGCAATTTGATTGTCATTCCCAGCACAATTTCCTTCCCCAGTAAGCATATCAACATTCCAATCACCATTCCCTGCCTGTTGGTTCAACATTGCAGTCTTTTTGCATAAGTCATAGAATTCTACTTTCCAAATTAAATATTCTCCTCCTGATAAACAAGCTTTGCCTATAGATTTACAATCATCTGCTGTTAGAATTTTCCCTGCCAACGCTTCTATTAACTGACATTGTATATGGTGATGTAGGTCCATACTGTGCACAAGCTGTTTTTAATTCTTTTATGTCTTTAAAATTAAAGGAAGCATATTGCCTCATCCTTTGAACACCCTGTTGAAATTCAGTTACTGGATAAGCCAATGGGAAATCTGCTTCCTCATCACCTTCTTCCATGGCTTTCTGTATTAGCCTTTCTAAGGGGGAGCAATTAAAAACAGGCTGAGTAGGATGCAATGAAGATGTGCAGACAATTTCAGAAGGCTTCTTAATAATATGATCTAACTCATCTTTTAACCTTCTTTTTACTTTCTTTAGGTTTACTCTCTCCTTTAAAGCTGCCACCTCATTCTTTAATTCTGCTACATATACTTGTGTGGGGGGCATGGGGGCGGAGGGGCACGGTGGGTCCCAATCTGCATGATGATTAGCGGCCTCCTCCTCTAATTCTGCTGCTTCTTCTAATTCTTCCTCTTCCTCATCACTATTTTCCTTAGAAATTTGTGAAGATTGCAATGTTTTATTCAATTCTTTGTGAGTTACAGGTGTCCCTTTTTCAGGACTTTGATTTCTAATTTCCTCAATAACATCTAGAGTGTGATTTAACATTTGTTTCACTAAACTATCTTTTGTATGTGAATCCAAGGCATCCCTTATCAAAGACCATAAGGAAAAGGCAATTACCAGAACCTTATTAGGACCATGAGTTTGTAAAAAGACATTTAATTCTTTCCCTACTTTATCCCAAGCATCTGAATAAAAATTTCCCTGCTCTATAAACCAAGGGCTTGTTTTATTGACGAAATCAAAAAATTTGCTTAAAGAACTTGATATAATCCCAATTCCTTGTGTTTTAAAAATATTTTTTACTACAGCAATTAGCTCCTTTTTACTTTTTGCTTGTCCCATAACTGCGCCAACTTACCTTATTCCAGAAGACTGAGCGGGCAACTACAGTCCTCTTTTAAATTTTACTTTCTTCCACCGATCCTGAGTTGGTGTTGGCATTCCTCACTGAAGTCCCTCGTATTCAGGTCCCTTGTTCTGGCGCCACGATGTGCTGACCCGAAGGAGGGAGTGGGAATGAATCTGAGACAAGAACACAAGGAATGGAACCAAGACAAGTTCTGATCAAGGCTCAGGTTTATTCAGGCAGACACAAGCTTATATACAGAAGACAATGCCCTCGTGCCCAGGGCCATGTGGTAACGCCCCTCTATCAGGTGCCTATGCCTTATGTTAAATAATGCCTGGCGTTATTTCACCTGGGCTGCCTTCTCACCTAGGCTGCAGGATAAGAGATTAAAGACCACCTGTAGCTCCCAAGTCAAAGAGCAACTGCAGCTGCCGACAATCTTTAACCACTGACACATCTGTCCAGCTTATTTTTGTTTATTTATTTTTCAAATTTTTATTAACAACTTCCATGATTATAAAAAATATCCTATGGTAATATGCTCCCTCCCCCCACTTTCCCCTTTGAAACTCCATTCTCCATCATATCCTCTCCCCATCTCAGTCTCTTTTTTATTTTGATGTCATCTTTTCCTCCTATTATGATGGTCTGTGTAGGTAGTGTCAGGCACTGTGAGGTCATGGGTATCCAGACCATTTTGTGTCTGGGGGGAGCACATTGTAAGAAGTCCTACCCTTTGGCTCTTACACTCTTTCGGCCACCTCTTCTGCAATAGACCCTGAGCCTTGGAAGGTATGATAGAGATATTGCAGTTCTGAGCATTCTGGTCACTTCTTTCCAGCACCATGATGCCTTCTGAGTCATCCCAAAAGTGAGAGTAGCATTAGTATAAGGGTATGAACATTAAGAAAAGGGCTTACTGGGCAGCTTGATAAGCATAGTATACATTTTTAGCTAGACAGCAGCAGACGTTACACCCCCAGGACTCATGACTACCACTGTTTTAAGTTTTCAGTATCAGGAATGTATGTACCCTATGGAGCGGGCTTCCAGTCCGAGTAGAGGGCAGTTGGTTTCCACCATGACAGATGTGCCACTATTGCACCCCTTGGCTCATTTGGCCTGGCTAGACAAATATAAGGCTTGCAGTGTCCAGTATTGAGTATCTTCACTAGTGATTTCTCTTTTTCCCATTGAACTGCATGTAGAATGGCTTTTTCCAGCTTTCTGTCAGCTGGTCTACATGGAGGAGGTTGTCAGGTCAATTCCAGCAGGATTTCTCAGTGGCCTTGCAGCCCATGTATGTGGAGTCTTCAGCAATAGGGTCTTACCATCTATTCCTGGTGGGAAACCCAGCGCCTCAGCAATGGCCTATAATGTTTTGGGGGCATCAGGGACCTCCCTGGCCAACAACTCACTGGAAGGTATTCCATCCCTGGCACTGAAAATTTTCTAGCAACAATCTATGGTTCCTGAGTGTTTCATTGTCTAAAGTAGGATTCCATATGATTTATTTATATCCTCTTAGATTTCGATTAGCCCTCCCTCCACCTCAATCTCTTCCCCTGACCTCATTTTGGGCCTTTTCACCCCCATTAATCTATTCTTCTATTTACATCTATACAAGACCATTCTACTAAGTAACCCCCTCCCTTCCTTTCTCTTCCCTTTATATCCCTTTTCTAGTTTACTGGCCTTTGCTACTGAGTTTTCTTCCTACTTACACAGAAGTCCAATCATCTGTAGCTAGGATCCACATATGAGAGAGAACATGTGATGCTTGGCTTTCTGGGCCTGGGTTACTTCACTTAGTATAATCTTTTCCAGATCCATACATGCTCCTGCCAATTTCATAACTTCATTTTTCTTTACCACTGAGTATAACTCCATTGTATAAATGTGCCGTATCTTCACTATCCACTCATCAGTTGAGGGACATCTAGGCTGGTTCCATTTCTAGCTATTGTGAATTAAGTGGCAATGAACATGGTTGAGCAAGTATCTCTAAGGTAATGAGATGAGTCCTTAGGATATATGCCTAGGAGTGCTATAGCTGGATCATATGGTAGATCTATTTTTAGCTGTCTTAGGAACCTCCAGCATGATTTCCACAATGGCTGGACCAGATTGCATTCCCACCAACAGTGTAGAAGGGTCTCTCTTTATCCACATCCTTGCCAGCATTTATGGTCATTTGTTTTCATGATGGTAGCCAATCTGACAGGCATGAGATGGAATCTCAATGTAGGTTTAATATGGATTTCCCTGATGACTAGGGATGTAGAACATTTTTTTTTAACAATTTTTTTTAAATTATTTATTTATTTATTTGAGAGCGACAGACACAGAGAAAAAGACAGATAGAGGGAGAGAGAGAATGGGCGCGCCAGGGCTTCCAGCCTCTGCAAACGAACTCCAGACGCGTGCGCCCCCTTGTGTATCTGGCTAACGTGGGACCTGGGGAACTGAGCCTCGAACCGGGGTCCTTAGGCTTCACAGGCAAGCGCTTAACCGCTAAGCCATCTCTCCAGCCCTCATTTTTTTAGATGCTTTTATGCCTTCTGTAGTTCTTCTTTTGAGAACTCTCTATTTAGTTCCATATCCCATTTTTTAATTGGCTTGTTTGATATCTTATTATTTAATTTTTTAGTTCTTTGTATATCTTAGGTATTAATCCTCTATCAGATGCATAGCTGGCAATGATTTTTTTCCCATTCTGTAGGTTGCCTCTTTACTTTATTCAGTGTCCTTTGCCATACAAAATCTTTGTAATTTCATGAGGTCCCAGCGGTCAATCTGTGGTTTTATTGCCTGAGCAATTGGGGTTGTATTCAGAAAGTCTTTGCCAAGACCAATATGTTGAAGGGTTTCCCCTACTTTTTCCTCTAGCAGTTTCAGAGTTTCAGGTCTGATGTTAAGGTCTTTAATCCATTTGGACTTAATTCTTGTGCATGGAGAGACAGAATTGATTTTCATCCTTCTACAGACACATATCTAGTTTTCTCAGCACCATTTGTTGAAGAGGCTGTCTTTTCTCCAATGAGTATTTTTGGCATTTTAATCGAATATCAGGTGGCTATAGCTACCTGGACTTACATCTGGGTCCTCTGTTCTGTTCCATTGATCTACATGTCTGCTTTTGTGCCAGTACCATGCTGTTTCTGTTACTATGGCTCTGTAGTATAGGTTAAACTCAGGTATGGCGATACAAAACAGCCTTATTTTTTTTGTTGCTCAGTATTGTTTTAGATATTCAAGATTTTTTTTGTGATTTCAAATGAATTTTTGGATTGTTTTTTCTATTTCTGTGAAGAATGCTATTGGAATTTTGATGGAGATTGCATTAACTGTGTAGATTGCTTTTGGGAAGATTGCCATTTTCACAATATTGATTTTTCCGATCCAGGAACAAGGGATGTTTTTTTCATTTCCTAGTGTCTTCTGCAATTTCTTGCTTGAATGTTTTAAAGTTTTCATCGTAGAGATCCTTCACTTCCTTGGTTAGGTTTATTCCAAGGTACTTTATTTTCTTTGATGCAATTGTGAATGGGAGTGATTCTCTGATTTCATCCTCTGTGTATTTGTTGTTAGCATATAGGAAGGCTACTGATTTCTTTGTATTTATTTTGTATCCTGCTACATGGCTATAAGTGTTTATCAGCTCTAACAGTTTGCTGGTAGTCTTTAGGGTCCTTTATGTATAGAATCATGCCATCTGCAAATAATGATAACTTGATCTCTTCCTTTCCAATTTATATCCCTTTTATGTGTGTCTCTTGCCTTATTGCTATGGCTAAGACTTCCAGTACTATATTAAATAAAAGTGGGGACAGTGGACACTCTTGTCTTATTCCTGATTTTAGTGGAAAAGCTTCCAGGTTTTCCCATCTAGTAATATGTTGGCTGTAGGCTTGTCATAAATAGCTTTTATTATATTGAGATATGTTCCTTCTATTCCCAGTCTCTGTAGGACTTTTATCATGAAGGGATGTTGGATTTTGTCAAATGCTTTCTCTGTGTCTAATGAGATGATCATATGATTTTTGTCTTTCAGTTCACTTATATAATGTATTACATTTATTGATATGTGTATGTTGAACCATCCCTGCATCTCTGGGATAAATCCTACTTGGTCAAGGTGAATGATCTTTCTGATATATTCTTGAATTCTGTTTGCCAATATTTTGTTGAGAATTTTTGCATCTATGTTCATGATGGAGATTGGTTTGTAATTTTCTTTCTTTGTTCTATCTTTGCCTGGTTTTGGTAGCAAGGTGATGCTGGCTTCGTAGAAGGAGTTTGGTAAGATTCCTTCTTTTTCTATTTCCTGGAAAAGCTTAAGAAGCAATGGTGTTAGTTCTTCCCTGAAGGTCTGGTAAAATTCACCAGTGAATCCATCTGGGCCTGGGCATTTTTTAATTGGGAGATTTTTTTTTTTTTTTTTTTTGAGGTAGAGTCTCACTCTGGTCTAGGCTGATCTGGAATTAACTCTGTAGTCTCAGGGTAGCCTTGAACTCACGGCGATCCTCCTACCTCTGCCTCCCGAGTGCTGGGATTAAAGGCGTGCGCCACCATGCCTGGCAAATTGGGAGATTTTTGATAACTTCTTGGATCTCCATACTTGTTGTAGGTCTATTTAAGTGATTAATCTCATCTTGATTTAATTTATGTAGGTTGTATAGATCAAGGAAATCATTCATTTCTTTCAGATTTTCATATTTAGTGGAGTATATGTTTTTATAGTATGTCCCTATGATTGTTTGAATTTCTCTGGTATCTGTTGTGATGTTGCCTTTTCCACCTCTATTTTTATTAATTTGTGTCTCTTCTCTCTTTCTTTTGGTCAGATTTGCTAAGGGTTTATCAATCTTGTTTATCCTTTCAAAGAACAAATTTTTTGTTTCATTGATTCTTTGTTTCTTTGGTTTCTATTTCATTAATTTCTGCCCTAACCTTTATTATTTCTTCTTGTCTACTGATTTTCAGTTTGCCCTGTTCTTCTTTTTCCAAGGCTTTAAGGTGAAGCATTAGGTCGTTTACTTGCAACCTTTCTAATTTTTTTTTTTTTTTTTTTGAGGTATGGTCTCACTCTAGCCTAGGCTGACCTGGAATTCACTATGGAGTCTCAGGGTGGCCTTGAACTCATGGCAATCCTCCGACCTCTGCCTCTGAAGTGCTGGGATCAAAGGTGTGTGCCATCATGCCCAGCTTTTTCTAATTTCTTAACATAGCACTGAGAGCCATAAATTTACCTCTTAGGACTGTCTTCATTGTGTCCCAAAGATTTTGGTATGTTGTATTCTCATTATCATTTGACTATGAACTTCTTTATTTCTTTATTGATTGACCCATTCATCATTTAGTAGTGTGTTGTTTAGTTTCCATGATTTTGTGTTTGCTGTATAGCTTTTCTTGCTATTGATTTGTAGTTTGATTCCACTGTGGTCAGATAGAATGCAAGGAATTATTTCAATTTTCCTGTACTTGTTAAGATTTGCTTTGTGTCCTAATATATGGTCTATTTTAGAGTATATTCCATGTGCTAATGAGAATAATGTGTCTTCTACAGCAGCTGGATAAAATGTCCTGTATATATATGTTAGGTCCATTTCTTCTATGACCTCATTTATTCCAGATGCCTTTCTGTTGATTTTTTTCTTGGGATGACCTGTCAATTGATGAGAGTGGGGTGTTGAAGTCACCCACTACCACTGTGTTTGGTGTTATCTGTGACCTTAGTTCTAATAGCATTTGTTTGATGAAATTGGGAATCCCAATGTTAGGTGCATATATGTTTAGGATTGTAATGTCCTCCTGTTGGAGTGTGCCTTTAATCAATATAAAGTGACCTTCCTTATCTTTCTTAACTCATGTTGGACTGAAGTCTACCTTGTCAGATATTAGAATAGCAACCCCTGCTTGTTTTCTAGGCCCATTTGCTTGAAACACCATTTTCCAACCTTCTACCCTAAGATAGTATCCATCCTTTGTATAAAGGTGAGTTTCTTGGAGGCAACAGATTGAAGGACCCTGCTTTTTAACTCAGTCTGCAAACCTATGTCTTTTGGTTGGGGCATTGAGGCCATTGATATTAAGAAATATTATTGAAATGTGTGTATTTATTTTTGGCTTTTTTGGTAGTTCTTCCAGTTTTACCTTTGCTCTCTTCTGTTAACTAGTATTTGAGTATTGTTTGTTTTTTCCAGGTTCCTTATATGTGTGCTTTTCTTTCTCTTCAGCATGGATTCTTTCAGGTATTTTCTGTAGATCTGGTTTTGTCTTCAAATATTCCTTTAGCCTGCTTTTGTTGTGGAATGTCCTTATTTATCCATCTATTTGAATGGATAGCTTTGCAGGATAAAGTACCCTTGGTTGACAGTTGTTATTTTTCAAAACTTGAAATACATCACTCCAAGCCCTTCTGGCTTTTAAAGTTTGTGTTGAGTAATCTGCTGTGATCCTGATGGACTTGCCTTTGTAGGTAACTTGATTTTTCTCTCTAACTGCTTTCAATATTTTTTATTTGGCTTGTGTGTTTGGTAGTTTAATTATAATATGGCAAGGAGAGGTTCTTTCCAGGTTTTGTTTGGTTGGTATTCAAAAGGATTCCTGTATCTGCATGGATACCTCTTTCCCAATTTGGGGGAAGTTTTCTTCTATGATTTTTGTTGAAAATGTCTACTATGCCTTTGGAGTAAAATTCTTCTCCTTCTACTATACCCTGAATTCTTATGTTTAATCTGTTCATAGTGTCCCAAATATCTTGAAATTCCAATTTATACTTTTCTATTAGTTTGTTTTTCTCTTTGTTGGGCTATATTAGATGTGCCACCTGGTCTTCTAGTTTAGATATTCTGCCCTCTCCTTCATCCATTTTACTGGTGAGATTTTCTATAGAGTTTTTTTATTTCATTAACCGTGTTCTTCATTGCTAGTAATTCTGACTGGTTTTTCTTTATTATATCTATTTCCTTATTTATGTCTTGTATTGACCTTTTATTTCATTAAATTGGTGTCCTGTGTATTCTTTGATTCCTTTGATTTCCTCATTCATTCCTTTGATTTCTTCTTTGAGCATATTTATAATCATTCTTTGGAAATCTTTCTCAGGCATTTCCTCTAACTCATTCTCACTGGAGGTCATTTGTGATGCACTAATACTTTTTTATGGATTTATATTGTCTTGATTTTTGGTGTTTCTTGTGTTATAATGTATATATTTTTGCATCTTGGATTAATTTCATGCTTGGATTTTCTAATTAGCTGCAATATTATTAGATTATCAATCAATCTAATGTTATATATCTTCAGGGTAGGAGCTTAAGGTGCTAGGTGTGGCTCTCAAGACTCTCAGAGTATCTACAAAAGTGATCCTAGGTGTTGGGTTTGCCTGCTATAAGAGTATTCAAGTAGGCTGAGTGGAACAAAATACAGGCAGATTCTAAAATTTAACAAAACAATGTACACTTTCAATGAAAAACAGCACACAGTATTTATGCAAGAGTAGGTATTACAACAACCAGATCCTCTAACTGTCTATAAGGGTGTGTGGTGCCCTCCACCCTTAATCCTGTCAACAAGGAGGTAAAGATTTCTGGTCTGTTAAGGGTTCCAAGTCAGCTTGTGACCAAATGAGACCCTTCCCTAATGAACAACAGAAGAGGAAACAAAGCTGGTATAAATCAAGAAGCAACAAATAACAAGCCCAGAATATAGCTTATTTAGGAATGGCAAATCTGACCATCCATCAGATTTAACATGTAATTTATCCTGATCTAGAAGGTGCAATTAGAGCTTCCGTTTCAGGACTATATACCATGTTTATTAGGTGGGTACTGACCTGGTGTAATCCCAGTTACCTTTTGGGATGATTTTGGTCTCAAGTTATGCTGTGCTCCTGCTTGGGTTCCTCTTTGGTGCCCTGTGGGTTCAAGTAGGCTGGCTGGTCATTGGATTGCTGCTCTGGTCACCGGTGCTGGGTGCTGTGACCTCCCTTCTGCTGGTCTCTGGTGCATGCTGGCGCTTGCACTGGCGGAGGGGGAGGGGAGGCTCTAGTTCTCCCACTGGTACACATGATCCTTTACCTCGTGATCTGCTCCTCCATTGTTCACTGCAGTTCTCCACATTTCTTGAGTTTGCGAAGAGCTCTGGTGTGAGAGGAAAATCCTGTCACCTGGCTTTTCCTGTGGCTCAAGCCGAGCCTGGCCACTGTGGCCCCGCGGACCTGGTGCCGCCACTGCTGGAGCCACTTCTGCCTGTCTGTGTGGGTTCTGGACGCTCTGGGTCTCTCCTACTTCTCTGCTGCCGTTGGTAATTTCTTATACACCTCACTTTTTAATAGAAGAGTATATTTTGCTTTTTTTTTTTTTTTTCTCCCCTAGGCTGCTTTGGTATGTTTCCTACACTGCCAGCTTAGCCAGAAGTCCCAGCGTATTTTTGTATTAAGACATGATCACATGCAGCCTAGGCTGGCCTCAAACTCACTACGTAGCTAAGGATTACCTTGAGCTCCTGATCCCCTGCCTCCTATCACCTCCCAAGTGACAGGATAATCAGCATGTAGCATCACTTCGAGCTTTATGTGTTGCTGTACCTGGAATTCAGGGCTTCATGCATACTAATATAGCAGTCTTCCAACTAAGCCACATCCTAGCCCACTGTGCTTTGAAGAAGCTGGTGTGCTGTTGTCCCTTTCTGACCAAGGATATGTAACAGCACAGGAGGTATCTGGAGGAATGGTCTTCAGGCTCCATCTGAGCCCGGTAACGCCAGGAACTGGGACTTTGACAGGAGACTAAAGCCCTGTGCTCCTTTGCTGTGTGCTGGTGGGAGATGAAGAGAAGTGACAGAGAGCCTGGATCAAGGGAAGTCAGAAACAGCCAAGAAAAGGACCATTAAGTGTGATGAGCACATATATAATCCCAGGTACAAGGCAGCTGAGGCAAGAGGATCATAAAGTTGAGGCTAGTCTGGGCAATTTATGGCTCAGCAGTTAATGGGATTGTCTGCAAAGCATAAGGACCCAGGTTTGATGCCCCAGTACCCTTATAAAGCCAGATGCACAAAGCGGCACATGTGTCTCGAGTTCTTTTGCAGCAGCTGAAGGCCCTGACGCACTCATTCTCTATCTACCTCTTTCGCTCTCTCTCTTTCAAATAAAATTTAAAAAGAAAAAAGAAAAAGAAAAAAAAAAAAAAACAACAGTTCCAAGCCTGCATGTGGTGGCGCACGCCTTTAATTCCAGTACTTGGGAGGCTGAGGTAGGAGGATCACTGTGAGCTCAAGACTAACCTGGAGCTACAGAGTGAGTTCCAGTGCAGCTTGGGCTAGAGTAAGACCCTGCCTCAAAAAACCCCCAAAATAAAAAACAGAACAAAACAAAAACATTCCAATGTCTCTGTCATTCCAAGGCATTGTGGTGAAAGGCTCATATTAACACAATATCTATATCTATTTGACACTCCCTCCCAACCCACCAGGGCAGTGAGCTTTGCTAAGTATTGCCTCTCTGCCCTCAGCTTCCTCATGTGTAAAATGGCAGAGGATACCCCTAACAGATGGGTATGGCAGAGGCCTGGCATGGTTACTAAATAGCCATTGTCATCATGATCTGCTTAAGACACGTCTGTCTCACCAGGATGATAATGGTGGTATAAGTTCCATCAGTTAACCTTGAGTTTCCAGATTTCTCCATGCTGTGAAGATCTTAGTTTATTTTCTGTTACTATAACAAGATATCTACAGCTAGATAATAGGTAAAGACGAGAGATTTATTTAGTTCTTTTTTTTTTCAAAGATTTTATTTTTAATTATTTATTAGAAACAGAGAGAGGGAGAGAGTGTGAGTGTGTGAGAATGGGTACTCCAGATGCATGTGCCACCATGTGTATCTGGCTTATGTGGGACCTGCAGAATTGAACCTGGGTCCTTAGGCTTTGCAGGTATGTGCCTTAACCACTAAGCCATTTCTGCCCCCACCCAACTTCTTTGTTTTGCTTTTTGTTTTTTGAGGTAGGGTCTTACTCTAGTCCAGGCTGACCTGGAATTCATTATGAAGTCTCAGGGTGGCCTCAGACTCACAGTGATCCTCCTACCTCTGTCTCCCAAGTGCTGGAATTAAAGGCATGCACCACCACACCCGGCTTAGTTTATTTTAAACATTTATTTTCACTTATTTGCAAGGAGAGAGGGAACAAATGGACATGCTGGGGCCCCTTGTCACTGCAAAGGTACTGCAGATGCGTGCATTTTGTGCAACTGGTTTCACAGGGGTAATGGGAAATCAAACGTGGGCAGCCTCTATAAGCAAATACCCTCAACTGCTAAGCCATCTCCCTTGGCATTCTTTGTTTTTTTTCTGGTACTAGGGGTTGAACTCAGGGACTCACACATATTAGGTAAAATGCTGTAACATTGAGTTCAATCCTCAGACCTTCTTAAATTTTTTTTTGAGACAGGGTCTAAGTTAACAATGGTTGCCTTGAACTATATAGTCCAAACAAGCCTTGCACTCACAATCCTCCTACCTCCTCCTCCAAGTAGCTGAGAATACAGGCCTGTACCCCCAAGATTCCTTAGCTGGTTATGGAGGTTCAGGGGCCTGGCATTTCATGGCTGATGGCACTGTATGATGGGAACATGTGAGAGAACCCATACAGTGAGACAAGAGGCCAAAGAAAAGGGAGAGGATGGGCTTGTTTTGTAAAACAGTCCTCTGGGGAGAAGTGCAATTCCTCCTGAGGGCAATGCACTAACTCTAAAAGGTTCTATCACCTCCCAGGACTGCTACACTGAGTGACAAGTTCCCAACCTTTAGGAATGAGCCACATCCAAACCACAGAATTTAGTGACTGCCTAGGGGCAAATTCTTCCAAACAGCCCTGCCACCTGTGCCCAGCATCAGAGCAAATTTCCTGGGGTACCTTTGGGGTTTGCATCCTGAACTGGGCCAAGTTCATGACACATCCTTCAGGTCAAGGAAGGTTTCAAGACTTGTAGGACACACATCAAGCTTCTACTCTAGGAGGAGGAAGCCAATTAGGCATGTAGACTGATCTTACGGTGTGCACCACATGTTCCTGTTGGGGGACATCTGCAGACAGCCCTGCAGCGTCTGAGGCAGAGGCCTCTTGAGAGGGAGGAACAGGATAGTGGAGGGCCTGCCTTCAGTCTAGGCAACATCTTGCTGCCAGAGACCAGAGACAAGCTTCACAGGTTGTTCCCAAATGTGACACAGGTACAGACCTAACAGATGCAAGTTATGGCAACTTGGATCCAGTAGACCCCAAGCCACAGCGGTGGGGATGTGGGCCTCCTCTGTGGTCAATGAAGTGAAAGCAGCCCGGGAGTGACCTGGACACCAGGAGTGGGCGCGGATTTCTTTTATTGATTAGACGGTACAGACGATACATGTTTGTGCTTCAATACTTTCAAACACTGAGATTCTGAGAAGTTCAAGGTAAACAAGTTTCAAGACAGACTAGCTTTTTTTTTTAAATATCCTTTTGATAAATTATTTATATAAATAACAGAAAGGAAAACCCAAATGTTCGACAAACAAGGTCCTGAAGCGTAAGCATTGCGTAATCAGTGGTGGGGGGGAGACAAAATGAGCTGCATAGGAGAAATAAACCAAGCATGTTCCTATGGTTCTGTCCTAAGGAGAGAAGACTGCTGAAGGAGAGAAGGGCAACAGGACAGGGACCTGAAAACTAATCTGAGTGCGAAGGGAGATTCCAGAGCCAGGAAGGGAGAAGGCGCGGTGCACCTCATGGGCAGGCCAGGCGGGAGGAACATAGCCGCAGAGGAAGGCATACGTCACGTCTGCAATAACGGCACGAGACACAGTAGTACACACATGGTCTGAGGGAAGGCGGGGCGCGGGGAGGGCTGGGCAAGGGACATTTTTTGTGACTTCCACTGTCATATTTCATGACGACAGCAGCAGAACAGGTGGTGTGCTCACTCCCAGAGATCAGGGAACTGCTGCATCCTGAGGATGTGAGACATCCTTCCAGCATTGGCTTCTTTAATTTTGCTTTACAGCTATGATTTATACAGTTTTTACAGAGAATAAAATGATTTTCTCTTACAAGCACAATGATATATGACTGCACACTATACAAAATAAAGAATTGTGGAGTACTGGAAACTGAGGGTAACCTGACAGTGTTGCTTGCAGAGCGAGGGCATGGTCAGCAGGACCCTGTCCTTCAAGCCTGCTACAGCAAAGTGTCCTCTGACCAAAGTCCCAGAACCCACCTGTTCTAGTTGATTACTGACCTCTGACCTCTACCCTAGGCTGTTTGGAGTGATGCCTGGGTGAGGAGAGGGTCAAGCCTAATTGTTCTCTAGAGGGGCCCAGGGATAAAGTAGGAGTCTAGGCATGGTGACAGGCTGAAGGACATCACCAAGGGTCAAAGTACTAGAACACTGGTTGGGGGAGCAGACCCAGACTGTGGGAGGAACACTAACTAGTACCCAGTCTGGTTTCACGTAGATATCCCTAACCCTACACTCCAAGCTGCAATACCAGGGCACAAGCCAGTGGGGCGAGAAAAGAAGTCCATTCCATCCCAGCTTCCTGGAGTCTCTGTACTGGCGGTCACTTCCCAACTTATGCTGAAAGGGTAGAAACTGGCGAGAAGATAACAGATTACTCCTCAGTGTGAAATACTTGAAGAACAGACACCTTATGATTCCCAACAAGAAGAGAAACAACCCCAATCAAGCTTTGAAAAACACCCAAACATCTACCTTTCCATACTCAAGCAATGTGCACGCATAGCACAGGGTTATGTACAAGGTTGCAGGATCATAAATAAGGGAAGGGGTCCATTTGGTTTGGAGTTCCAACACTTCTGCACTGTAGCGCTTGCATGTGAACTTCTTGTGGGAAACATACAGAAGATACTCATTTTTTATAAAACACAACGCACAACTCTCTTTTGTTGCAAATGAGAAGAGGGTATCATCTCACACGAACTAACGCAGCGCGGCGACTGGACAGCCAGGGCGTGCGGGGTGGGGAGGCAGCAGAGTAACCGAGCCGTCGCGCTGGGAGCTGCAGAGCACTGTGGGAAGGAGGCTGGGCTTTGGAGGGGTGACTTTAAGTTTTTTAACTGCTTATTTCTTCATCTGTTTTATTCAGTTTCTTCAGCGTGTCCAGCAGTTTCTGTGGGGTGAGAATGTGCGTGGACCCTGGGGAGGCAGAGAAGTCCATGAACTTGACCATTTATTCCAGCCTATTGCTTCTTTCCCTCTTCTCCAGTCCCAGATCTGCACCTGCCCCTCCCCCACCCTGGTCCCGGTCCAGAGGAAGCTGGGAGGGGATTGGCTATGGAACCCTGGGGACTGGTTACAATAGGCCTTGGAGACCTTTAGGGGCTTTTTGGGTTAAACAAAACCCATCCTCCTGCTCAGACAGGGTCCTAGGCTTTACCTAGGAACCACCTCTCCACCAAAGCCCAGTAGCAGCTGACAGGTGACAAGCAACAGGGCAGGACATTGCTCAGTCTCTTTAAATTCAAGGTGAACCAGGGAGAGTAATTCCAAACAAGGGGCAATGGCTGGGAATGGGACGGGGTGGATAAGGGCCTGTATGTGGGAAGCATGGTGCTCGCCAAGAAGGCTGTAAATTAGGCAGAGCCCAAGGAGCCCCTGACCTCTAGGAGCCAGCAGACTAGTGCTGGGGTGGTGGTGGGACCTCAGGTGTGAGAGGGTAAGGGTGGGGACCTGAGGCCTTACCTTGCAGGTACCGCGCATTGTAAGAGATTAGAAATGCTTGCAAAAGTTTAAGCTAATGGAATCAGATATACTTCTAGTGCAAAAGTAAAACAATAAAAAATTAAAAAATGAAGGCCTTTTTCATAAGGAAGAGATCTCAGAAGTGCAGTAGAAATGATGCATGGCTTGTGTGGCTTGGACATGGACTTAATCAAACAGAACAGAAGTGACGGGTGGTGTGTGAGCATGAGGCCTGCACGCATGCAGCAGTGGACTTCAAAGAAAGATCCCGGTGGGAGAGAAGAACTCAACGAAAGAGAGCCGTATTTGAAAATGTGCCTTCCTGGAAACCTGGAAGGGGTGGGCCTTCATAGGAGATTGGGGAGGAAACCCCACTTCCAGATTTCTGTTCCAAAGGCAGGCAAAAGGAGCCTTGGGTTAGCCTATTAGTCTAATACTGGGGTCCCTGTACCTGTGACCATCACTTGTTCAGCTGACCTGGAGCTGTGGGACTTCCTGGTCAGTCTAGACCAGCAGAAAACTTGCAGCACCCTCTTAGATGTAACAGGCATCATCTTCCAGCATCTGAAGTCTTAGTACCATTCCCCTCTGGCCCCTGCTTAGTGGAGTCTGTCTTTGCCTACTTCTAGGGATGAGAAGTGGGGCACCCTTAGCACACAGCCTGCCCTGGCCATGTGCTTTGCAGCTCATTCATTGTCCTGCAGACTTGCAGCTTCTTAAATAGGGATAATGTGCCTTTCTGCAGTATCCCTGGGTATTTTCAATAAGGTTCCTTATTGATGAAGCATACTTCCTTTTTTAGTTTTTGTATGTGTATATGCTCATTCATACATGTGTAGGTGTACCACAAATGAGTATAGGCCAGAGGTTGGGTGGAGTTGGGTGTCTTACTCCATCAGTCGCTCTCTATATTACTTTTTGTTGTGTGCTGTTTCCCAAGGTAGGGTCTCTCTCTCTGTAGCCCTGGCTAACCTGGACCTCATTCTGTAGTTCTAGGCTGGCCTTGAATTCACAGTGATCCTACCTCAGCCTCTGGAGTGCTGGGATTAAAGGTGTGTAGCACCATGCCCTGCTCCACATTACTTTTTTTTTTTTCTGAGACAGGGAGAGAGGAGAGAATTAGTGCAACAGGGCCTTGGTCACTGCAAACCAACTCCAGGCGTGTGCACCACCTTATGTGCATGTGCCACTTGTGTGCAGGCCTCACTTTGTGCACCTGGCTTATGTGGGTTCTGCAGAGTTGAACCTGGGTCCTTAGGCTTCACAGGCAAGCATGTTAACAGCTATGGCATCTCTCCAGCCCCCACATTACTTGAAGTCAGAGCTCACCTAGGGCTAGACTAGCCAGGGGGCAGGCCCTGAAAATCTGCCTAGGACACCCAGTTTTATGTGGGTGTTGGGAATCTTAACTCAGGTCCTCATAAGCAAGCACTTGACCCACCCAGCCATGTCCCTAGCCCTATATTCACTTGTGTGAGCTTACTAACTTCCCTAGGAGTACTAAGAGTGGCCAGGCATGGTGGTGCATGCCTTTAATCCCAGCACTCGGGAGGCAGAGGTAGGAGGATCACCATGAGTTCAAGGCCACCCTGAGACTACATAGTGAATTCCAGGTCAGTCTGGGCTAGAGTGAGACCCTACCTCAAAAACCAAAAGAAAAAGAAAAAAACAGTGGTTAAAAGGCTGCAGTGCAAATGAGAGAAAAGCACAGTGACATTATGAGGTTTGCTCCAAATTCTGAAGCATGAGCCAATGATAGCTTTCCAGACTTCCACTGGATGCAGGTCATGTGCTGGACACTAAAAGCCAACCTCTGGACCTGGAATGTGGCGCAGCACTTCCTAAAGCCAACAAGAAGATGCTAGTCGAAAAATTGCCAGCCCCTAGTTATGCAACTGTGTTTCAGGAAATAAGATGGCAGCTTTGATTTTGAGGACAAATTCAAATGGGTTCCTTAGATGCTTGTTCCAATGCACTCCCCAACTTCTTGTCCAATTTGAAGCCAAAAAGAGGTGAAGGAATCTATGCTCTAGAATTTTCTGATAATATCTCCTCCCTAGTTTTTGTGGAAGAACATTCCTAGAGACAACTAGTGTGGCATCTGACAGTCACCAACACTTGCCTGGTTTCTTTAAAGGGAGGTTTGATTGCTATTAATCCAACTCATCCAAAAAGCCAGTTGTTTTTATTTTTGTGCACACGTGTATGTATGCATGTGGGGGCTAAAGGCCAACACTGGGTGCCTTCCTGTTTCCCTCTTTGTTTTTGAGACAGGTCTCTCATTGAACCTAGAGCTCACTGATTCTGCTAGACTAGCTAGCTAGCAAGCCATAGGAATCCTCCTATCTTCACCTTCCTACCATTGGGATTACAGATGTATGCCACCAAACCTGTCTCACGTAAAAATGAGTGCTGGTGATCCGAACACAGGTCCTTATGCTTGGTGGCAAGCACTCCACCCAATGAGCCATCTCCTCAGCCCCGAAAGCCAGTTCTTTTTTTTTTTTTAATAAGGTTTATCTATTCTTTTTATTAATTTTTTCTCAATTTTTATTAACATTTTCCATGATTATCAATAATATCCCATGGTAATACCCTCCCCCCACTTTCCCCTTTGAAATTCCATTCTCCATTACATCCCCACCCCATCTCAATCATTCTACTTACGTATATACAATATCAACCTATTAAGTACCCTCCTCCCTTCCTTTTTCTTCCCTTTATATCTCCTTTTTAACTTACTGGCCTCTGCTACTGAATTTTTTCCTTCTCATGCAGAAGCCCAGTCATCTGTAGCTAGGATCCACATATGAGGGAGAACATGTGGCGCTTGCTGAAAGCCAGTTCTTGATGCCCAAGAGTCTGCACTGTCTCAATAACATTAATCAAGTTCTCACCAGCACTAACACTGCAAAAAAAGCTATGTGAATCCGTATACCCTATTTTGCAAATAGTCTTGTTTTAAAACCCAGGTATCTGGCCATGTTGGCTTTCTGAAGAGAGGAGCATGTAGGTTATGCTGCTCTGAGGGTCTCTTCTAGCCCACATAACTAAGTGACTTTGAAGTGCCAGCATAAGTCTCTGAAAACAAAGTGGAGACCTATCCAAAAGACCATCTCATGTCTTCAACACCATGGGCCACACACAGCAAACTCTGGGAAGAGTCTGAAAGACAAGGGTTTTAAGATTGGCTAGGAGGGGCCTGAGAATGCAAATGAACCAGGCAGGCTTGATGACTGCTTTAGAGGGCCACCAGCTCATCCCACAAGAACTGCTCCAGGAGGGTTGGTGGGGGTACAGTCTGGTCTTTCACGGCTCCCTGGGAGGGATACACTCTCTCATGGAACACAGACAAGGAATACTTCACAGAAGCTGGCTGCTGGCTCTGATTCAAATGATCTGAATGAAACTTACCTAGCACCAATCCGGAATATGACAAGATACATAAAAGCACCAAGATTATCTTACAAATTGCACATGAAACCTGCAAGGTCTCTCACTTACTTGTCTTTTTAATTTTGGGGGGTGGGAGGGTTTCAAAGCAGGGTCTCACTCTAGCCCCGGCTGATCTGGCACTCATTCAGTAGTCCCAGACTGGGCTCAAATTTATAGTAATCCTTCTATATTTGCCTCTTGAGTATTGGGATTAAAGAGCATGTGCCACCATGTCTGGCTGGTTGCGTTTTTGAGACAAGCTCTCATTGTATAGCTCTGCCTGGCCTGAGACGTGCAGTGATCCTTCTGCCTTTACCTCCGAGTGCTGGGATTACAGAGGTGCATAGCCACGCCTGCCCATCTCCTCATGACTGCTGGTTTGTTGGCCTACATCAACCAAGGTAGGAGCTTTAAAAATCTAATCAAGCTGGGCGTGGTGGCACATACTTTTAATCCCAGCACTTGGGAGGCAGAGGTAGGAGGATCACCATGAGTTCGAGGCCACCTGAGACTACATAGTGAATTCCAGGTCAGCCTGGGTCAGAGCGACAGCCTTCCTCCAAAACCTCTAAAACAAAGAAACAAAAATCTAATCAGAAAACATCACTTATGGACAGTCTGTAGGAATGGCTGGTGGGCACTAAGATGAGATCTGGTGGGATCCTAGGGACACTCTCCAGAATGGCTGGACCTCATCTTCTCCTAAAAAATAATCTGCTGGGTGTGGTGGTGCACGCCTTTAATCCCAGCACTTGGGAGGCAGAGGTAGGAGGATTGCTGGAAGTTCAAGGCAAGTTTAAAACTACATGGTGAGCTCCAGGTCTGCCTAGCTAGAGTGAGACCCTACCTCAAAAAATAAAATAGGGCTGGTGAGATGGCTTAGTGATTAAGGCACTTGCCTGAAAAGCCTAAGGACCAAGGATTCCCCAGTACCTTCATAAGCCAGATGTACATAGTGGCACATGTGTCTGGAATCCATCTGCAGTGGCTAGAGGCCCTGGTGCACCCATTCTCTCTCAAATAAATAAAAATAAAATATTATAAAATAAAATAAGGGCTGGAGAGATGGCTTAGCAGTTAAGGCGCTTGCCTGCAAAGCCTAAGGACTCGTGTTTCGCTCTCCAGATCCCACGTAAGCCAGAAGCACAAGGTGACACAAGTGTGCAAGGTTGTACATGCGCACAAGGTGGCCCATGCATCTGGAGTTCGGCTGCAGTGGCTGGAGTCCCTGGCGTGCCAGTTCTCTCTTTCTCTTTCTCATAAAAAATTTAAAATTAATATTTTTGTTTTGTTTTTCTAGGTAGAGTTTTATTCTAGCCCAGGCTGATCTGGAATTCACTATGTAGTCTCAGAGTGGCCTCGAACTCATGACAATCTTCCTACCTCTGCCTCCCGAGTGCTGGGATTAAAGGCGTGTGCCACCATGCCCAGCTGCCTTGCTGCTTCTTAACTGTAGATTCCAACACTGCCCACTACAATACCTCAGCAGGGGGAGGAGTGTATAATCAGAGGCTATTGGCTCTTTCTCTGTTCTGGTGGCAGTTGAGTCTTCTCTACTGATCAAATGTGAAACAAAAGGCTCATTCTGCAAAGAAGTAAAGGAGTGCTTTGTTGGAAGGCAAGGAACCCTCAAATTAGCACTAGCAGACCTTGGGGCTGAGTGGTGTGTGTGTGTGTGTGTGTGTGTGTGTGTGTGTGTGTGTGTGTCCGTCCTACAATGTTAACTTGTCCATTTATTTATGTTTTATTTTTTTGTTTTTCCAGGTAGGGTCTCACTCTAGCTCAGACTTATCTGGAACTTACTCTGTAGCCCCAGGATGTCCTCAAACTCATAGTGGTCCTCCTACCCTGCTTCCCAAGTGTTGGGATTAAAGGCATGCGCCACCACACCCAGCTGTATTTTCTTTTGAGGTAAGGTTTCATGTAGCTCAGGCTGGCTTCCTAATTGCTATGTAGCTGAGGTTGGCTCTGAACTCCTGCTTCTACCTCTGAGTGCTGAGAGTACAGACTAGCATCACTAGCATGCTTTTATCCCACCCATCAACCTTGCTTTCAAGACTCAGGTGAGTTGACAGGAGGGGAGCTGAGTCACAGTTACTGTCCTAGAAACGACACCGTCCACTGAGAGAAGAGGAAATATTAGTGGAATGCTTCCTGTTCATAGCCTTAGGCTAGAGCACCACAGTATCTAAACATGCCTGCTTCAGATGGGCCATTCCTCTGAGACCCATAGGAAGAGAGAAGGAAGGTATGTGCAGTTTGAAGCCCAGGTTTGAAATACTGAATTCTAGACTGTCAGAGTACCAAGGAGCCTTGTGGAGCTGTGACCCAAGGAGTGGGACTAACCTCCCACACAGTGTTCACGGAGGAGTGTATAAGAAGCCAGTCCTGTTCCCAGACCACATCTCTCCATTGCTTGCAGACGACTCACACTGATGACTCACTTGGCCATGTTTTAGCTCAAAGTAAAGGGACATTTTCAGGGCCTCTTGTCAATGGCTTACAAAAAGGTCATGTGGCTCCATTATAAAACATAACAATACTGAGGAATTATTAGCACTGTGACAGAGGTGTTCAGCTCCAGTCTGTCACTTAGGAGGTTCCTGATACATTTAAAAGATGGAAACAGGGATGATGTGGAAGAATCGAATTTAGATGGTACACCATACAAGGTGCTCCTGGGGAAAAGGCTTGATGGGAGAGCAAATGACAACTGATTAAAGCCACACCACACATCAAGAACAGATTTTCCTCCTGAGGGCCTAGCTCTTAGCAAGCAGCTTTGGTGGGAGAGAGGGTATGACTACTCAACTCCTGAAAGAGCCACAGAATTAAAATAGAATGAAAGCAATTGTGTGTGTGTTGAGAGCAGTAATGGGTTACTGAACTGCCAGGGCCTCCCATATGCTAGGCAAGAGCTCGACTAAGCTATAACCCCAATCCTTGTTTTACTTTTTTCCCCCTGAGACAGGGGTTTGAAGTGTAATCCACCTGCTTTGGCTGACTGGGCAGCTGGGATTGCTGGCTTGTGTATCACCAAGCTAGCTGAAAAGCACTATTCTGTGAACAAATGACTAGAGAGTGCAGTGTCTCCACAGCAGCATGAGAGAAAAGTTCTTCCAGCCGGAGAGTGGAGTCACTAAGCCCACAGTGACGAGAGACCAATCACCACTTAGGATGGACTCTCTGGGAAGTACCAGCCCAGGGAAAAGGTGTTGGCATCTGTCTGTCCTGATGCTCCCTGCCAATCATTCCTCACCATCAGGTACCCATGGACTCTTCCCAGTGCCCCCCCTTTGCATGTGGCCTTTCCTTGAACATCTGTTGGTCTCACACACACATCTACCATGTCACCACCAGCACCCTTATGTGCCCTGTGGATGCCCACAAGCTCTCCCTGGGCCAACAGGCTTGGGCACCCTACTTCAGGCCTCCCTCAACTTCCACCTTTCCCTCTGTGGACTGCTCATACAATTACTTGGGTCTAACCCAGCTGCCTGCAGCTGTCTAGCGGCACAGCATGTCATCCAAAACATGAGTGAGCTGACAGGGAGGAGCCCAGGGTGTGAAGGCAGCAAGGGACACATTTTCAATCGGTGTTAACAACTGCAAGCATTTTCTTGGTAAAATAAAATCAAAGAAATAATAAAGAAAGAGGGAAAATAAAAAGTGACGGAATAATCAAAGAAATCCCTTCAGAGTGGAAGAGTTTCTTTTCTGTAATAAGCTGCTTTTACTTTGTTTCTTTGGCTCTCACTCCATTGTTGGAGCCTGATCCTCAAAAGATACCCTAGAGGACTCCCTGAAGTCGGGGTGTCTCAGGTCCATGAGAAATTTGGTGGGAGTAAGAATGTGAGTAGAACCTGTGGGAGAACAGAGGCCAGCTGACTGCTTGAACAAAGGAACGTCACAGGAACATGCCAACTTAGGCCTACAGTGTTTGCAGCCAATGAGGCGTGAGAAGCAGATGGACACACACGTGAGCATGCACATACACACACAAAGGCAGCAAGGCACTAGACATGCATGAAGCACAGGAGGCCACACAGCAGAAGTTGGCTGTCTGCGCAAGGCCCTCCATGAACCCACACAGGCAGCTTTTATCCCTGGGCTTCCACCTCCCACAGAGAACTTCAGGGCATGCCCAAAGGGGACAAGGAAGGGTCAAAGCCTGACCATGACAGCTGCTGTCCAGCTGTGTCTGAGTTCAGAATTATCTAACACATTCATGCAACATATATGCAAACTTGGAGCAGCATACTATGACAGGGCCTACACTACAGAAGGGGAGACAGTTGTTGGGAGACTGACTGGTGAGCAGATCAGGGACATCTGCAAGGCTGGGAAAAGCAGACAAACTCCCTGCTGGGTCGCGGGACTGTGAAGGCAGGGACAGCCTCAGGTCTATCTTGGTGAACCCAGGACTAGTAATGAGGATGGGTCTATGAGACTATTCACTTGGATAGGTTGGAGGTGCCGTCAGTCATCCCATATTGGGATGGAGATAATGACCATGCCTCGGTTATGAGCAGCAGTGGGGTACCCTGTGGGTGGGGTCAGGGAAGCCTTTCTAGCTCAGATGGCTCAGGGCCTCTTTTGTGTCCGTATACATAGAAATGGCCTGTTGGCAATCCATACACCATGGAGAGTGTCAATTCCCTCTGGGTGCCTGGCATACCCTTTCCAAAGGGAGACCATGATCTCAGGCTTCACATCTTACTCAGCATGCATAGGCTGTCCAGTCAGTGCAGGCTCCTGTGTGGGATAGTCTGCTATTACTGTCAAGAGGGATTCCTGGGCAGGTACAACTCCATTTTGTTAAGGACAAGATGGAACAAAAGGAGTACATCTGGAGAAACCAAGATTTCTCTCCTTTCCTTATCAGCTGCCAGCCCTAGAAGCACAGATGCTCTTGGAGGCACGAGGCAAGGGAAGTCTCTTGCTGTATTAGACCAACTGCTTCCTCCTTTTTGGAAATAAACAAGAAATACAAGGCATGGCAGACTCTAAGGTGGTAGAAATTGGTGGGCAAACTCTTCTTAGAGGCCAGTCACCAGTCTGATAGTTGTCAGGCAGTATCTGTGCACACACTGTCTGACCATCTCCAGGTGACTGGTGGAGGATGTTAACGGCTTCCTTGCCATCATGAGGCAACTATGACACAAGTCCCAATGTCAGCTGTTGGCTGCAACTGGGTGTTATAAACCCTCTTTTGTTGAATAAGGAAATGGTAGTTTACAGAGGTCAAGTCACTGGTTCAAGGTGACTTCACTTGGCAGTGGCTGTCTGGATTTGAGAATCTATGATCAGGTTTCTTTCTACTCCAAGGTGATGTCTTACAGCAAGAGACAAAGCAGGGCAGACAGGCCCCTTCATCCTTAGCTTCCACTGTCATCTAGGAGCAAGCTGTGCAGGGTGAGGAAGAGCCAACGACGGAACACAGCACCAAGCATGAGATGGAGCGACAGTGCGATGAGGCAGCTCCTCCCACACAACACGCGCCCACTCACCTATCAGCACTTCCCACTTGCCACTGGCCTGGGTCACCTCATACGCACAGCGCATCTCATTGAGGCTCACGCCTCCGAGGATGAAAATAATGAGGCGGGGGCCACTGCGGTACTCCCCAGGGGCCTTATTCTTGTGCCAGTGCCCATAACGGGCGCTAAGGGGAAGAGGGAGAGATCAGTTACGGATGCACCAACAGTGTCCAGTGCTTCACCCACAGTGCTTGTGACACAGTGTCTCTGCTTACCTGTGACCCCAATAGAGCAGACACTTAGTAAGGACCAGCTGAGGTAACATGCAATGCAATTTCCAAGCTGTCTGGCTATGTTGAGAAGAGTTGTTGCAAATGTCTGTGCTGTGACTCTGTCACTTACTTAGAAATGTGTGGGCAACAGACAGGCTCAGTTTAGCTCTAGCATCTGAGGCATCAGGCTCAGCAGCTTTGCCTGTGTGGCGTTCTCTCAGGCCTCTGCTCCAGGTCATGCACATCTAGGCTTGACTCTGGAGCACTGAGCAGAGGGGACACAGTTAGAGGTCTAGCTGCCTAAGGCTGGTATAATAATCTCCTGAGGAAATGTGTGCCATACAGACCTCCATGGGCCAGGCCTCCCAGCACTGTTTTCCTGGGGAGAGCGACTGTTCACACAGTGGCAAGCTAACAGGGTGGGTGAGGGAAGCAGGCCTGCGCTGAGCTGCGCTGTGATGGAGACTTGCTGAGTGCAATGGGACAAGACGAGGGAGGAGCTACAGAGTCCTGCCCCGGTTTTACCAGGGTTCTGTCAGTGGGCTTCTTTCAGTAGGAACCTGGGCTCAGAAAAAACAGGGGGAGGCAGGGTGCTTCCAGGCTAAGAAAACAGGAAGTGTGAAATGAACGAGAAAGTCTCCTTTGGATATGGAAAGGTTTTGCCCTTCTTGCTGACTAATGACACCTTTGCATTCACTTTCCAAACTTGGGAGCACCCAGACACTGTCCAGGTCTTCTATGTGAGGTCATTTGATGCCTTGCCTTCCTCAGCCAGCCTGGGTGGGTGACACATGGAGGTAGTTCTCCTCTCCACATTTGGCACTGATTGTCCATCTGTGCTGCAATCAGAGGGGATGCCAAGGCCATAGGAGCCACTATAGGCCTCTGGGCCAGACAAAGGCCAAAAATGAAGACAGAAAGAGGAGGGGAGAGAAAGGCCATGTGGGACAAGCCTAGGGAACTGCAGTTACAGGTGCTGGGGACAGTCCTGTCTCCAGCCACTAGCTGTCTGATTTGTCTTGGTTTGTTTAAAAAATACACTGGTAAGCGGAGAGCATATTAAGATGTCCAATATCAACCACTGTCCTCCACACACATGTGCACACACATGCATATGTGTGCCCACATCTTGTACCTACGTATACATAAAAACACACCACATACACATGCCCATCCCCAAACACATAGAAAAAAAAAATACACTGGTGTTTGGGGCCAAGAGAGTGAAGAAAGAAGTAGGTGAGCTTGTGAGGGACTGGAAACCAGTGGGCAGAGCCATGTAGGCCTCTGTGGACCTGAGTCTGCTGTTCCCTGACCATGATTGAAAATGTGAGCGTTCTAATGACTCACATCATTGCACTGCAGGACACTATGGGGATGCCTAGACAGCATTCTCTGCAACCCCACACCCACCTGACAGCAGTGGTACTAAAGGAGGCAGAGGAACGGGTGGAGATGTATGGGTAGTGTTTTGTATCCAGTTTGTCTTCAATAGTGTCCTGGAGGAAGAAAAGACAGACATCAATCAGGGTATCATCTGTCTGGAAGGGCTGATGGGATCCAAATCAGGAGGATGTGAAAATGAAGTCAGACAGCAAAACCACAGCCAGGTCTGTGACCACTGTTCCTGTGTATATACTGCAGCTGAGGGGCCCAGAACAGGCCTGGACACCCACCACACACTGCATGGCCTTGCTTTTAAGACTGCCCTGACCCTGTCGTTTGTAAATATAAAATACACAAAGCACTCATTTTCCTTGCCTCTTTTCCACTGGACTCCATTGTATCACCCACTGAGGCTCTGCATGTTGTACTCTGCTAAATTCGTGACATGTGCCATCAGTCTGGTAGAACCTCCCCTGCAGTTTGTCAAGGGACTAATTGTCTGTTGGGTGGGCTCTAGGTCTCCGCCTCCTGGTACGCCGCAATGCATTCTCTTCCTTATAGCAGCATATAGAGGCCTATACAGGGCTTCATAGGGGGTGAGGGACAGGCAGAGAAGCAAGAGAGAAATACACCAAAGGTTGCTTCTTCTGTCTCACCACAGACATAGAACTGGTTCCTGGTTGTTTCATGTCTATGCATCCTTTGGTTTGTAGGCTTTAAAAATAGGACACTGACTCATTCTATATACTTTAAAATATACTTAGTTTGGCATATAATTCAGTAGCAATACCTGGGCTGCTATGAATGAACCCAAGGATCCTGGCAAACACCTACATTCTCTGGCCCCCAGTGTTGATCATCAAGTGTGGGAGCTGAACAGGTTGTCTCAAGTCCATCCTAAAGACCTAGTGGTGTAGGACTCTAGGCAGCTCTCCCTCCAAAATGAGGGGAAGGAGCTGACACCACAGGGCTGCTGTGAAGCCTACCACCTTGCACCTGTGACAGCTGATAGACACAGCAGCCAAGGTGACAGGCCCATCCCATCAGAAGATGATCCTAAACAGGACAGCACAAGCATATGTAAATAGCACTTCTGACCAAAGCATCAGAATGCAGGAGGCTCATGGGTGCTGGATGGTCAGACAGATGGGGTGCCCTATGGACACCATGAGACCTTGCAGATACTAAAGCACAGCAGAATTCAGGATGTGGAGAGAAGGGCAAGATCACCCCAGGTAAGGGATCAGTCTCAGCAGCAGAATAGGACACCTGTCTGCCAGTGTACAAAGGGTTCAAGGTCAGTAGGAGAGGAGGGCAAGCTGCAGCCCCTAAGAGGCCTTCCTCAGGGCTGGCTGAGGTGTGCTGTGGCCTCCACCCCCTAGTAGAGTGCTTGTACGCTCATCTGAGCCCGAGACACTGCACTAGGCCTGGCTCTTTCAGACACTGTTTCACAGAGGGGAGTCTATACCAAATCTTGAGACAGAAGCAGAAGGCAAACACTATTAGGGTCTCCATGTGGCAGTCTCGTGATTCTTTATGAGCCTCAGAACAAAGTGCACTGGTACAGCCGACAGAGCCTGAAACAGGGGCACTAGAAGCACCTGAGCCATACAGAGAAGGGCCTGGGCCCTGTCTCCCATTGCCTACATCCCACACTGACCTCCATGATGTCCTTGATGATCGGGGTCCATCGTGACAGCTGGTATGTCTGCTCACTGATACGCTCCTTCCGCTCTGGCTTGCTTCTACGGCGTAGTGTAGACTGAATGCAAGTACATACAAGGTTAGGCTCCAGGTGGAGCCACCACGTCTGGTAAACTCCGAGAACTTGTTCAGGGACCCAGAATCAGCAATGACAAGAATAGGAGGCTAGAGAGACTGCTTAGCTTTTAAGGCACAAAGCCAAAGGTCCTTGGTTAGATTCCCCAGAACCCAGATGCACAAGGTGACACATGCATCTGGAGTTTGTTTGCAGTGGCTGGAGGCCCTGGTGCACCCATTCTCTCTCTCTGGCCCCTCTCCCTCTTAAATAAATAAAAATCAAAATAAGCTTTAAAAAAAAAAAAAGAATGGAGAATATCCTCAATGTGCCCTTCTAAAAAAATGGTATATAGTTGGGTGTCATGGTGCACACCTTTAATCCCAGCATTCAGGAGGCAGAGGTAGGAGGATCACTGTGAGTTTCAGGACATCTTGAGACAACATAGTGAATTCCAGGTCAGCCTGGACTAGAGTGAGACTCTACCTCGAAAAAACAAATAATATCTCAGGGTGGCCTCAAACTCACGGTGATCCTCTTACCTCTGTCTCCCTAGTGCTGGGATTAAAGGTGTGCACTGCCATGCCTGGCTTAATAATATTTATTTATTTGAGATACAGACAGAGAGAAAGGCAGATAGGGTTATTTGAGAGATAGAGAAATAGGCAGGGAGAGAGAGAGAATGGGTGTGCCAGGCCTCCAGCCACTGAACTCCAGATACATGCACTCTCCTTATGCATCTGGCTTACGTGGGTCCTGGGGAATTGAACCTTTGGTTTTGCAGGCAAGTGCCTTACCATTAAGCCATTTCTCTAGCCCTAATTCTGTTTTTAAAATGTATTTTTATTTTTATTTATTTATTTAGAGGAGAGAGAGAGAATGGGCACACCAGGGCCTCCAGCTACTATAAACGAACTCCAGATGCATGCACTATCTTATGCATCTGTCTTACATGGGTCCTGGGGAATTAAACCTGGGTCCTTTGGCTTTGCAGGCAAGTGCCTTAACTGCTAAGCCATCCCTCCAGCCCACATGTCTAATTCTTATTTATTTATTTCTTGTTTTTGTTTTTTCAAGGTAGGGTCTCACTCTGGTCCAGACTGACCTGGAATTAACTCTGTAGTGTCAGGGTGGCCTTGAACTCACGGTGATCCTCCTACTTCTGCCTCCCAAGTGCTGGGATTAAAGGCATGCGCCACCACGCCCAGCACATGTCTAATTCTTGACTGACCTTTGCTTTGTTTATCCCTTCACCCTCCCTTCGGATTCCTCTTTTTCTTTCTTTCTTTTTTATAAATATTTTTATTTATTTGAAAGAGGGAGGGAGGGAGAGAAAGAGTATGAGAGAAACAGGACTTCTTGTCACTGCAAATGAAATCCAAACACATGCATCACTTTGTGTGTCTGGCTCGATGTGGGTACTGGGAAGTCAAACCTGGGCTGGCAGACTCTGTGAGCGAGTGCCTTTACCCACAGAGCCATCTCCCCAGCCCTGTCCTCTTTTTCTTGATGCTGAGTGTGGTATGTGGCTATATCATAAAAGGCTGCCAATTACAAGCATGGAACAGATACAGTATGCCAAACCCCACCTCTCCCAGCCTACAAACTGGTCCTTACATCTGTGACAATGGGCACACCAAGATGAGCCATGTTGGTGATGATCTCACTGTCCTCTGGGGGAATCTGGGCATGCTGGATCAGTTTGTTCAAGTTTTCTTCGGTGATGCCTGAGAAACAAGACAAGACAACAAGACAGCCAGTCACCACACCCCACAAGCCCTGACAGCTCCACCCTCACAAGCAGAGCCAAATGTTTCCCTTTTCTTCCTCAGGGTTAGCAGGTATACTGACCTGTCACTCATGTCAACTTGGCTCTAAGATGGGGCAAAATAAATATTTTGGCTCCAATGGAGCAACTCCATGCTAGTGATGACCATTGGGCTCTGCCTCTTCTGGTTGTTTTTTTTTCTCCTTAAGGCAGTTGTCTCATTCTAGCCAGGCTGATCTGGAACTCACTACATAGTCTCAGGGTGGCCTCGAACTCCTAGCGATCCTCCCACATCCGCCTCCCGAGAGATGGGATTAAAGGTGTGCACCACCATGCCCAGTGTCTGATCTTTTTTTAAAAAATATATTTTATTTTTACTTATTTGAGAGAGAAGGAGGCAGAAAAGACAAAACAGGCATGTCAGGGCCTCCAGACACTGCAAACAAATCCCAGACACAAATGCCACATGTGCATATGGTTCTATATGGGTCCTGGGGAATCGAACCCAGGTCCTAAGGCTTTGTAAGCAAGTGCCTTAAACACTGAGCCATCTCTCTAGCCCTGTGGTCTGTTTTTATCCACTAGTTTCTCAGCAGTCCCTGCTTGCCGACCTCAACCTGTGCCAAAGTCAAACTGGGCAAGAGAGTCCTAGTACCCAACCTCTGCATAATGATGTGGGTGGAAACCAGTGCTTTATTCATCTTTATCACTTATTTGTTTGTTTTGAGGCAGAGTCTCATTGGCCTAGGCTGGCCTCCAACCGCTGTGTAGCAGAGGCTGGCCTCGACTCCTGATCCTCTTCCCTCTACCGCCCACATGCTAGAATTACAGACCATACACCATGACTGAGATTACTAGCTGGATACAAGTTGGAAACACCGGGCAGGATGAGCCCTAGTAAAATGGCCAAAACCCAGCAGGGTCCCCTCCTCCAGTCCCCACCCCTTTCACGGCACATAATCCTCATTAACTCAAGGTTGCTGGAAAGGTTCAGCTTTTGGGTGCAGCTAACATGACAACTGCAGCCCCCATGTGTGAGGGACTTGTAAGTGACTTTCCCCACTGTTTTTTTTTTCTCTCCACTTATCCCCTCCTACCGTTCTTCAGAAAGATGTAGAGAAGGATGATGCGGATTTTGTCGTAAGTGCTGACATTTGCATCCAGCAGGATGGGGACGATGGCTCTCATGGGGTCCTTGATCTTCTCCCCTTCAGCGTCCGTGCCCATGGCCAGGTCCTGTACAAAACACACCTCACTGGCCCTGTTTTTGGTGACAATCTAGGCAAATGGTAGCTCCTGGGAAGTTCACAATACATGAATACCTGATTTGGTGGCACGAATGGGGTAGGTTGTAAGCAGGTCTTTCCCCTAGCAATGGGCTGTGATCAGCCATAGCATTCCCAGCATCACTTTGCACCAAGTTTCTCTCCCAAATCAGGAACTCCAGTGTTTGACCACCTGGGGTCAGGGTAGGCTGTTCCCTGCAGGGCAGTGCCAGAGTACCTGTGCTGCCAGGGTACCTGTGCTTGGAGATGTGTGGCACTGGTGAGGGAGCAGGACTGAAAGGGATTACCCCCAGCCCCTGAAAGCTACGGCATCACGAGGCACCTCTGCATGGCTGCATTCTTTCCACTCCAATTCTTCTGGCAGAAGGGCAAGCTGTTTGAGTTTTAACTGCTTTAGGTTTTTTATTTTTTATTTTTTTTTTATTTTTCAAGGTAGGGTCTCACTCTAGCCCAGGCTGACCTGGAATTCACTATGGAGTCTTAGGGTGGCCTCAAACTCACAGCAATCCTCCTACCTCTGCTTCCTGAGTGCTGGGATTAAAGGCGTGCACCACCATGCCCGGCTTGCTTTAGGGTTTTAACCTGTTTTTCCTTTTTTTCAAAATAAAAAAGTGTGTAGTGTACATATGCATAGACACATATCCCATGGATACACATGTGGAGGCCAGAGGAGGCCAGGTGTTCTCCTCTATTGCACATCCACACTGAGTCCTTGAGATGAAATCTTTTGGAGCTCTTGTGGGCTAAGGCCCTCAAGTTTGTGTGGCCAGTGCTCTTACTTGTTGAGCCATTTCCACCACTCCTTAATATCTGTTTGTAATCTCCTGAATTTTTAAAAGGTGAGAAGAAAAAAAAAAACCATGGCAGGAAGAACTTCTATACCTACAGATTCTCCCAAGATGACCTGGAATTCACTATGTAATCTTAGGCTGGCTTTGAACTCACGGTGATCCTATCTCTGCCTCCAGAGTGCTGGGATTAAAGCTGTGCTGGCTCCCTTTTCTTTTTAAGACCCCAGGAACCTAAAGAGATGATAACCTCATGTTCAGGGTTCCCTCTGAGGTGGGATCTGAGGAAGGGACCTCTCCCCTCTCCATAGCCCTCTCACTAGTCCCAGTAGGTGTGTTCACCAAGATGACTCTCATATGCTCTCTAAACCCAGTGAAATGTACCCGATTCAATAATGCCCAAAACTTGTAAGTACTTCCAAAAGAATTTCATGCTCCCAAAGTTAGTCTGAGCCTGTTTTTTGTTTAACTTTTTGTTTGTTTTTGTTTTTCAAGGAAGGGTCTCACTCTAGCCCAGGTTGATCTGGAATTCACTTTGTAGTCTCAGGGTGGCCTTGAACTCATGGTGGTCCTCATACCTTTGCCTCCCAAGTGCTTGGATTAAAGGAGTGCACCACCATGCCTGGCCTTTTTAACTTGCTTTGAGATAGGGTCTCATGTACCTCAGGCTGGCCCTAAACTTGCTGTTTGGCTAAGAATGACCTTGAACTTCTGGTCCTTCTGCCCTCTACCTTCTAGGTGCTGGGATTGCAAGTATGTGACATGACATCAGTTTTGTAGTGCTGGGGACAAAACTCAGAGATTTGCGCATGCTAGGCAAGTACTCTACCAACTGAGCTACACTATGGCCCTGTGTTCTTTTTCTTTTATTTTTGAGCTAGGGTCTCACTCTAGCTTAGGCTGACCTGGAATTTACTATGTAGCCTCAGCGTGGCCTCGAACTCACAGCGATCCTCCTACCTCTGCCTCCCCAGTGCTGGGATTAAAGGCATGCACCACCACGCCCGGCTGAACTTGTGTTCTTACTGACCTAGGCATAAGCAAGCATTTGGGTGGTCAAGTTCTTTGAGAGAGGACAGGTTTGCCATTATTACCTGAGAAACAGTACATTTGAGGAGAAGGAGGGTTGCTTTCCTTGTAATGAGTTAACATTTGGAGACATGGCATTCAACAGTGTGCTGAGCTTGTCACAGCAAACCAAGGATTCAAATCTCAGCTCTATACTGAGAGTGTGAGTTGGTATTTTTTGGTAAAAAGATTTTTGGCCGAAGCTTCAGAATCTTGTTGGGGGCAAATGGGACTGACTATCAAACTCAGAGGTTTGCTAGGCAAGTGCTCTGTCATTGTGCTACATTCCAGGCCTCTTTTTACTTTTTTTTTTTTTTGGTTTTTCAAGGTAGGGTCTTACTCTAGCCCAGACTGGAATTCATTATGTAGTTTCAGGTGGCCTCGAACTCATGTCAATCTCTGCCTCCCAAATGCTGGGATTAAAGGTGTGCATTACCACACCCAGCATCTTTTCACTTTTTTTGAGACAATCTTACTTAGCTGTCCATGTAGGCTTTGAACTTGTGTTCCTGTTGCAGCCTCCTGAGTAGCTGGATTTACTGCGTGCACACCGTGCCCGGTGCCTCAGAATCTTTTAATGTTCTCTTTCCTTAGAAGCTGATGGGGGGAGGTGCTGGCAGTGTTGCTCAATAGTAGAGGGACTTCTTGGCCTGCATGACACTCTGCGTTTGATCTTTTAAAACCACACACACACACAAAATCCAAAATAGTAACAACGTTTCCACACAGTTTAGTAACACTGCCACAATTTAGGAAATTAGGGCCAAACTTAAGTCCACTATACAGCACCCAGAAATGTCAGTGCAGCTGTCAGTGCACAGAGTTGAGGCCAGGACAGCAAAGCTGAGCACACTGACACCACCAGCAACAGACCAAACCCGGCCTCCAGGCCTATGATCATCAAGGCACTGGGAACACTCCCAACCTCTTATAGCACCCGTCCTCTTCCATCGGCACCGAGGGCTCCACAGCTGGTCTGGCCACACCAGGAGACAAACATCCCTACATAAAAGTCAGTTGACCCTATTACTGTAAGGCTCACAATACCCTCAGACTCTCTGCTGCCATCCCAAGGAAAATAGGGCCTTTGGAAAGAGTCAAGCATGCAGAATCCAAATGGCACAGCACTCTAGATCCACCTAGTCCCTACCCTCCAGAGTGGAGCTGCCCTTGGCTCCAAAGCTGAGACAATGCAGAATCATAGGCTCCCCGTCTCTAGTTCCTATGGTGCTGCAGGATGTTCAAGGTCAGAGGTTAAAATTCAGCCAGTGAATGAGCACAGCATCAGACCTGTCATTCAGAAAGGGAAGGAAAGCAGTCTTACCTGTTCCACTCGGCAGAGTTTATCTACGGTGCCTTGGTAATGCTTCATACAGTCCTCAGCAAGGTGCAGGTGGGTTGAATACTAGGAAGAGCATGGGAAAGTTGGTGACCAAGGAACTCAGCACTGATGCACACAACAGCCACTGAGTGCTTCCGAGCTAAAGACCACCATGTCTAGCCTCACAAGGGGCTGAGACATCACAAGGTAAAAGGCAATGTAACCGGAGAAAGGGTCAAGCTACATTCTCCAAGAAAGGAGGGAGAAATCCTTTAGGAGGGTGGGGTGGCATGCTAGTTTTATAATGTGTTCACACATTCTTTGACACACTTCCCCCAATTCCCATTTCCTTGGGTGTGGACTGGGTTTAAAGCTTGGCCCTGGCAGAGAAATGATAATTAGTGTTTGATCAGGATATAGAGGCTGACATCCTCCTGGCCCTCTCTCAGATCACTGTGAGGGAGGCCAATGGGTGTGCCATGAGGACAGCCAAACACCAGCAAAGGGCCACATGGTGAGGAACCAAGGCCTCCTTCCAATAGCAGGGGAGGATGGAAAATAAAGGAGAGAAAGAGGGCTAAAAAGAAAGTGGTAGGAAATAACAAGCTTATCTCAGCTTTTGTCCTTTTATATTAATAAAAACCAAAGATAGCTGAACTTTGGATTTCTGTGAATCAACAAGAATAGCAGAGCCCTGAGAAATCTTGTAACTGCTCTAGGTCAAATACATTATTTTGGGTTACCACACCTTGCTGAGCTCTTTCTGGTACTGAGGCATTTTCTTCAGCATCTGGGATAGGTCCCGCATGGTGGTCTGTGAGGGAAAGGAAAGCACATTGTTTCGCTCCAATGGCCCTGATTTAGTGAGGCTTTGTGAAGTTGGAGGGCACAGAAAAACACAGCAGTACACTGGACCTCACAGGTACATACTCCATGACTCAGTAAGAACTTGTTAAACACAAGACCACAGGCCTCTGGCTCAAAAAAGTATTGATCCAAATGCCATGAAGATCATCTAGGTTGGGAATGAAACCCTGAAGCCTAGCATTTAAGTTTGATTCTATGGTTACTGGACTAGAAAGTTGTGGGCTGCAGAGATGGCTGCAAAGCCTGACAACCCAGGCTTCATTGCCTAGTACCCACATAAAGCCAGACACAAAGTGGCACATGTGTCCAGAGTTAATTTGCAGTAGTCAAAGGCCCTAGTGCACCCATACTCTCTGCCTGCCTTTTTCTGTCTTCCTCGCTCTCAAATAAATAAATAAATAATAACTTTTTAAAAGTTGTACATAGCAAACAATTTTCTTAAGTTGATGGCCAAATGTTAAAATGTTATTTTTCATATCATTTATAATCTTGTCACAATTCACTTAACGAAGTTTGATTAGATTTCAATGAAATTTTCTTCCAGAGTAGGCTTTTTTTTTTTTTTCCCCTGGGATGGGGAGATAAATAACTACTACAATTAATAAGTACGTATGGTACAGAATTTCATGCAAATGAAGTGTGCCAGCAGTGTGATAATTTAAGCATATATTTTTTTTAAAAAAAGGACAAACTTGCTACTGCTTAGATCACTGCAGCTTCGAGGACCCAGTTTGTTTTACTGGTTTAAAAACAAAATGAAAAAAAAAAAGGTGTGCCTAAAAAAAAAAAGCTGTACAGCTGGGCACAGTGGTGCACACTTGTTGTTTTTATTTTTTATTTGAAAGCGACAGACACAGAGAGAGAAAGAGGCAGATAGAGAGAATGGGCATGCCAGGGCCTCCAGCCACTGCAAACCAACTCCAGACGTGTGCACCCCCTTGTGCATATGGCTAACATGGGTCCTGAGGAATCGAGCCTTGAACCAGGGTCCTTAGGCTTCATAGGCAAGTTCTTAACTGCTAAGCCATCTCTCTAGCCCATAGTGCTGCACCCTTTTTTAAAAAAAAATTATTTATTTATTTGCAAACAGAGAGAGACAGAGAGAGGAGAGGCAGAGAGAGAGAATGGGCATACCAGGGCATGTAGCACTGTAAACAAACTCCAGACACATGTGCCCCTGTGCATCTGGCCTATGTGGGTCCTGGGGAATCGAACCTAGGTCCTTTGGCTTCACAGGCAAGCACCTTAACTACTAAGCCATTTCTCTAGCCCTTATGGGGGACGTTTACTTCTTCCTGGATCCTCAGAGGGGTCTCCTACCTTATCCCAATTCTCCTCTCCTCCCAGAGTCTGTCAACCTTCTCCAACTTTATTAACAAATATTGATACTGACCCACTGTGAACCTCAAGAGGGCAAGGTTCTAGAGACCTGGCAGTAAAGATGTCTCTCCCAGAGTAGGGTCTAGATAGAGACAGACTATGGGCAAGTCCACTCACAGGGGCTCAGAGAGTTGCCAGCAGTAACAGTGATGGGTGAGTGCGTGAAGAGGGAAAGCAAGAGAGGTGCTCTGAAGAAAGCTACTTCCCACGGGGGCATCAAGGAGGGCTTTTTATTTTTATTTTTTATTTTTCAAGGTAGGGTTTCACTCTAGCCCAGGCTGACCTGGAGTTCACTATGTAGTCTCAGGCTGGCCTAGAACTTATGGCGATCCTCCTACCTCTGCTTCCCCAGTGCTTGGAATAAAGGCATGTGCCAAGTGGTGCACACTTTTAATCCCAGCACTTGGAAGGCAGAGGTAGGAGGATCACTGTGAATTTGAGGTCACCCTGAAACTACATAGTGAACTCTAGGTCAGCCTGGGCTAGAGTGAAACCCTACCTCAGAAAACAAAAAACAAACAAAAAAGTTGTAGAGTGTAAAGTTGTAAAGAGAAAAATAGTTTTCTTCTCTACACTGCTTTTTTTTTTAAATTATTTATTTATTTATTTGAGAGTGACAGACACAGAGAGAAAGACAGATAGAGGGAGAGAGAGAGAATGGGCACGCCAGGGCTTCCAGCCTCGGCAAACGAACTCCAGACGCGTGCGCCCCCTTGTGCATCTGGCTAACATGGGACCTGGGGAACCGAGCCTCGAACCGGGGTCCTTAGGCTTCACAGGCAAGCACTTAACCGCTAAGCCATCTCTCCAGCCCTTGTTTTGTTTTTTGACATAGGGTTTTGCTCTAGCCCAGGTGACCTGGAACTCACTTTGTAGTCCTAAGTAGACCTTGAACTCACAGTGATCCTCCTACCTCTGCCTCCCAAGTGCTGGGATTAAAAGTGTGCACCACCATGCCCAGCAGAAACATCAACAGTAATTGCACTTTTGTAAGTCTACATCCTTTAAGATAGTCATGTCACTTCTAATAGAGTAAGAAGCGACAGAATCAAAGGGCAGCCTCAATAAGTCAGGTTATGACTTCTAAATCCACACAAAAAGTGATTCTTCTGGCTTAAAATCAAGCATGAAGGCTGGAGAGATGGTTCAGTCTTATCTTGGTTAAGAGTACTTCCTATACCCATATATTAATGCTACTCTCACTTTTGGTTAAAGAAGCTTCTCTTTTCAGATGGTGGTGACCTCTGGGATGACTCAGAAGGTACCATAGTGCTAAGAATATAGAGGATTGTTCCGTACTGAAACACCTCTATCACACCTTCCAAGGCTCAGGGCCCATTGCGGAAGAGGTGACGGGAAGAATGTAAGAAACAAGAAAGGATAGGACTCCTTACAATGCACTCTTCCAGACACAAATCTCCTGGATATCCATGACCTCATACTGCCTGGCATTACCCACATAAGACCAGTAAAATAGGAGGAAAAGATAATGATGTCAAAATAAAATAGACTGAGAAAGGGAGGGAATACGATGGAGAGTGGAGTTGTGCAGGGAAAAGTGAGGAGGGAGGGGAGTATCATGGTTTATTGTCTATAATTACAGAAGTTGTCAATAATTTTAAATTAAAAATAAGTAAGAGTACTTCCTGATCCTGGGCATGGAGATGCTCACCTTTAACCCCAGCATTCAGGAGGAAGAGATAGGAGGATCACCATGAGTTTGAGGCCACTCTGAGACTACATAGTGAAATCCACGTCAGCCTGGGCTAAAGTGAGACCCTACCTCAAAAAAAAAAAAAAAAAAAAAGTGCAAGCATGAAGGCTCAAAAGGCCTGAAGAATTGTTCAAAATTTAATTCCTAAGATCCAAGTAAACAGCTGCATGTGGCCACGTGTGTCTGTTACCCCAGTTCTACAGCGCAACAGAGACCCAAAAATCCCTGAGGCTCAAGCTCAGAGATGGCTTAGCTGTTAAGGTGCTTGCCTGCAAAGCCTAAGGACTTAGGCTCGATTTCACAGGACCCATGTAAGCCAGATGCAAAAGGTGGCGCATGCATCTGCAGTTTGTTTGCAGTGACTGGTAGCCCTGGTGTACTCATTCTCATTCTCTGTCTCTCTCTCTGCCTCTTTCTCTCAAATACATAAATTAAATTAAATTAAAAGAGACTCTAGCTCAAATAAGAATGGGTAGAAGGGGGGTGGGGAGGGAGGGAATTACCATAGGATATATTTTATAATCATGGAAAATGTTAATAAAAATTAAAGAAAAAAAAAAAAAAGAATGGGTAGAAGAACAATGGAAAAGGAACACCAATGTTCCCCTCCGGCCATGGCAGGTGAATGTATGGAGTGCTGCATGGGCACATACACATGCATACCCCCCAACACACACACCCTATTTACACATACACAAAAAGAAGAAAAAGTAACCATAATTCCAAAGCAGTCTTGACCTTCCAGCAGCTCTCCATGGTTTGTCTGTTGTTGGTTTGCTGTGCTGAGGATCACTTAAGGGCCTGTGTATACTAGGTTCTACCAGACCTATATATATGCCTCAGCCCCTAGACATGCATCTTTTTTTTTTTTTTTTTTTTTTGGTTTTTCAAGGTAGGGTCTCACTCTAGCACAGGCTGACCTGGAATTTGCTATGTAATCTCAGGGTGGCCTCAAGCTCCTGGTGGTCCTCCTACCTCTGCCTCCCGAGTGCTGGGATTAAAGGTGTGTGCCACCACACCCAGCTTCAGACATGCATCTTAAATGTGAAAACAAGGCAAACTGATGTTCAGTGAAGAAAGAAATATGGCTTTAGTTCCCTAGGCACACAGAGAAAGGAGGGAGTAACCCTTCAGGGTGTCTAAATAGTGGCATGGCTTACCTTCTCTCCAGTATTCATTCTTTTGCTAGAAGAAAAGTCCTTCAGAGATCGAGTGACTTCCCTGAAAAACAGAAGGTGGCAGATAAACTTCACACTGCCAAACACTCTGGGGAAGCTGGGGAAGTCAGGGGCTGCCTTTCTTAGATCTGACTAGGTGACAACTTTTCTGTCACTGAAGTATATACTTGAAGTGATTTTATACCAAAAAAAAAATCCAAAAAAGCCAGGCATGATGGCACATGCCTTAAATCCTAGCACTTGGGAGGCAGAGGTAGGAGGATCACTGTGAGTTCAAGGATAATCTGAGACTACACAGTGAATTCCAGGTCAGCCTGGGCCAGATTGAGACCCTACCTCGAAAAATAAAAACAAACAAACAAACCAAGTGATTTTCTACTTACTTATTTACTTAAGAGTCATAGTTTATTAAGTACACTGTAAGAAGGCAGTAGGCTGGACAATAACTAGATACAACAACCTGTAGGTACAGTGATTAACAGAAGGACACACAATTTTTCTCATGGATAGTCTAGCCCACTGGTGTCCAGAATAGGGTGTATAAAATGACTCAAGGTGCAAAAAGAAGAAGGTAGCTGGGCGTGGTGGCGCACGCCTTTAATCCCAGCACGTGGGAGGCAGAGGTAGGAGTACTGCTGTGAGTTCAAGGTCACTTTAAGACTACGTAGTAAATTCCTGGTCAGTCTGGGCTAGAGTGAAACCCTACCTCAAAAAACCAAAAACAGAAAGGTACAGGAATTATCCATTTGTGCTTTTCTTCTCCTCTTTACAAATGCATATTTGAACATATATATGCTGTACTTGAAAAACACAAATACACATGACTTATGACTAATTAATAAATAAAGTTTATGACTGGAGATGTGGGTCAATATTTTTTAAGGCTGAGTGATCAAAAGGTTTGACACATGTTGTGGTGGTGCTCACTGGTAGGAAATTTCTGAAGAAGCAGAGATCAAAAAGGAGAATCAAAAAGGTATGGAAATCATGTCTTCAAACAGAACCACATAAGGTATAGTACTTTCCCACCCTTCCTTGTCAATTTCCTGAGGATATCACCAACTCAATGTGGCAGAATGTATCTCTCTATAAAGTAGAACTGTTATCTGTTTAATGGTCTTGTAATAGTATTTAGCTAGTTGGTTAGTTTTTTTCCAGGTAGGGTCTCACTCTAGCCAAGCCTAACCTGGAATTCATTCTTTCGTTCCAGGCTGGCCTTGATCTCACAGCAATCCTCCTACCTCCGCATCTTGAGTGCTGGGATTAAAGCCATGTGATACCATGCCCAGGGTTTATAACAGTATTTATTTTGTTTTTATTTTTTTGATTTTTCATGGTAGGGTCTTGTTCCAGCCCAGGCTGACCTGGAATTCACTATGCATTCTCAGGGTGGCCTTGAACTCATGGCAATCCTACTACCTCTGCCTCCCAAATGCTGGGATTAAAGGCACGTGCCACCATGCCCGGCTATATAACAGTATTTAACTGTAAGAAATACTATGAAGCACTTTCAGAGCAAGATACAGGTCACAAAGATATCAGCTCTTAGTCAACTGCAAGAAGCCAGCAGAAAGCTGCCAGGCGGCTCTAAATGAGACAGTCACAATGTCTGCTATGGTACCTGGAGCTCTCAGTAGAATGAACTGGCTTTAAATACTTGGCATTTATGAAGCATGTTTCTGAAAGCTAAATTACCAATGCTTTCCAGGAATTCTCAACCCTACTCACAGTGGATTTTCTAACTTGGTGATGTGGAGAAGTGTAAGCACAGAGAATAGAAGGATCAATCATTTTTGATTAGCATGTGGGTGAGTCTGCCAAAGAAACACTCACCCCCCCCCCCCCCGCCCAGGTTGCTCAGTTTATGTGTCCCACACCCATCCTTGGCCCTGGGAGTAGGGGTTCCCACCCTGAAGACGGGGGAACCAAAGCTCTTACTGGGACACCTCTGCGATGTGCTTGTGGCGCAGAGTGATCCACAGGTCGTCATCCTCGTCCAGGAGCACCTCCTTCACCCGCGCCTCCCCGATGCCGCTCGTCTCGTACCTAGGAAATGGTGAGGCCATTTCTCTACAGCATTCTCTGAGAAGCACCCTTTGGTTTCTTTTATTCCCACCCCCTCCTTTTTTTTTTTTGTTTTTCAAGGTAGGGTTTCATCCTAGCCCAGGCTGACCTGGAAATCTCTAAGTAGTCTCAGGGTGGCCTCGAACTCACAGTGATCCTCCTACCTCTGCCGCCCAAGCACTGGGATTAAAGGTGAGTGCCACCACTCCCCGCTCCTTCTTCTTCTTCTTCTTCTTTTTTTTTTTTTTTAAATTTTTTATTTATTTATTTGAGAGCGACAGACAGAGAGAGAAAGACAGATAGAGGAGAGAGAGAGAGAATGGGTGCGCCAGGGCTTCCAGCCACTGCAAACGAACTCCAGACGCGTGCGCCCCCTTGTGCATCTGGCTAACGTGGGACCTGGGGAACCGAGCCTCGAACCAGGGTCCTTAGGCTTCACAGGCAAGCACCTAACCGCTAAGCCATCTCTCCAGCCCATCCTTCTTCTTCTTTTTTTTTTTGAGACAGGATCTTATGTAACCCAGGCTGGCCTTAAACTTCTCCTGCTTTTACCCTCAAATGCTAGGACTTTAGGCATGCCCTACCATGCTTAGCTGCCCGCTTTGGTTTCTAAGGACAACACCATAGTTCTTGGTGGCCAGGTGATCATAGGAGTGATTTATACCAGGACAACCTGAGGTGCTGATCAAGTCAGCTATGTCAGCACAAACATAGCTACAATTCCCTGGATGGGGGAGACTAAGTACTCTGCTCAGTCAGCACCTTAGAATCTGCTGTAACTTCCAAGGGTCAGCTCTCCCCCAGGTAAGAGCTCTCCCCCAGCCACCTAGTCCAGGGCCTAATGTTCCAACTATATGTGGGTTTAGAGTTACATAGAGGGGAAAGACTAAGTCCCTGAGAGTCCCACCCTGGGGAAAGGCTGGAATTTCAACCCCCAAATGTATGTAGTATCTAAATGGCTTCTAGTAGCTTCTGCAACAGGCCTTTGGCATTCCGCCACAAGTGAAATCATGAATGTCCAGAGCAGACAAGAGCCACAGGGACCAAGGAGGCAAGGACCACAGGGACTATAGGGCGTAAGGAGGTAGAGAGCAAGTCCTGCATGTCTCTAGAGCTTTATGCTGAAGTGGCTCTTCATTTTCTTGTTTATTTTTAAACAGATTCTCTCTATATTATCCAGATTAGACTCAAAACTCAAAATCCTCTTGTTTTAACCTCCTGAGTGCTAGAACTAAAGATGGGCAACACCATACCTGGCCAACTAAAGTGTTTTTGTTTTTTTTAATGATGACAAAACAGTTCTACTACACACAAGTTCAGTTAAGAGATTCCTGTTGAAATATTATGTCACAGTGTATGATCTATAAATATGGAGTTTCAATTCTGAACGAGATGCACACATCAACCTGTTGATATATCTGAACAGCTGTAAGCTGACATGATGAGAGCTGAGAATGGAACACCTAGAAATGTCCTGTTCTCCCCATCAGGAGCAAGAGTTTCTGCCTAAAAATGCCACATGGACTTGGGAAACCACAGAAGAGCTCACAGGTTTGAGAGACTGTATCAATGCACCTGCTTTTCCTAGGAAAAAACATCCTTTTCCTTAACTCATTTGCACAGCTGTGGTCATTCTGGGCTCTGCCATACTATACTTACTTATAAACATCATTTTCAATAGGCAACAGATCGTAACTCATGGCCTGGAAAGTCAATTCATGAAGCACAGGGGAGCTGGGATCAAAGCCTCGGTCCAGGATCAGAAGCTGGGAGCGTGCCTTGTCAGGACCCTGGAAAGAAGCAGGAAGATTCATCACAGGCCACCTAATCACCTTGAACTTCTACAACTGACAGAGCCCCTCTTGCAAACAGAACATCAGGAAAAGAGCTCTGAGGAGCAATCCTTCCCCAATAGCATTGACCAGTGTGTCTGCTGCTTGACAAAAGCACTGACAAAGCCTATGCAAGATGTCAATACCTGTACTTCATACTGAGGGCACATGAAAAAGCTAGTGAAACCTGAATTAGGCTTAGAGTTATCAATATTCCATCTTTGCTACTTTACTCCTGGGGATCTCCCTAGAGAGACATTCAGGGCTAAAGATGGGAAAGTCTCAAACAAAAACAGGCTGGTCACTGTAGCTATGTTGAACATTTCTAGATCGCCTAGCCCCAAGGGCTTTGGGTATTTCACAACAGGCCCATGTACAGAAAAAAACAGCCCAGTAAGCTACAGAAGTGTGTTGTCCCCAAGTCTGCTATAGAAACACTATTCACTTGGTAAGATAACCTCATGGCCCAAGCCCAGTCTTACCTCACCCATGGTTGGGTCATCAGCTTTATAGGCATCAAGTTTGTCCTGGATTAGCTGAGCCAGTAAAGCATTGTCCTTGTACTCCCTGACAAAGGGAGAATGGAAGAAGATGAGTAGACTGGCTGAGTGTGGCGCATATCTTTAATTCCAATACTCAGGAGGCTGAGGTAGAAGAATTGCCACTATGTAGGAATTCCAGGTCACTCTGGGTTAGAGCAAGACCTTACCTCAAAAAACAAAAAACAGAGCTAGAGAGATGGCTTTGTGGTTAAGTGCTTGCCTCTGAAACCTAAGGACCCTGGTTTGAGGCTTGATTCCCCAGGACCCACATTAGCCAGATGCACAAAAACAATGACCAAAAAAAAGGTGAGTAAAGCCGGGTGTGGTGGCACACACCTTTAATGCCAGCTCTCAGGAGGCAGAGGTAGGAGGATGGCCTTGAGTTCGAGGCCACCCTGAGACTACATAGCTAATTCCAGGTAAGCCTGGGCCAGAGTGAGACCCTACCTTAAAAAAAAAACCAAAAAGAAAAGGTGAATAGACTGAACACCCAAATGATGTGCCCAAGTGTCCTGGAAGGACACAAGGCAGTGCAGGAAGGCCAGGAGAGACAGGAGCATTGTCTGTACTAGGATTTTTACATAAGTATATTCACATATTCTGGGCATGGTGGTACATGTCTGTAATCTCAACACTCAAGAGATAGAAACAGGAGGATCAGGAGTTGAAGTTCATCCTCCATTACATAGTGAATGTGAGGACAATCAGAGCTACATGTGGCCCTATCTCAAACCCCTTCCTCCAAAACAGGATGTATTAAAAAATTATATATATATATATATATATATATAATATACATATATTATATATATATATTATATATAATATATATTACCTATTTCATATATATATATATATATATATATATATATATACACACATACATACATACATACATACATACATACATACGTTTTTAAGGTAGGGTCTCACTGTAGCTCACGCTGACCTGGAATTCACTACATACTCTCAGGATGGCCTTGAACTCACTGCCATCCTCCTACCTCTGTCTCCCGAGTACTGGGATTAAAGGAGTGCACCACCACACCTGGCAAAATATTTAAATATTATAAATGAATAGTTAAGAAAGTAGTCAGGCATGGTGGCTCATGCCTTTAATCCTAACACTAGGAGAATCACTGCAAGTTTGAGCCAGTCTGGGCTACAGTGAAACTCTCACTCTAAATAAATAAATAAAACATCCAGCTCAGCACCAAGTACATAAATGACTTTCTTCCTCCTGTTTTTCTACACAACCTATGTGGAAGTAGGAGGAGTCTTTCCAAGTAGCTGACCTTGAACTCACAGAGATCCTCCAACTTCTGCCTCTGAGTGCTGGAATTAAAGGCATATGCCACTACACCCAACACTAGAATAATAATCTTAAGTGAGAGATACTTCAAACCCTCCTTTAAAAAATATTTTTATTTATTTATTAGAAAAAGGTAGAGAAAAACGAGAGAGGATGCATGCCAGGGCCTCTAGCTGTTGCAAATGAACTCCAGACACATGCACTACCTTGTGCATCTGGTTTACATGGGTTCTGGGGAGTCAAACCTGAGTTTTTATGCTTCTCAGGTAAGTGCCATCTCTCCAGTGCTCCCCCAACCCTCGCCCTCTTTTGGAAATATAACCTAGTCTGTCCTGCATAGCTCCTCAGTTGGGAGACAAGCAAACTGCCATTCAAGGCAGCCTCACATGTGGGCTTACCCTCGATAACGCACAGCCGGGTACTCCTTCAAAGTGGCGCACAAGGTTGCAATCTGCTCTGCCAGACGCTCCAACATGGGGTTTTTCATCTGAGCCTTGTGTGGACTATAGAAGCTTTGGAAAGAGTCGGCAGAGTCCAAGGAATATACCTAAGAGGAAAAAGCATACATGGTCCAGCATGGCAAGCCACTGAGATTCCCTGTACTCTGGTGGGGCGTCTACAGGAATTTTTTTGTTTATTTATTTTGTTTGTTTCAAGGTAGAGTCTCACTCTCACTCTAGAGGACATGTTTATGTTTATTCCAGTTCCAAGCACATCATGAGAATTATTAGTGATCAAACATCCCTATCTCCAAGAAGTGTGAAATGTAACAGGCCAAGACACACATTAAATAGAATGAAAAGTGCATCACATGGTATCAAGGACTTGATAAATATACTAGAAAAGAATAGAGCCCTGAAGGGCTAAACAGGAAGGACACTTGACTCATGGAAAAAGAGGACTTGAAAGAAGTGGGGTGTTTATCATCAGCAAGAGACTTGCATTAGGAGGACTGGGTGGTGCCAAGGATCTTAGGGTGTGTGCACCTGGGATTTCGGATGAACAATGACGAAGCAGGGAGGAGGGAATAGGAAAGGTCAGTGTACAAGCTCACAGGCCAGCTTGAGTTTGCTTTTAATAAACAAGCAATGAGGTGGAGACTGTGCCACAACTGTGGGCAAATAAAAGAGCTTTTTATAGATTTAATAATGTCCTATCCTCAGTAAACTGTTATAAGTACTTTTCTGTTCCTCACTTTCTTCCCTGCCCCCTTTTAGTGAGGGATTATGGTGGTTTAAAATTCCCTCAAGCTGAGCGTGGTGGTGCATGCCTTTAATCCCAGCACTTGGGAGGTAGGAAGATGGCCATGAGTTCCAGGCCACTCTGAAAATTCAGACTGAATTCCAGGTCAGCCTGGGCTAGAATGAGACCTTACCTCAGAAAACAAAAACAAAAACAAACAAAATTCCCTCCCAAACTATCAAGTATACCTCCCAAGTAATGAGATTACAGGCATGAAGTACCTTGTCCAGTTTAAAGAGTGTTTTTTAAAGGCCTGTCACTTAAGTTTTCTGAGGTACAATATGACTGAATATGCTAAAGCTGGATTTTGTTCAACCCAGGTGACAATAGGACTCACACAGGGAAAAATATCTGCCCCTCCAGCACGAAGCAGGCTTTAGGCCAAGTGAGAAGAGAATGAACCTAGCTCTGATCTTTCCTGATACTGGGTTGCTCTATAGTTCTGTAAAGATCCAGCACACCACCTTCATCATTTTTATCAGAACGCAGAAAAGTCCTGTTTCTGACTCATACAGTCTTGAATCAGCTTCACCTTTATGAATCAAACAACCTTGGTTTTTTCCAGGGGAAGGAGTTAGCAGGGCCTTGGGGTATGAAGTGTTAACAGCTAATGACGGAGGAGACCATCTGTTCCCTTAGCACGTGACAAGCTAGGGTTATTGCCAACAAAAACAGACTCCTTTACAGCAGATGGGATATTCTGATCCCTGCCCCTGTTCTCCTTCCCCACTCTTTTAGGGTTGGCTACTTTGGGTTATTTAAGGAGTCACCTAAAAGGAGTGAGTAATGAACAAATTAAGGCAGGATGGCTGACAAAAAGTCAGAAATAGTGGCCAACTAAGAAGAAACCCAGCACTAGGCAGACACCCATGGAAAATCATTTCCATTAAATAAACACCCACATAGAACACTTCATTTGGCAATTCAGAATATGAGACCTTCCTCCCCCACTTTATTACCCTACTCCACCCCCTTCAGATTGCTAATGGAGTAAGCAGCACGTAGATTCTGTGTACCTGGGACTCATATGGGAGAAACGCAATATTGATTTCCGTCAGCGTTTTGATGACTTTGGCTGCTCTGGATTTTACCAGCTCATTGAACAGGGCATCTGGACATGCTGCAAAAATGACAAAGACAGTCAGGTTTCCTGTCCATCTGCTGGCTCATGTAAGAGCTTCACATGTCTAATACATTATTTTATTCAGATTTTTAAAAATCACCTAAAAAGTACAGCCCATCCTAAAATGTCCAGTACTTGTAGGTAGTAAAAAGAAGAGGAAACCACCTTAAGGACCCTTAACCCACCACGGAGAGACGAGCAGCAAGAGGGCTAATGAAAACTATTTTCTGGGCTAGAGAGATGGTTAAAGCACTTGCCTGAAAAGCCAAAGGACCTCGGTTTGTTTCTCTAGGACCCATGCAAGCCAGATGCACAAGGTGTCACATGCATCTGGAGTTCCTTTGCAGTGGCTGGAAGCCCTGTACCCATTCTCTCTCTTCCTCTCTCTATCTCTCCCTCTTGCTTTGCCTTGTTCCCATAAAATACTTTTTTAAAAAAAGAGGGCTGGGCATGGTGGCGCATGCCTTTAAAAAACAATTTTCTGATTACCAAGGAGAAGGAAAACAAAGTGATTAAGGGATAAGGTGGCACAAGCCTTTAATCCCAGCATTGGTGGGGGGTGCAGAGGTAGGAGGTGCACTGTGAGTTCGAGGCCACCCTGAGACTACAGAGTGACTTCCAGGTCAGCCTGGGCTAGAGTGAGACTCTACCTCGAAAATCCAAAAATAAATTAGCATGTTTATGATGGATAAAATAATAAAGAAAAAGAAAGCTGTGGCAATGTGCCGCTAGGAACCCAGGCTGAACATAGAGCTTCAGGTGCTACGAGGGTGTGTTACTGGTCCCTTGTCACTGAGGCTGTCTTCTTGCCCCTTTACAGTCTGCAAGATTATTCAATTTTCCTTTGGTGGGGGGTTGTCCTCTGGGAGAAGGCCAGATAAAGTCTTACTGCTTTATCCTGCGTGGCTAACTTGGCTCTCACAGCTTCTCCACTAGGATCCCTGTATAAGCTTACACAAAATCAGACAACCAACTCCAGGGCAATGATGCAGGCTCTACAACCTTCGTAGCTGAGACACAGATGGAAATACACTACAGGTTACAGAGGTTTCTGCAAGTCTGCACAATGAAGACCAACGCCAGCATCGGGAAAACTCAGTGGGAAGTGCCCTGGAGGAGCTGGGTAGGCTACTTATCATCAGGAACAACTGCATGGTCAGGTAGCTCCAGATGTGTGTGTGTTGTTGCCCTTTATGACTCATCTTCTGAAGAGAAAAGATAGGAACAACTAACTGTGGCGACAACACACTTCGTGACTATCAGCCTGACTCAGTCTGGGCTCAGTGGAGTTGTACAGAAACACTACCCTGGGCCAGCAAAGAGCAGATAGCAGGTCTACTTACAGTCCGTGAAGAACACGTGCGCAGCCCGGTATTTAGCCGTTGGTGGGTCCTTAAAGTCACTGATGAGAGAGTGGATGGACTGTGAACAGGAATAAAAGGCACTAAATCCAATTCAGGAAGCCATGCTGACCAGTATCTGACTAGGTTAAGCCCAGTCTGGCTTCAGGCTCCTTGCACAAATCAGCACCAGATTTCCGATGTATGATCCCAGCACTCATGCCCAGCCATAACCAAGATCCCAGCACTGAAAATCAGGACTATTCCAGAGTATAGCCTTTCCAAAGGCTTAATACACTCCTCACTTCTCAGTGCCCACCACACCCCATTTGTGGACTGCATGCTTAAACATAGCAGTGTGTTAAATGCAGGCTTAAATTAAACATGTCAGATATGCCGGGCGTGGTGGCTCACACCTTTAATCCTAGCACTCAGAGGTAGGCGGATTGCCATGAGTTCAAGGCCACCCTGAAACTACACAGTGAATTCCAGGCCAGCCTGAGCTACAGTGAGACCCTATATTGAAAAACAAACAAACAAACAAAAAGTTTAGATAGACTCTGAAGGAGCTGCCTGCAGTGGAGCAGTGTGCTGGCAACTCTCCTATGGAGCGGTCTGCCAGTGGGGGTGCGCAGTGGTGCAGCGTGCTCAAGACGCAGCTTCCCCGAGTCGTCACCCACGCTGAGGCGGGCTTTCTGGTGATGCAGCTGCTTTTGAGTGGAAGCAGCTATGGGAAGGTTGTCATCCAGGGTGGGATGAGACTTCTCGTGGTGTGGCTACATTGAGCCATCTATTACTCCTGTAAGTGCTCTGTATGAAACCCCAATAAACACATTGGTTCACCAAAAAATAAAAAATAAATAAAAGGTCAGATGCCAGAAATCCCAAGCTCAGGATCTAACCTTGGCATGAGCAACCCCCCATTTTGGGAATTTACCTTCTCTGATGGGGTGATGAGGTACACGGCCTCCAGGCTGGGGAGTGGCTCTCTGCGCTTGTTGATGTCTTCCACAACTAGACAAGGAAACAGCACATGGTGACCAAGAACATTATCAGCATAACTAGGCCACCTTCCAACAGGCACCAAGAAGGGAGGACAAACAGAGCCCCTCATCCCTTCCTTAAGCTAACATTTCCCTGGGAGTGACGTCAAATGTTTCACTTTACCCAAGATGTGAAAAAACCTGAAATCTTTCCATATTGCTCTCTTCCCACTTCAATGGAAGGAAGTGGGACAGACCACTACATGCTATCAAAGTCCCTTTGTCTCTTCTTTCAGTTTCTTTCTGTCTGTCCTAAATGATCCCCAAGAATTCCTTTAGAATTCCCACCTTGGATTTATCTATCAACAATTGGACCACCTTGGGCTGGGGATCTGGTCCAGTGGTAAAGTGTTACCTAGCATTGCATGAGGCCCCATGTTCAACATCCAGTACTGCAAAACAAAACAAAACAAAAAACTCACCAGAAAAGCTACCAAACAAAGCAAAACCTAACTGTATAGTCATTGCTTTCATCTATATAATCCTGCTCCTTTCAACAGTTCAAAGATGAAACACTCTAGCCAGGCATGGTGGCTCATGCCTTTAATCCCAGCACTTGGGAGGCAGAGGTAGAAGAATAGTCATGAGTTTGAGGCCACCCTGAGACTACATACTGAATTCCAGATCAGCCTGGGATAGAGGGAGACTCTACCTCAGGAAAAAACAACAACAGGAAGAAGAAAAAAAGCATTCAAATTCTGTTGAAGCAAGCCAGAAGCTTTGAAGTAAACCCTTTACTCCCATACGATGCTGGTTAGCTGTTCCAGCAATGAGAACATAACTGTTATACTGAGCTTAACTATCTAACTCTGGCATGTCCCAGTGTCTCAGTATGAATGGCATTTAGTTACACTAATAAAGCTAAGTTCTTTTCATTCATGTATTGGCCACCTGAATTTCTTTTAAGTGTTCAGGTCTTCTTTTCTATTGGGTAGACAGACTGCTCTTTTTTCTTGATTTAACCTGATTTTGGCGTTCCTTTGAGTGATATTTAAGGAGCACTAGCACCTCTTTCCATGTGAGGGCTCCAGTAATGAACAAAGAGCTTCAGGAATCTCAAGGGCTTATGGTCTTACCACCCAGGCTGCTGGAAGCAAGCAACTAACAGGAGAATACTTAGGAAGGGTTAGAGCATGCTGCTGCAAGGGAAGGCAAAGAGAGTGCTGTGCTCACTTGTTATCCCCTCAGTCATGATGTCGGTCATCTTGCAGCAGGATGACAGCATCCTCATGCTTAACTGGTCTACCACCAGCACCTGGAAGGAAAAAACCAGCTCAGGGTGGCATGGCTCCTGCCCTGATTCTCTCATTGAAAATCTTTGAATAAAAGAGCCCCATTGCTATCTATCAGATCTTTAGGACTGCTTTACAACTAAGAGACTTTTTTTTTTTTTTTGAGGTAGGGTCTTGCTCTAGCTCAGGCTGACTTGAAATTCACTATGTTGTCTCAATGTAGCCTCGAACTCACGGCGATTATCCTCCCTCTGCCTCCCATGCTGGGATTAAAGGTGTGTGCTACCACACCTGGCATGACTAAGAGACTTTTGAACCAAGATCCTAGAAAATGAGAGACAGAGCAGATCTGTCTTTCTTCAGGAGCATTTTGTACCTGGTCACAGCAAAAGCCCTCAGTTTTGTCCAACTCCTTCCTTCCAATTCTACCCCTATTCTGCCCTCACCTCCCAAGGTAGGGCCTCACTCTAGCCTAGGCTGACCTGGCACTCACTCTGTAGTCCCAGGCTGGTCACAATCTTCCTAGCCCTGCCACCCAAGTGCTGGGATTATTAAAGGCATGCACCACCAAACCCAGCATCTACCCTCATTCTTTTATATTTATTATTATTTTTTTTTTTTGGTTTTTCAAGGCAGGGTCTCACTCTAGCTCAGGCTGTCCTGGAATTCACTATGTAGTCTCAGGGTGGCCTCAACTCACAGCGATCCTTCTACCTCTGCCTCCTGAGTGCTGGGATTAAAAGGCATGCACCACCATGCCTAACTTTCTTCCCTCATTCTTATTTTTTCCCCATGAATTCACCGTTAGGATCAGTAATTGTACTTTTATTTACCTTCCACTCTCCCTTCTTCTTGACCTTCTTGATCACATCATGCATGATCTCTAAAAAAGGAAGAGAGACTTGCTATAATTTCAAGCACTTTCACTCCTATTTACTATTAGACTAACATTTTCCTGCCGGCTTTGTTCTCCTGAGTCATGCAATTGGACCAACCAACCCAAATCAACCCATCACAAAGATAGTTCATTCCTATCTCTTTAATTCACTGCCAAACAAACATTTGGTCTCAAGCCTTCTTTATGCTCTTAAAACTTAATGATCCCAGAGAATGTCTATAATTCCAGCACTCAGGAGGGGGAGGTAGGAGGACTGCCGTGAGTTCAAGGCTACCCTGAGACTACATAGTGAATTCCAGGTCAGCCTGGACTAGAGCAAGACCCTACCTCAAAAAAAAATAATAATAATGGTAAGGGGCTGGAGATGGATCAGAGGTTAAAGACACTTGCTTGCAAGGCCTGCAAACCAGGGTTCAATTCTTCAGTACCCATGTAAAGCCAGATGCACAGAATGGTGCATGCACCTGGAGTCTGTCTGCAGTGGCAGGAGATCCTGGTGTGCCCATACTCTACCTTTCTCTCATTTTTTCTCTCCTTGCAAATAAATAATAAATGAAAATTATTTTTTTTTAATTTAAACTTGAGGGGACTGGAGAGATGGCTTAGAAGTTAAGGTGCAAAGCCAAAGGACCCAGGCTCAATTTCCCAGTACCCACGTAAAACCAGATGCACAAAGTAGCACGTGTCTGGAGTTCCTTTGCAGTGGCCAGAGGTCCTGGCTTGCCCATTCTCTCTCTATTTGCTTCTTTCTCTCTCTTGCAAATAAATAAAAAATTTAAACTGTGGGGCTGGGGAGATGGCTCAGTGACTAAAAGCAATTGCTCCATAAGCCTGCCAGCTAGAATTCAAATCCACAGCACCCAAATGCAAAATGGTACAAGTGTCTATAATTCCCATACACCTATGCCAATGAAAGGCAGAGTCAGGAGACTTCCAAAGCTTGAAAGGCTGCCAGTTTGGCTTTCCCAGAGGCAATACAAAAGTGATCCTGTCTCAAACAAGGTGCAAAGAGAGGACCAACATCCCAAGTTTGTTTGCAGTGACATCTGATATTACTACACACACATACCACACACCCACACACAAATGAATTAATGAATGAATTGGTAATATTAAAATTAAAATATTTACTGATTCATTTAAAATAACAAATCCAGGCTGGAGAGATGGCTCAGTGGCTATGGTGTTTGTCTTCAAAGCCTAGCAACCCAAATTTGATTCCCCTGTACCCATGTAAAGCCAGATACACAGTGGCTCATGCATCTGGAGTTTGTTTGCAGTGGCTAGAGGCCCTGGCATGCTCATTCTAGCTCTCCTCTCTCTCAGTATGCAAAAAAATTAAAATATTAAAATAAAATAACAAACCCATTATATGTTAACATAAATAGTATCTTCTTCTTCTTTTTTTAGTTTTGCAAGGTCGGGTCTCACTCTAGACCAGACTGACCTAGAATTCACTATGTAGTCTCAGGGTGGCCTCGAACTCATGGCAATCTTCCTTACCTCTGCCTCCCAAGTGCTGGGATTAAAGGTGTGTGCCACTGTTCCTGGCATAAGTAGTATCTTTTAAAAAAATATTTTATTCCCAGCACTCGGGAGGCAGAGATAGGAGGATTGCCATGAGTCCGAGGCCAACCTGAGAGTACATAGTGAATTCCAGGTCAGCCTGGGCTACAGTGAGACCTGACTTTGAAAAACAAAAACAAAATATTAAATTTATTTGTAAGCAAGCAGAGAGGGAGATAGCAAGAGGAGAGACATAGAGATAGAGAATAAGTATGTCAGAGTCTCTAGCCATTGTGGATAAACTCCAGATGCTTGCACCACTGTGCATCTGGCTTTATGTGGGTACTGAGGAATCAAACTCATGTTGTTTGTTAGGCTTTGCAGGCAAGTGCCTTAGCCATCAAACCATTTCTCCGGACCAATAGTATGTTTTTGAAATAAATAATATATTTTTATTTATTTGTGAATAGAGAGAAAAAGAGAGAGGTTATGAGTGCACTAAGGCCTCTGGCTGCTGCAAATGAACTCCAAATGCATGTGCCACTTTGTGCATGGCTTTATGTGGGTACTGAGGAATCAAACCTGGGCCATCAGGCTTTGCAATCAAGTACCTTAAATCACTGAACCATCTCCCCAGCCTCCATAGATAGGTAGGGTCTTGCACTAGCCCAGGATGACCTGGAATTCACTATGTAGTCTCATAGTGGCTTTGAACTCACAGAGATCCTTCTACCTCTGCCTCCCAAGTGCTGGGATTAAAAGTGTGTGCCACCACACCCAGCCATAAGTAGTTATCTTAATGAAAATAAAAAGCCTATATTTTCCATAACAAGAAATCTTAAGAAAGGAAACCAGCAGTGTTTTATATTATAGCCCTCCTTTATATCTGGCTTCACAGCAGACAGCTGTCTTCTCTGCTCTGCTTCTAAAGTCAATCTGTCAGGAATCATGTGGCTTCTGGAAACTGTACTCAGAGAAGTACCTAAAGAAGATATGACATGGAAGCCTTCCTGTGAAGATATTAGGATCTTGGGGGAATAGAAGGCTGTGATGTCTTAGGCCACAGTGAGTCCCCCTTAAACTCCAAAAACAGGAATTGTGAGGTTTTCTCAATTCTGAGCTCATCTATGGTATGCTCTCATTCCATCACCATTTTGGTAATCTAGTTCCTTCAATACCATAACCATATATGTGTCTAAAGATTCATGGAGGTTTCACAGAAAATGTGATTTTTGCCAGTCTGAAAGTCCAGGCCACACATAATCCTGGAATGACTCAAAGGCTAACAGCTGACATTTAGGTCCCTGTTTAGGGTGCAATGGTTCCTACTTCCATTTTACTATTTTCTTTTCTTTTTTTTAATTATTTTTTAAATGTTTATTTTTATTTTTAATTTTTTACTATTTTCAATAATACAATGTGGTATAAACATGAAGCTTTTGCCAGGCATTGTGGTACACACCTTTAATCCCAGCACTCAAGAGGATCATTGTGAGTTCAAGGCCAGCCTGAGACTACACAGTTAATTCCAGGTCAGCCTAGGCTATAGCAAGACCCTACCTTGAAAAACAAAAAATAAAAACAACAACAAAAAGAAAACCACATATACATGTGAAGGTTGGAAAGAGGGCTGGAGAGATGGCTTAGCGGTTAAGCGCTTGCCTGTGAAGCCTAAGGACCCTGGTTCGAGGCTCGATTCCCCAGGACCCATGTAAGCCATATGCAGAAGGGGGCGCAAGTGTCTGGAGTTCATTTGCAGTAGCTGGAGGCCCTGGCGCACCCAATCTCTGTCTGTCTCTCTCTCTCTGTGGCTCTCAAATAAGTAAATAAAAATAAACAAAAATAAAATTAAAAGAAATTTTAAAAAAGAAAAAGAAAGTTGAAAAGACACCAAATGTTGCTTTTTGAAATAAAATGATTACTCTTTGGTGCCTAGTGTGTGCCTTCCAATGCTGCTGCTCTAGAACAATATGTTGTTAAGTGCTATGCCCAGGGCATTTCTTTGTCCAGAAAGCTTTCAGATCTGGAACAGGTAGATGGGTCACATTGTATGTATTGTAAGTTATTTTTCCCCCAAGATAGAGCCTCACTCTAGCCTAGACTGGCCTTCAACTCACAGCGATCCTCCCTCCCAAGTGCTGAGATCAAAGGCGTGCACCACCATGTCTGGTAGGCTTCTGATAAAATCAGCTGAATTATTTTCCATAGGCATAATTCAATTCACATTCTCACCAGTGCTGTATGACTCTCCAAACTAGCATGTTAACTGATAAAATAATACCTGAGGTTTGTCTATTTTAATCTTTACTACTACAATAACAGAAACAAGCATATTTCTCTGTTGTTTTGTTGTGCAGTGTGCTGCTAGGAAAGAAACCCAGCAAGTTTTCTACCACTGAACTATACTATCTTCATTTGAACTTGCTCTCTGACTAAAGAAGACTGTTTTTTAAAAAATATTTTATTATTTATTTATTTGACAGAAAAAGAGAGAGAGAGAGAAAGAGAGAATGGGTGTACCAGGGCCTCCAGCCACTGCAAACGAACTCCAGATGCATGCATCCCCTTGTGCATCTGGCTAACATGGGTCCTGGGGAATTGAACCTGGGTCTTTCCACTAAGCCATCCCTCCAACCCAAGACTGTGTTTTTTTGGCTACCAAAAATTAATTTAGGGTCTAGGAAGATGGCTAAGTGGGCACGGTGCTTGCCACACAAGCATGAGGACCTACATTTGGATTACCAGCACCCACAGAACTGCTGCACATACTGGCAGGAACCTGAAATTCCAATGCTGGGGAAGCAAAGACAGGACGATCTCTAGTCCTTGCTGGCCAGCTTGCCTAGCTGAATCAGTGAGCTCCAGATTCAGTGAAAAACCGTGTCTCAAAAAATAAGGTGGGGGACTGGAGAGATGGCTTAGCAGTTAAGGCATTTGCTAGCAAAGTCAAGGGACCTAGGTTCACCCAGGCATGCCTTGAATCCCAGCACTCGAGAGGCAGAGGTAGGAGGATCTCCGTGAGTTTGAGGCCACTCTGAGACTACATAGTCAATTCCAGGTCAGCCTGGACCACAGTGAGACCCTACCTCCAGGAAAAAAAAAAAAAAGGACCCAGATTTGATGCCCCAATACCCACATAAAGCAGATGCATCTAGGGTTCATCTGCAGTGGCTAGAGGTCCTGGCGAGCCCATTCTCTGTCACTGTCTCTCTATCTGCCTATCTCTCAAATAAATAAAGTATTTTAAAAGGAAAATAGGGACAGGCATGGTGATACATGCCTTTAATCCCAGCACTTGAAAGGCTTAGGTAGGAGGATTGCTGTGAGTTCAAGGCTAGCCTGAGACTACATAGTGAATTTCAGGTCAGCCTGGACTAGAGCAACCTACCTCAAAAAACAAACAAAAAAATGTGTGTGTGTGTGTACATATAGTCTTTCTCTCTAACTCTCTCAAATAAATAAATAATGGGCTGGAGAGAGAGTTTAGTGGTTAAGGTACTTTCCTACAAAGCCTAAAGAGCCTGGTTCAACTCCCCAGTATACATGTAAGCCAGATGCACAAGAGGGGCGCATGTGTTTGGAGTTCATTTGCAGTGGCTAGAGGCCCTGGTGCTCCCATTCTTTCCATTTGCCTCTACTTTTCTCTTTCTCTCTCTCTCTCAAATAAATAAATAAAAATAAATATTTTTAAAATGAATTGAAATGCACTGAAAAATATTTCTCAAGGTACCTTTTGATTGGGGAAAGTAGAGTTATAACCAGAAAAACAAAGTATCACATGTGTTAAAAAAAACATAAATAACGGCAATCTTCCTCTAAAGTTATTTCCTGTCCAAAATTCTCAGCACATATATTTGCCTTAGGTATTATTAACAGCCAATCCCAGCCTTGCCCTACATTTTTTAATCCAGTACTAAAAAGGAAACAAGGATTAGAGCCCATTTTAGCATTAAGAATCAAGTAGCTTGAGCTACTTTTGTGAATATAATCCCTGCCATCACACGCCCTCTCCTTTGCAGGTTCTCTGTACGAAGAGACACAGACTTCTGGGGCTGGTCCAGCCAGGAGGCCTAATTTCCCTGTACTAAGCCACATGTATCTACAGCCAAATTGTCTTATCCGCAATCCTCCTGGTTGATGAAGATGTGTTCAAATGAGCGGGGACAGCTTTCATCTCTTTTGTTTGTTTGTTTACTATTTTTTCAAGATAGGTTCTTACTGTAGCCCAGGCTGACCTGGAATTCACTATGTAGTCTCAGGGTGGCCTTGAACTCACAAGGATCCTCCTATCTCTGCCACCCCAGTGCTGGGATTAAAGGCATGCATCACCACACCCAGGCACAGCTCTCATCTCTCTATAATCTGGACAGTCAAGTCCCTGAAGGGCCCTGCTTCTGTCCTGGTCAACTGAATAGGAAAGGAGATCTTCTCTCTCACGTCCTCTAGGTCCTGTGTGAATCATGAACTCAGTACACCTCTCCTCAGTCTGGAGAAAAGCTGCAGGTGGTCTAAGATTATCTGGAACAAGTTCATATGCACTCAGTATTACAGCTGGAATCTCTGGACACAGTCTCTAGGATGGTTTGCAGGGAACACTGAGGGCCTGCAGCTCCTTGAAGTCCCACCCTTATATTCCACGGATAAATAACTGACCCAGTCGGTGACATGTGTCAAATATCCTGAGCCCACAGAACACCAAATAGTGTGATTAATGTTACATGAGCTTGGGAAGTACCCAAATCCCAAATACCAGGGGCAAGGGGGCTGGGAAGATGGCTCAGTGGGTAAAGGCACTTGCTTGCAAAGCCTACCAGTCTGCGTTCAATTCCCAAGCTGCTACATAAGCCAGATGCAAAAAGTAGTGCATCTGGCACTTGTTTGCAGTGGCAAAAGGGCCTGGTGTACACACACACACACACACACACACACACACACACACACTCACAAATCAATTTTTTACAAATTAAAAAACAAGCCAGGCATGGTGGCACAGCATTTAATCCCAGCACTTGGGAGGCAGAGGTAGGAAGATTACCATGAGTTCAGACCACAGAGACCACATAGTGAATTCCAGGTCAGCCTGAGCTAGAGTGAGACCCTACCTCGAAAAACCCAAAATAAATAAATAAAAAGCAACATGGACGTATCAAATATTCAATGCTCTTATAATCCCAGAGCACATCAAGTCTATAAAAGATTCCTCAGGATATGATGGAGAGTGGAGTTTCAAAGGGGAAAGTGGGGAGAGGGAAGGCATTACCATGTGATATTGTCTACAATCATGGAAGTTGTTGAGAAAAAAAAATTAAAAAAAAGAAAATGTACCTGTGATGAGGGTTATTAATTCAAATATATACATGGATTCTAGGCAGGCTGATTCAAGCACAGCCAAATCTTTTAAAATATAACTATGGAAAAATAAAGGTGGGGCTGGGTGTGGTGGTACACACCCTTAATCCCAGCACTCAGGAGGCAGAGATAGGAGGATTGCCATGAGTTTAAGGCCAGCCTAAGACTAAAGTGAATTCCAGGTTAGCCTGAGCTATAGTGAAACCCTACCTCAAAAAAAAACAAGACCTGTAAAGGTGGGGCCCTGAAAAACTAATCATATTTTAAAAAGTGCTCAGTGCTTATTTATTTATTTGTTTGGGTTTTTTTTCCGAGGTAGAGTCTTACTCTAGCCCAGGCTGATCTGAAATTCACTATGTAGTCTCAGACTGGCCTCGAACTTGGTGATCCTCCTAACTCTGCCTCCTGAGTGCTGGGATTAAAGGCGTGCACTGCCACGCCCAGCTTCTTTATCTTTTTTTTTCTATCCTCTTTTTAAAATTTTTTTTGATTTTTAAATTTTTTCTTTTTTTTTTTTTTAAATTTTATTTATTTATTTATTTGAGAGCAACAGACACAGAGAGAAAGACAGATAGAGGGAGAGAGAGAATGGGCGCGCCAGGGCTTCCAGCCTCTGCAAACGAACTCCAGATGCGTGCGCCCCCTTGTGCATCTGGCTAACGTGGGACCTGGGGAACCGAGCCTCAAACCGGGGTCCTTAGGCTTCACAGGCAAGCGCTTAACCGCTAAGCCATCTCTCCAGCCCAATTTTTAATTTTTTTTATTAACAACTTCCATGATTATAAAAAATACCCCATGGTGATACCCTCCCTCCCCCCACTTACCCCTTTGAAACTCCACTCTCCATCATACCCCCTCCCCATCTCAATCAGTCTCTTTTATTTATTTATATATTTTTTAATTTTTATTTATTTATTTATTTGAGAGCGACAGACACAGAGAGAAAGACAGATAGAGGGAGAGAGAGAGAAGGGGCGCGCCAGGGCTTCCAGCCTCTGCAAACGAACTCCAGACGCGTGCGCCCCCTTGTGCATCTGGCTAATGTGGGACCTGGGGAACCGTGCCTCGAACCGGGGTCCTTAGGCTTCACAGGCAAGCGCTTAACCGCTAAGCCATCTCTCCAGCCCCAGTCTCTTTTATTTTGATGTCATCATCTTTTCCTCCTATTTTGATGGTCTGTGTAGGTAGTGTCAGACACTGTGAGGTCATGGATATCCAGGCCATTTTGTGTCTGGAGGAGCACATTGTACAGGTACATTTTCAAAGTAAGTTTTTACTCCATTATGCACAGTTTGAAATAAATACATTCTTGAAATATGGGGGGAAAAAAGATTCCTCAGGAAAGCCTGGTTTCCCCTGGTTGGAGGAGGAAAGTCTTGGTTTTGCTAAGGGAATTAAGGCAGTCTAACCTCAGGCCAAAATTTCTTCCCCCTTTCACTAACCCTAGGGCATTCCAGAGTTAGTGTGTGCAAAAGTTCTAGTTCTGCTAAATACCACCCTCCTGAAGGAATCCTCTTGGGGTTAGGGCATAGTGTTGGCTTCCTCTGGCAAAGTTACCCTAGCTCTTAGGGTTAATTTAAAAATGTCCTGAAACAGACTAAGGGTAAAAATTTACCTTCAGGCTGTGCTTTTCTCTCATGAGACAGCCTGACAGCTCTGTCTTTCCTGAATAAAACTTTTACTTTGCTTCAAAAACAAAACAAAGAAAAAATTGTCAGGCATGGTGGCGCACATCTTTAAGTCCAGCACTTGGGAAGCAGAGTAGGGGGATCACTGTGAGTTGCAGGCCTGAGACTACATAGTGAATTCTAGATCAGCCTGGGCTAGAGTGAGATCCTCCCTCGAAAAACCAGAAAAATAAATAAATAAATAAAACCAAAAAAAGCCTTACTTTCAGATATTTACTGGCTGTGTAAGCTTTACAAGTTTTGCTGTATTTTAGTTTAGTTCTATATTGTGTTGTTGGGGATTAAACCCAGGGCCTCACACATGCTAGGCAAATAGTCTACCACTGAGCTATATTCCCAGAATAAGAATCTCCTTGCCAAGCAACCACATCTTACAGATGAAATAAGTTCACATAGGAGATAGTAAGAAGCAGTTCTGAAACTTTAGGACAAGTTTTTCAAGTGCTCTCAAGATCTGTTCCTTAGAAATACCCATGCAGGGCTGGAGAGATGGTTCAGTGGTTAAGACACCTGCCTGCAAAGCCTAAGGACCAGGGTTCGATTCCCCAGCACCCATGCAAGCCATATGCACAAGGTGAACATGCATCTGGAGTTCATTTGCAGTAGCTAGAAGCTCTGGTGTGCCCATTCTCTCTCTCTCTCTCTCTCCAGCTGCCTCTTTCTCTCTCCCAAATAAATAAGCAAAATATTTTTTTAAGGAAATATTAGCTGGGGGCAGGCGAGACAGCTTAACGGTTAAGGCACTTGTCTGAAAAGCCTAAGGACCTACATTCAAATCTCTGGGTCCCACGTAAGCCAGACACACAGTAATGCAAGCACACAAGGTAGCACATGTGCACAAGGGGTCGCATACGTCTGCAGTTTGATTACAGTGGCTTGAGGCCCTGGCATGCCAATTCTCTTTCTCTCTCTCTCACCCTCCCATTTAAAAAAAGGCAGCATGTTGGGCTTGCTTAAAAAAATATAATTATATATAATAAATTATTATTATATACAATAAATATATAAAATATAAAATTTAATATTATACCCATATCCATATATATATATTTTTTACCTGGGTATAGTGGCACACACCTTTAATCCCAGCACTTAGGAGGCAGAGGTAAAAGGATAGCCATGAGTTTGAGGCCACCCTAACACTATATAGTATATTCCAACTAAGCCTGGGCTAGAGTGAGGCTCTACCTTGAAAATACAAACAAACAAAATATTTTTAAAAGGGGGGGCTTAGGTGTGGTGATGCATGCCTTTAATCCCAGCGCTGGGAGGCAGAGGAAGGAGGGTCACTGTGAGTTTCAGGCCACCCTGAGACTCCATAGTGAATTCCAGGTCAGCCTGGGTAGAGTGAGACCCTACCTTGAAAAAAAAAAAGAAAAAGAAAAAAGGGGGGGGGCTGGAGATATGGCTCAGCAGTTAAGGCACTTGCCTGCAAAGCCTAAGAACTTGGTTTGATTGCCCAATACCTATGTAACAGATACACAAAGTGGTGCATGCTTCTGGAGGCCCTGGTATGCCAATCTCCTCTTTATCTCTCTCTGCTTGCAAATAAATATTTTAAAAAAAGAACCTTAACAAACTAGAGTGTGATAAGGATTTGGGAGGTCCTGAGAAGGCAAAAGGATGACTCAACTTTTAAGAATATAAGGGAGGGCTGGAGAGATGGCTAAACAGTTAAGTGCTTTCCTGTGAAGCCCAAGGACCCCAGTTCGAGGCTTGATTGCCCAGGACCTATGTTAGCCAGATGCACAAGGGGGCGCACGCATCTGGAGTTTGTCTGCAGTCACTGGAGGCCCTAGTGCGCCCATTCTCTCTGTCGCTATCTGCCTCTTTCTCTGTCTGTCACTCTCAAATAAACAAAACAAACAAACAAACAAAAGAATATGAAGGAAGCGAGCCAAGCATAGTGGCACACACCTTTAGTCCCAGCAGAAGTAGGCAGAGGTAGGAGGATCACTAGGAGTTCAAGGCCACCTTGAGACCACATAGTGAATTCCAGGTCAGCCTGGACTAGAGCAAAACCCTACCTCCAAAAACAAACAAACAAACAAACAAAAAGAATATGAGGGAAGTGTTTTTCATGTATGGGAAAGAACAAATGCCAAGTCTCCAAGTCAGGGTCCAGGATAAGAGTCAAGGTACAGAGAGAAGACATTGTGGGGAGAGCCAGGGAGGAAAAGAATGGCTTGGATAGCCCCAGAGTCTTTCTTGGTCTTTAAAAATCAGGACTCAGCCAAGTATGGTGGTACATGCCTTTAATCCCAGCACTCGGGAGGCAGAGGCAGGAGGATCGCTATGAATTAGAGGCCATCCCAGAATACAGAGTGAATTCCAGGTCAGCCTACCAAAAAAAATAAATAAATAAAATAAATAAAATAAAAATAAAGATCAGGTCTTAGGGCTGGAGATATGGCTCCATGGTTATAAATGCTTGGTGTTCAGGTCTGATGACCAGAGTTCAGGTCCCCAGCATCCACACAAAACTGGACACAGTAGTGAATGCACCTGTAATCCCAATGCCCCCTATGGGGAAGGCAGTAATATTAAGTTCAAGGTCATCTTTGGCTACCTAGTGAGTTTAAACCTACCAGGGTTAAATAAGACCCTGTCAGAGGGGAAAACATCTAAATAAATGCATTTTTGCTTTACATAGAGCTGAGTTTTCACCTGAATATAGGTTTCCTGACTTACCCCTATAAAATATTAGTTACTCCCAGCACTTGGGAGGCAGAGGTAGGAGGATGGCTGTGAGTTCAAGGCCAGCCTGAGACTACATAGTGAATTCCAGGTTAGCCTGGGCTAGAGTGAGTCCCTACCTTGAAAAAAAATCAGTTACCTAAAATTGTAATTTACGATCTATATCTGGCTTTATATGAATGTTGAGGTTCTGAACCTGGGCAGGCAGATTTTGTCATCATGCACCTTTAACCACTGAGCCATCTCCCAGCCCTACTACTTGTATCTAAATTGTACTTTGCAAATACTAGAGAGACCAAAATAGCGGCCCTAAATTGTCAGCTTCAAGAAAGAAGTGTTGACTGTAACTGCTGGGTGGCCATTGCCTAGCTCAGTTATAATCTGAGAATGCTCCTATTTGGGTTTGACCTTTGGTGATAAGGAATGAAAGAAAAGAATGGGGCCAATGGTTTGGAGCTTTAAAATGTATTGAAATGGGTTAACAGCAGTTTTGTTACACTGCCCTAGCAAGCACACCCAGAGGTTGCATAAGTCTCACATACAAGGTTATGACATCCAAACCTTGGGCTGCTGCCAAAAACTGAGAAGAGTGCATAATGGTGAATACCTGATCTCTAAGAACAAAATCCTGATCTCAGACCATAGGATGCTAGACAGTTACAAAAATAACTTCACTTTCTCTTAACGTACTTATCTTATTTTCCTGTTTCATAAGGTTTAGAGCCAAAAGGTTACGAAGCTATGTTCATGGACCTTGGAACTTTAATAAAAGGAACTCTTGGAGCTGTGGTAGGGTGAACGCCTAGCATATGTAAGGCGGGTTCCATCACTGCATGAACCAGGTGTGGTGGTGTACACCTGGAATCCCAGCACTTGGGAGGTTGAGACAGGAAAATCAGAAGTTTGTCATTCTCAGTTACACAGCAACTTTGAGGCCAGCCTGGAGATAAGCAACAGGAGTTTCCTAGGTGTCCTTTAGAGGTAACTGTCCCCTTGCTTCAGTTCTAAAGGAGAGTTGTTTGTGGGGCTGGAGGTACAGCCCAGTACAAAGTGTGTGCTCAGCATGCGTGATGTTCTAGCTTCAGTCTCCAGCATCAAAATAATAAAATAAAGGAAAGGTATTTTCTTTTTCTGAAGGTTGCCTAAAACAAGGTTCTTTGAAAAAAAAACTGTGAAATTACAAAAATACATAAAAATGGAAAGATAAGAACCCAAACAATTTATAACTTCTTTTTAAAAATATTTATCTATTTACAAGCAGAGAGAGAGAGAGAGAGATGGAAGGAGAAAGAGGGAGAAATGTGTATGGTGCACCAGAGCCTCTTGCAAACCACTCCAGACAAATGGGCCACTGTGCATATAGCATTACATGGGTACTGGGGAACTGAACCCAGACTAGCAGGTTTTACAAGCAAATATCTTTAACCACTGAGCCACCTCCCCAGCCCCAATTTATATCTTCTAAAGATCAATAAAGTGATAGCATTCAATGTAATTTACTTATGCTGACACTTTGAATCAAAAGACCAATGAGATACCGGCCTTATGAGACACACCAGCAATCCCAGCTACTCAAGAGGCTCAGATAGGAGGAATGCAATTCCAAGGCCTACAAGCAACTTACCCTAACTCTCAAAATAAAAAGATACGGAAGCTGGAGAGATGGCTTAGTGGTTAAGGCACTTGCTTGAAAAGCCTAACGACCAGGGTTCAGTTTCCCAGTACCCTCATAAAACCAGATGCACAAAGTAGCACATGCATTTAGAGTTCATCTGCAGTGGCTAGAGGTCCTAATATGCCTAGTCTTTCTTTCACTGTCTCCCTTTCTCTGCTTGCAAATAAAAAAAAATAAAAACAATTTTTTACAATAAAATAAAAAGAGGTAGGTCTAGAAAGATGGCTTAGTGGTTAAGGTGCTTGCTTGCAAGCCAAAGGACCCATGTTCAGTTCCCCAGGACCCACATAAACCAGATGCACAAGGTAGCACATGTGTCTAGAGTTCATTTGCAGTGCCTGGAGGCCCTGGTGCACCTTTCCTTCCTCCCTTCCTTCTTTCTTCCCTCCCCCCCTCATTCTCCCTCTCTCTCTATATATATGTTTTAAAAAAGATGTAGGGGGGTGCTGGAGAAATGGCTTAGCGGTTAAGTGCTTGCCTGTGAAGCCTAAGGACCCCAGTTCGAGGCTCGATTCCCCAGGACCTACGTTAGCCAGATGCACAAGGAAGTGCTTGCTTCTGGAGTTCATCTGCAGTGGCTGGAGGCCCTGGTATGCCCATTCTCTCTCTCTCTCTAGTTCCCTTTCTCTCTCTCTCTGCCACTCTCAAATAAATAAGTAAAAATAAAAACAAAAAAAGATGCAGGGGGCTGGAGGAATGGCTTAGTGGTTAAGGCGTTTGCCTATAAAGCCAAAGGACCCAGGTTCAATTCCCCAGGACCCACGTTAGCCAGATGCACAAGGGGGCATTCGTGTCTGGAGGCCCTGGCACGCTCGTTCTTTCGCTCTCTCTTCCCCCCTTCCATCTTTCTCTGTCAAATAAATAAATTAATTTAATTAAATATTAAAAAAGATGTAGAGCTGGAAAGATGGCTGGGCAGTTAAGGCTCTTGTATGCAAAGCCTAAGGACCTAGGTTTAATTCTCCAGTTCCCACCTAAGTCAGATGCACATAGTGGTACATACATCTGGAGTTCGTTTGCAGTGGCAGGAGGCCATGGAGCACTCATTCTCTCTCTCTCTCTCTCTCTCTCTGTCTCTAATGAATGAATGAATGAATGAATGAATGAATAAATAAATCTTAAAAATATTTTTTTAAAAAGATGTAAAGGCCTGGTATATAGCTCAGTGGCAGAGTGCTTGCCTAGCATGCACAAGGTCTAGGGTTCAAGCCCCAGCATCACAAAAAAGAAGAATAGTGATTCAGTGATTTGGGAATCATTTTATACTTGCTAAAGATATATATATATATAAAAAGATACTACCCTTCTCCCTAACCACCAGCAGCAGTGCTGGGCTTTCCCACCCAACAGCCATGTTCTTCCTAACACAGACCCTGTGAGGAAACCCAAGATGTGAACAGCTCAAATTGAAAGAAATAGTATCTAATGGTTCCTATAACAGCTCTTACCTTCAATAGGGGTTTCCCTAGGGACTAAAGTTATAGGGAAAGGATACTTTGAAGACAGGGGCAAAGAATGAGTTTTCATTTATGAGTTTTCATTTAATCCCAGAAGCTCAGAGCAGAAAGGGGTTCTCTATTGGTTCTCTATGTGAGTTTGCCTCTATATGCTTTGCTCCCTCTGAGACATTTTGAGTGTCTCAACTAAGGAGTGCTATGGGCATCCAGTGGACAGAGGCTAGGGATGCTGCCAAACAACTACATGTGCCCACAATCTGGCCCAGATATCAACAGTGGCAAGATTAGGACACCTTCTAGTCTAGTCTACTTGATAAAGAAAACAAATGCAGGAGAGACCATGGTATTAGGAATCATCTTATTTGTACAACTAAGAATCCTGCCCAGCTGTTCTGCTCTCAGATTTAATCTGTTTTTTAGATCTACAGACCTGAGATAATACAAAATGCTTAGCTCCATGCAGCATGACAAGGCCACAGTTTAAGACCCTTCTGGAACTTTCAGCACAGCCATTTTTTAAATTTTATTTTATTTATTTGATATACATATAGAATGGGCATTCCAAGGCCTCTAGTCACTCTTTGCAAACTCCAGAAGCATGCACCACCTTGTGCATCTGGTTTACATGGGTACTGGGGAATTGAACCTAGGTCCTTAGGCTTTGCAGACAAGAGCCTTAACTGCTCAGCCATCTCTCCAGCCCTCACTTACAACCATCTTATAGTTGTCATACTAAGACAAAAGCCTCAGGAAAGCTTCCAGAAGGGAGGAAATGTCACCCGCCCAAAACACAGACACAAAGGTCCAATTTCAGGAGGATTGCTTCCTTTGCCCAAATCCACATAAATGGTTATAGTAAGATACCAGGAAAAGAAAACATCCTGGGGGGGGGGGGGGGCGGGTCCAAGATCAATCACAGGAAGAAGGTGGAGTTCCCAGAACAGAAGAACTGGACAGCGAAAAGAGAGGACTGAACACAAGCTAGCGTCCCTTGAGCATGCAAACCAAGTGTTTCCAGCCAGTCTCCCGGAGAGAGACTGGGAAATGTTCTTTCTGGAGAGAACACTCTGCTTCTTATACCTTTAAGTTGGCTTCTTAGGTCTGTAATGCTATTGTTTTCTACTGTCCATTTCTCTAGCCTGGCTAATCAGTTTCCCAACCCATTCTATCATTTCATATTACTTTTTTTTTTTTTTTTGAGGGAGGGTCTCACTCTAGCCCAGGTTGACCTGGAATTCACTATGTAGTCTCAGGGTAGCCTCGAACTCATGGTGATCCTCCTACCTCTGGCTCCCGAATGCTGGGATCAAAGGCATGCGCCACCGTGCCCAGCTACTTTTTTTTTTAAGGTTTTATTTTAATTTTTTTTTTTTTTTTTTTTGCTTTTTCAAGGTAGGGTCTCACTCTAGCCCAGGCTGACCTGGAATTCACTATGGTGTCTCAGGGTAGCCTCGAACTCACAGCGATCCTCCTACCTCTGCCTCCCAAGTGCTGGGATTAAAGGCATGCGCCACCACACCCAGCTTAAAGGTTTTTTTTTTTTTATTGATTACAGAGAGGGAGAGTGAGAATGGGCATGCCAGGGCTTCTAGCCACTGCAAACAAACTCTAGATGCATGTACCACCATGTGGATCTGGCTTACATGGGACCTGGAGAATCAAACCAAGGTCCTTAGGCTTTGCAGGCATGTGCCTTAACTGCTAAGCCATCTCTCCAGCCCTCATATTACTTCTTATTTGTGCTCCTAGTTCATGCCTTTTAGGGTTGAGAGTGGTTAAAATTGTTTCCTCAGGGCTAGGCATGGTGGAACACATCTTTAGTCCCAGTACTCGGGGACCAAGATAGGAAGACTCCCCTCACCCCCATCAGTTCGAGGCCAGCCTGGGCTAGACAGCGAGATCCAGATCAATCTGGGATAGATTGAGAAGGGCACCAAAAACACAAAATCATCTGGAGCAGAGGCGATTCTCTTTGGGTGTAGGCAGAGTGTCTTTTTACCTAGGCATGGCATGAAAATTCCCCTAGAAAACGAGGCAAAGGCTGGGTGCTGGGATGATGGTCTTGGCTGCCTGCTCTCAAATGAGTGATAGAAAGGTGGTGAATAGTGACTGGTTTGTCTCTCTACAATGTGGAACTGAGTTAAAATTAAAAGCTCTATGGCAAAGACCACTTTGTTGAGGATATACACTGAGTCTGGGAGGGTATGAAGACCTCAGTCCTAGAACATGGTCTTAAACATCACTTGACTTGCTATTTCTTGTTTAAAATATTTTATTTATTCGAAGCCAGTTGTGATGGTGCACATCTTTAATCCCAGCACTTGGGAGGCAGAGGTAAGAGGATCACCATGAGTTCAAGGCCAGCCTGAGACTACATAGTGAATTTCAGGTCAGCCTGAGCTAGAGTGAGACCCTACCTCAGGGAAAAAAAAAAAAAAAGGACACAAAAATAGTGGCCTAGAAAAGCATGTCACTTTCTGTTAGGAAACTAGGGTGTGGTGGTCCCAGACTTCTGGCTGAGAGCCACTCCTCTCCTTCCTTCCTGGAATGTGGTTCCTGTAAGTGATAAAGTCTTATTTTTACATTCAGAGTCTGTGGTCTTATTTCCTATAACAGATGTAGTGGTGACTTAGCATCCCATAAAAACTGAGTCCATTACAGATAGAACCCTAATTCAGTAGTAGGTAACAATAATACTAGCAAACTATATACAGAACTTCAAAAACTTTAAGAATTGGCAGTACCAAGTACTTGTGGAACTTAGGATGAGAGGTGGGCTGAGAAGATAGCTCAGCCAGTGAAGTACTTGCTTTACAAGCATGAAGATCTGAGTTCAGGCCCCAATTCCCATGTAAAAATGCCATGTGAAAATACCTATAACTCCAGTGCTGGAAAGGCAGAAATAGAAGAATCTCTAGGGCTTGCTCACCAGCCAGTAGAACCTACTTTGTAAACCCCAGACCAATGAGAGATCTTGTCTCATAAAAAGGTGGATTGGGAGGGGAGCTGGAGAGATGGCTTAGTGGTTAAGGTGCTTGCCTGCAAAGCCAAAGGACCCAGGTTCGACTCCCTAGGACCCAGGTAAGCCAGATGCACAAGGGAGCGCACACATCTGGAGTTCATTTGCAGTGGCTGGAGGCCCTGACGTGTCCATTCTCTCTTTCTCTCCCTGCCTATTTCTGTATCTCTCTCAAATAAATAAATAAATAAGGTGGAAGGGGACTGGAGAGATGACTTAGTGGTTAAGGCACTTGCTTTCAAAGCCTAAGGACCTAGGTTCGACCCCCTAGGACCCACATAAACCAGATGCACAAGGGGGCACACACATCTGGAGTTTGTTTGCAGTAGCTGGAGGCCATGGCCCACCCATTCTCTCTCTCTACCTGCCTATTTCTGTATCTCTCTCTCAAATAAATAAATAAAAATATTTAAAAAAAAAACTAGGGCTGGAGAGATTGCTTAGCAGTTAAGGCGCTTGCTTATGAAACCATAAGACACATATTTGAGTCCCTAGTTCCGCATAAGCCAGATGCACATGCAAGGTCACACACACGTTTGAAGTTGCATTGCAGCCGGAGGCCCTGGCATGCCAATTTTATCTCTCTCATAACAACAGCATAAAAAATAAAACTAGAAGGCCAAGCATGGTGGCATATACCTTTAATGCCACCACTCAGGTGGCAGAGGTAGGAGGATTGCAATAAGTTCAAGGCCAGCCTCAGACTGCATAGTGAATTCTAGGTCAGCCTAGGCTAAAGTGAGTTCCTACCATGAAGGGAAAAAAAAAAAAAAAAAAACTACTGGGAGAGTGATGGAGTGGGATGCCCAACTGTAACTACAGCAAACCAATGTTGGTCCCTGCCACAGGTGAGCACACAGGGTTCTGCAAGGGCACACATACCCAAACAACCAGGTGGATGGTATTCTTGAGGAATAACACCTAAGGTTGTCCTCTGGCCTCTAGATGTGTGCATAAAAGTATGCACGTGTATGTCTGTACACACATGCCTTGAAAAAAGAGGGGTACGGGGGCTGGAGAGATGGCTTAGCAGTTAAGGCATTTTCCTACAATGCCAAAGGACCTCAGTTTGACTCCCTAGGACCCACATAAACCAGATGCATAAGGTGCCACATGTGTCTGGAGTTCGTTTGCAGTGGCTGGAGGCCCTAGAGTGCCCATCCTCTTTCTCTATCTCTGATCTCTGTCTGCTTCTTTCTCTCTCTCACTCTCTCAAATAAATAAATAAAGACTTTTTTTTTTTTTTTAAAGAGGGGCTATGGAGATGGTTCAGCAGTTAAAGGCACTTGTTCGCAAAGCCTGCCAGCCTGGGTTTGATTCCCTAGTACCCAGGAAGGCCAGATGCCCAAAGTGCCTTGTACATCTGGAGTTCATTTGCAGTGGGAAGAGGCCCTGGCGAGGTCATACACTTTCTCTCAAATAAATACATCTTTGTATGATTTTTGAGGTAGGGTCTCACTCTAGCCCAGGCTAACCTGGAATTCACTATAGTCCCAGGCTGTCCTCAGAACTCACAATGATCCTACCTCTGCCTCCTGAGTGCTAGGATTAAAGGCATGTATCAACACACCCAGCCTCAAATAAATAACTTTTTTAAAAATTAGGAAGCTGGGGGCTGAAGGGATGGCTTAGTGGTTAAGGCATTTGGATGAGAGTCCTAACTGGGGCTTCTACAGACACCTGCCAGAAAGGAGTCCACAGTGATTTAAATAAACATTCATTTATTCCCACATGTGTATAGATGTTTGTGTTTGGGCACACCAGGGTCTCTTGCCACCGCAAACAAATGTCAGAGGACCCAGGTTCAATTCCCCAGGTCCTAGTTCATCTAGATGCACAAGGGTGTGCACATGTCTAGAGTTCGTTTGCAGTGGCTGGAGGCCCATTCTCTCTCACTTTCTCCCTTTCTTTGTCAAATAAACAAATAAATAAAAACAAAATACTTAAAAAATTAAGAAGCCAGGTGTGGTGGTGCACGCCTTTAATCCCAGCACTTGGGAAGTAAGGTGGGAGGATTGCCATGAGTTCAAGGCCATCCTGAGACTCCATAGTGAATTCCAGGTCAGCCTGGGCTACAGTGAGGTAGAGGCAGGAGGATCGCTATGAGTTCAAGGCCAATCTGGGACTACAGAGTAAGTTCCAGGTCAGCCTGGAGACTGAGACTGAGACTATACCATTTTTTGTTTGTTTGGTTGGTTGGTTTGGTTTGGTTTTCCCAGAGAAAGACCAAAAAAAAAAAAAAAAAAATCCAAACAAGACTTGGGGACAATAAAGGAGAAAGAATAAGGCTCCTGGGACTTTAAAAAAAAAAATTTTTTTTAAGATTTTCTTTTTGGGCTGGAGAGATGGCTTAGCGGTTAAGCGCTTGCCTGTGAAGCCTAAGGACCCTGGTTTGAGGCTCGGTTCCCCAGGTCCCATGTTAGCCAGATGCACAAGGGGGTGCATGCGTCTGGAGTTCGTTTGCAGAGGCTGGAAGCCCTGGCGCGCCCATTCTCTCTTTCTCCCTCTATCTGTCTTTCTCTCTGTGTCTGTCGCTCTCAAATAAATAAAAAATAATAATAAAAATACTGTTTAAACTTAAAAAATATATTTTATTTTTATTTATTTATTACAGACAGAGACAGAATGTGCACAACATGGCCTCTAGCCACTACAAACTCCAGATGCATGTGCTACCATGTGCATCTGGCTTACGTGGGACCTGGAGAATCAAACCTGGGTCCTTAGGATTTGCAGGCATGTGCCTTAACTGCTAAGCCATCTCTCCAGCCCAAGATATTTTTAATTTTTTTAATTTATTTGAGAGAGAAAGAGGCAGATAAACAATGGGTGCCCCAGGCCTTTAGCTGCTGCAAACAAACTCCAGATGCATGTGCTACCTTGTGCTTACATGGATCCTAGGGAATCAAACCTGGGTCTTTGACTCTGCAGGCAAGTGTCTTAACTGCTAAGCCATCTCTCCAGTCCAGCTCCTGGGAGTTTTTTAAAAATAATTTATTTTTAGAAAAAAATGAACAAAAATTTAAAAATAATTTATTTTTATTTATTTGACAGAGAAAGAGGGAAAGAGAGTGAGAGAATGGGCTGCCAGGGCCTCCAGCCACTGCAAATGAACTCCAGATGTGTGCGCCCCCATGCGTGCACTCCCTGTGCATTTTGGCTAACATGGGTCCTGGGGAATCAAACCTGGGTCCTTTGGCTTTGCAGGCAAATGCCTTAACTGCTAAGCCACCTCAAGCCCTGGGGATTTTTATAGACCATGACAGCAGAAATAAAAATTTAAATAGAAGGGTGCAGTGATAAAGTTGAAGAAATCTCCCAGAAAACATGGCAATAAGCCAGAGATTATTGGCATGAAGCTTGAGAATAATGCCATCTGTCCCCAGGAGTCACAAATAAGGAGGAAGTCTGCTGAGGTGGTTGGTCCAACACGCTAGTACATTCTAACTCCTGCTCTGGATGAGAGTCCTAACTGGGGCTTCTACAGACACCTGCCAGAAAGGAGTCCACAGTGATTTAAATAAACATTCATTTATTCCCACATGTGTATAGATGTTTGTGTTTGGGCACACCAGGGTCTCTTGCCACCGCAAACAAATGTCAGGCTACTTTTTTTGCTGACAGCCTTTGCAAGCAAGCACCTTAAACCACTAAAACATCTCCCCAACCCCCAAGATCCCACAATTTGCTATCATCGTAACACAGCATGAAGTCCAAATCCTTGGAGTTGTATGCTTACTGACTACAATACTTCCATGTTCCCCCACTCCCTCCTTCAAATGACCGTATCTTTCAAGTGAAGTCAGTCTAGGCAAGCTGCCTGCTTTAGGACTCTGAGAAACACCTGGAGGGTGAGGTTCACTTCTGAGCTGAAGACTCATGGCTGGCTCAAGGTCACTTTGAATCCCAGGAGCCTGTGAGGCAAAAAGTCCGACTCTGCCTACTAGATTGGCCTCCCAGCTCTGACGCTCAAGTATTTCAGTAAATGTCAGCATCCCTCTCCTTCCTCTTCACTTTCTACTCTCTTCAGAATCTGCCCTTTAAGTAGTCGGGGTCATTCAATGACCCCATGCCACACCCTCACAGAGAGCTCTCACAGACGTCGCGGCCTCTTAGCATCTGTCCCAAGAGGCTGGATCCTGAGAGAAGCTAATCTTCCATGAAACCTGCTGCTTCTCCTGCCCTTTGCTCTTCTCACTGCTGCTAAACCAGAAACTGATTTCCAGCTCCTTCTCCACTCATCCTTCATATCCAATGGCCATGACCTAACTCTTCACACCCTAAGACTCCTTCCAGTCCACCTCTTTCTCTCTTTTTTTCAAGGTAGGGTCTCACCCTAACTTAGACTGACCTAGAATTCACTATGTAGTCTGAGGGTGGCCTTGAACTCATGCCAATTCTCCTACCTTGCCTCCCAAGTGCTGGGATTAAAGGCATGTGCCACCAAGCCCAGCCCCACCTCCTTTCTACCCATGACTCTGTCTCTGACCTTGCAAAGTATTTTCACCACAGCTTCCCCAGAGTAGACCCCACCATAGCTCCTAACTCGCTGCTTCCAGACAGCACCACATCTTTCTAATCTATGCCCTAACTCTTGCTTTCCTGACTTAAAATCTTCAGTAGGGCCAGGCATGATGGCGCACACTTTTAATCCCAGAACTTGGGAGTCAGAGGTAGGATAATCACAAGTTCGAGGCCACTCTGAGACTACATAGTGAATTCCAGGTCAACCTGGGCTAGAGTGAGGACCCTACCTCTAAAAAAAAAAAAAAACAAGAGAGAGAGAGAGAAGAGGGCTGGAGAGATTGCTCACTGGTTAACGCACTTGCCAGCCAAGCCTAACAACCAGGGTTCAGTTCCCCAGGACCCAAATAAAGGCAGACGCACAGAGTGGTGCATGCGTCCGGAGTTCATCTGCAGTAGCTTGAGACCCTGGTGTGCCTTCCTCTCTCTGCTTGAAAATAAGTAAAAATATTCTTTTAAAAAAAGAAATTTTAGGGCTGGAGAGATGGCTTAGCGGTTGAGCGCTTGCCTGTGAAGCCTAAGGACCCCAGTTCGAGGCTTGGTTCCCCAGGTCCCAAGTTAGCCAGATGCACAAGGGGGCACACGCATCTGGAGTTCGTTTGCAGAGGCTGGAAGCCCTGGCATGCCCATTCTCTCTCTCTCCCTCTATCTGTCTTTCTCTCTGTGTCTGTCGCTCTCAAAGAAAGAAAGAAAGAAAGAAAGAAAGAAAGGAAGGAAGGAAGGAAGGAAGGAAGGAAGGAAGGAAGGAAGGAAGGAAGGAAGGAAGGAAGGAAAGAAAGAAAGAAAGAAAGAAATTTTTAAAAAAGTGAGAAAGTGAGAGAGAGAAAACCCTCAGTGGGTCCTCTGGGCTCCTAGAAAAATGATGGAAGACCTAACAAGGTTAACAGAGTCCCAGCACCCCTCCAATTTCTCTGCTTGCTTCCTCCCCAGTGCCAGTTATACTGACCCTCATTTCCTTGCCAGCCTCAGACATTCCTCTGCTTGTCTTACTCAGGGCTCACGGATAACAACCTCTTTCCAGGCTATGCTTCCTCCCTTTTCAGGTTTCCCTCATTCCCCATGGGTCCTGAACATTACCCCATAGAGCTCTTGTCAGGACCATCCCTGCTGTTACCACTTGTCTGAACCCCACAAGGTTCAGGTCTAGCTAGGTGTGGGGACAGACACCTGTAATCCCAGCATCTGGGATGCACAAGCAGGTTTACTGTGTTTGAGGACAACCCGGAAATCTATTGGGGGGGGGGTGGCGATAAAGGAGACCAGAGGTTTGGGAGTAGAGACAAAGAAGGGCAATGGGAAGAGGGAGGGAGGGAGGGAGGGAGGATGTGCGTGTGTAAAAGCTGAGTGGTGCAAGCCTTTAGTCCATGGTTTCATCTCTCTAAGTGATACCAGCTCCGTCCACTTTACCCCAGTAAAAACCATGAGCAAGAAAAAAACTACTTGGAACAGACCTTTATTGGGACTAAATGCTGCAAAAGCAAGGGTTAAGGAGAGAAGCCTCCTGGACTGACTTGAAGAGAGTGAAAAACAGCTTGCTTAAAAGCCAGAAAGGGGGTGTGGCACGCTTTTTTACAGCCTCTAGTTCCACCACCACACCCTTGTTTCTGCATGGCTTCTGGGTCCACCAATCCAAACCCTCAGGATGACCACTCACAGCCTTGCACATCAGCATCGATTATAAGCGCTGTTGAGACTGGGGCAGTACTTCCCCCTGTAGTGCTAAGAGAGACTAGCTGTAGAGATACAGGGTTAGGGTCATCTAGAGTTCACCCAGGCTTGCTGGTCACAGCAGAAGTTATTTCTTCTAGAGTCCTTACTGTGAATCAAACAAGGCCTCCTGACTTACAAGACCTGGCTTCTCTTTCAGCTCTGCTTACACTGGTCCTCAGAGCTAGGGTGAAGTTTCCTTGAGGTGTCTGTGAAGTATTCAAAGCAGCTGATGATAACCTGATTGGTCACCATGTGGAAGTAGAAATTTGACAGAGAAACCAGACCCAGATAATGCCTCAAAGCAGTTTCTATTGGGCAAACCTTTACCAGGGAGACAGCATGACCCTGAATCTCCTCCCAATCTATACAGCTGCATTCTGCTTGTAAAAGGTTATCTGTTTAGTGCAGTTTTAGGCAAACTCCCCTAACTTCTGTAAATTTCCACTTGTAGTCTCTAGTCAAGTAGCCCAGTTTAACCACCAATAGTGTGAAGAACTCAGGATGATGTCAGACTGCCCACCATACCACCTATAAAAACTCTGAGCTATCAGAGCTCAGTACTCAGGCTTTGTAAGTCATTCCCCTAAGTCCTGCCAACATGAATAAGTCTTCTGATTCGCTACACTGCCTCTGGGGCAGGCCCTGTGTGCATCAGTATCCCATAACAACCAAAGGGGCTGCTTAATTAACAGCTCCCTGCTCAGGGCAGTTAGCCACAGGGGAAGTGTGTAACAGCTGTCTTACCAAATGCAAGAGGAAAGATCTTAACAGTTTTAATTATTCAAAGGAAATATACAAAAATATGGAAGCGAGATGCTATGGCACACTCCTATAATTCAGGAGGCTGATATAGCATTGTAAATTTGAGGCCAGCCTGGTCTAGAGTTAGATCTTGTGTCAAAAAAGCAAGGTCTCCTTACAACATGCTCCCTGCCCCCAGACACAAAATGGGCCGGATATCCATGACCTCACAGTGCCTGACACTACCTACACAAGACCATCATAATAAGAGGAAAAATCATGACATCAAAATAAAAGAGAGACTGATTGAGATTGGGAGGGGATATGATGCAGAACAGAGTTTCAAAGGGAAAGTTGGGGGAGTGAGGTTATTATCATGAGATATTTTTTATAATCATGGAAGTTGTTAATAAAAAAAAATTGAAAAGAAAAAAAATCAAGAAGAACTGGAGAGATGGCTCTGTGGTTAAGGTGTTTGTCTGCAAAGCCAAAAGACCCAGGTTTGATTCCCTAGGACCCAGGGAAAGCCAGATGCACAAGGTGGCACATTCATCTGAAGTTTGTATGCAGCAGCTGGAAGCCCTAGTATGCCCACTCTTCCTCTTCCCTTCTTTCTCTCTCCCTACCTCTCTCTCTCACACACACACAAATAAATAAATATAAATAATTTTTTTTAAAAAAAAGCCAGGCATGGTGGTGCACCCCTTTAGTCCCAGCACTCAGAAGTAGAGCCCTCAGACTACACAGTTAATTCCAGGTCAGCCTGGACTAGAGTGAGACCCTACCTCAAAAAAGAAAGAAAAAAAAAAAAAAAAGCAAGAAGGACTGGAGAGATGGCTTAATGGTTAAGGCGCTTGCCTGCAAAAGGACCCAGGTTTAATTCCCCAGTACCCAAGTAAGCCAGATGCACAAGGTGGTGCACACATCTGGAGTTCATCTGCAGTGGTTGAAGGCCCTTGTACACCAATTCTGTTATCTATCTGTCTGCCTGCCTGCCTGCCTACCTGCCTCCTTCTCTCTCTTGCTCTTTCTCAATTAAATAAATAAAAATTATTTTAAAAAATTAAGAAGAGCAAGAAAACAAGACAGTCGTGGTGGCACACGCCTTTAGTCCCAGCACTTGGAAGGCAGAGGTAGGAGGATCTCCGTGCATTCAAGGCAATCCTGAGACTCCATAATATTACAGGTCAGCCTGGGCTACAGTGAGACCCTATCTCAAAAAACCAAAAGAAAAGAAAAAAAGGTTCAAAAGAGAAACAGTATATAGTCTGTTTTTAATTAATTGCTCACTCCAAATACTTACAAGCGCCTACTGCATACCACCACTGAGGGCTGAGGACAGAGTAGTAGGCAAACACAACCTTGGCTCTCATGAAGCTTACATTAGGCTTGTGGTGGACGATAGTGGCTAGGGGAGAGCCAAGTAAAGCAGTGTTTATAAAATGTTATAGTGATAGCTCAGCATGGCGAGGGAGACAGGAAATCCTGGAGGAGCATTTCCATATTGCACAATAAAGGTGACTTTTTAAAAATATTTTTTAGCTGGGTGTGGTGGCACGTGCCTTTCATCTCAGCACTCGGGAGGCAGAGGTAGGAGGATCGCTGTGAGTTCGAGGCCAGCCTAAGATTACATAATGAATTCCAGGTCAGCCTGTGCTAGAGTGAGACCTTACCTCGAAAAACCAATATATATATATAATTTACTTGTCTATTAAAGAGAGGGAGAGAGAGAATGGGCATGCGAGAGCCTCTAGCCACTGTGAACGAATTCCAGATGCATGCACCACCAGCCACCATGTGCATATGACTTACTTGGGTTATGGGGAATTTACTCTGAGTCCTTAGAGGCTTTGCAGTCAAGCACCTTAACCACTAAGCCATCACTCCAGCCCTTAAAAATATTTTTTACTTATTTATTTGAAAGCACAGAGAGACAAACAGAAGGGGGAGTGGGAGAGGGAGGGAGGGAAAAAATGGGCATGCCAAGGTCTCTAGCCGCTGCAAACATGCTCCAGATACATGTGCTGATTTGTGCATCTAGCTTTACATGGGTACTAGGGAAATCAATCCTGGGCCGTTAGTCTTTAAGCAAACACCTTAACCACTGAGTCACCTCTCTGGCCCATGGGCATAGTTTACTTTTTTTTTTTTTTTCAAGGTAGGGTCTCACTGTAGCCCAGGCTGACCTGGAATTCGCTATGTAGTTTCAGGATGACCTCAAACTCATGTCAATCCTCCTATCTCTGCCTCCTGAGCGCTGGGATTAAAAGCGTGTGCCACCACTCCCGGCCTTTTTAGTTCACATTTTAAATCAGTAAAGAGAGGAAAGGAAATTCAACTATTACACTAAGAAAAAGGACTAGAGTTTAGTGGAGAACATATATTTATATTTAGACTTCATACATTCACAAAAATAAATTCCAGAACTATATGTCATGGCATATGCTTATAATCTTAGCATTTGGGAGGCTGAGGCAGAAGAATCATGAGTTTGATGCCACCCTGACCAGAGGAGTAAACCTTGTCAAAAGAAAAAAGGAAAGGAAGAAAGGAAGAAAGAAAAACAGGTAAGGCAACCAATAAACTGTAAAAACACCAAAAAAAAAACACCCAAAAAACAAAAAACAGAAATCCACAGGGGCTGGGGAGATAGCTCAGTGATTAACGGTGCTTGCTTGCAAAGAATGCCCACCCAGGTTGATTCCCAAGCTAGGTACAAAAAGTGGCATATGCATCTGGTGTTTAATATTTGTAGTGACAAGAGACCCTGCCATGCCCATACACATATATACACACAAGTGCAAATAAATAGTTTTTTTCAAATCCACAGATATCAAATAAATAATTAAAACAATAAAGGTAGAAATGACTTTTTATTATTTGGCAAGAGCTTTCTAAACATGATTTAAAAACATTAAAGGGAAGACTGACAGGATTGCCTATACTAAGTGAAAGTATTTAAAAGCATCAAAAATTATTTAATTAATATTTATTTGTGAGCGACAGACAGAGAAAGAAGCAGAGAGAGGGAGAGGATGAGCACACCAGGGCCTCCAGCCACTGTAAACAAACTCCAGATGCATGCACCACTTTGTACATCTGGCTTACATTGGGTACTGTGAGTCTTGCACCAGGGCTTAACCACTAAGCCATCTCTGCAGCCCCAAGATGTTTTTTAAGGTCTTTGGGCTAGAGAGATGGCTTAATGATTAAAGAATTTGTTGTCTGCAAAGCAAAGGACCCAGGTTCAATTCCCCAGGCCCCACATCAGCCAGATGCACAAAGTGGCACATGTGTCTGAAGTTTCTTGACAGTGGCTGAAGGCCATGGCATGTCCATTTTCTCTCTCTCTCAAATAAATAAAATAAAATAAATTTTTTTTAATTAAAAATTAGGCATGGTGGTGCACACCTTTAGTCCCAGCACTCAGGAGGCAGAGGTAGGAGGATTGCCATGAGTTCAAGGCCACCCTGAGATTGCGTAGTGAACTTCAGGTCATTCTGAGCTAGAGTGAGACCCTGCCTCAAAAAAAAAATTCTCGTGGGGAGGGAGGGAATTACCATGGGATATATTTTATAATCATGGAAAATGTTAATAAAAATTAAAAAAAATTTAAAAAAATTCACAATGCAGTTTTAGGCTGGCCTCAAACTCACAGTGATCCTCCCACTTCTGCCTCCTGAGTGCTGGGATTAAAGGCTTGTGCCACCATGCCTGGCTAAATTTAAATATTTTTACTTCTATTTATTTATTTATTTGAGAGAGGGGCAGATAGAAAGAGAGAGAATGGGTATTCCAGGGCCTCAAGCCACTACAAATGAACTCCAAACACATGTACCACCTTGTGCATCTGGCTTACCTGGGTCCTGGGGAATTGAAACTGGGTCCTTTGGCTTTACAGATAAACACTTTAACCACTAAACCATCTCTCCAGCCCTGCAGTGTTTTGTTTTTCTTTTCTCTACTTTTTGGTTTTTTGGGTTAGGGTCTCACTCTAGCTCAGGCTGACCTGGAATTCACTATGTAGTCTCAGAGTGGCCTTAAACTCCTACTTCTGCCTCCCAAGTGTTGGGATTAAAGGTGTGTACCACCACACCTGGTTTATGCAATTTCTTAGAGAAATACTCTAATTTTCAAGGAGAGAGAGAGAGAATGGCTGTGCCAGAGCCTCTTGTCCCTGCAAATGAACACCAGGTGCATGCACCACATTGTGCATCTAGCTTTATGTGGGTACTGGAGAATCAAACCAAAGCCATTGGGCTTTCAAGCAAGCACCCTTAACCGCTGAGCAATGTCTTCAGCCCTGCCATGCATTTATTTATCTATATTTATGAAAGTGAGGAAGCGAGAGAGAATGGGTATGCCAGGGCCTCTTAGTCATTGCAAACGAACTCCAGACACATGCACCACCATGTGCATATGGCTTACGTGGTTCTGAGGAATCAAACCTGGGTCCTTGGGGTTTGCAGGCAAGTGCCTTAACTGCTAAGCCATCTCTCCAGCCCCCACAATGCTTTTTGTCCCCACTCCCCCCAGTTACCCTTTGTTGTGGTTTGAATTAGGATTCCCACATAAACTTACACATTTTGTTTTTTTGGTTTTCAACCTGGAAGTCACTATGTACTTTCACAGTGTCCTTGAACTCATGCCAATCCTCCTACCTCTGCCTCTTGCTGGAATTAAAGGCAAGGCATGCACCACCACCACGTCCAGCAATTTAATGTTTGGCTTTCAGCTGATGGCAATTTGGAAGGCTGAGCCTTGCTGGAGGAGGTATATTGTTGGGGGCAGGCTTAGGAGTTTTATAGCTAGTTCCCCCTGCTAGAGCTAGTTCACTCTCCTGCTGCTGTTTTCATCTGTCATGGCAAAGGTGTGGCAGCTTCTGTTTATGCCATATTGTCCTCTGCCATCATGGAGCTTCCCTTGAGACTTAAGGCAAAATTAAATCCTTTCTTCCCATCAGCTGCTTCGGGCCAAGTGTTTTGTCCCAGCAATGTAAATTTAACCACAAGACCCTCTCTCTTCCACCTTCCCATTCACTAAAACCTTTTTCTTCTATGATCTCATCCTGATTTCAAGCCTCATTTATTTGTTTGGTACTCTTCAAGAAAGGGTCTCATTCTAGCCCTGGCTGACCTGAAACTTACTCTATAGTCCCAGACTACCCTTAAACTCATGGTGATCCTTCTCTCTTAGCCTCCTGAGTACTGGGACTATGCATCACCATGCCCAACTCTTATTATATTTACTTTTTTGACTCACTGATTTAAATTAGGGTAGCTTGCATAATTGAGTTGGCTGTGGCTGTGGCTACACCACTTTCTTCCAGTGATCAGTTTCCACTATTTTCTCTGGGAGTGTGGCATGTCATGAACCACTCCCTCATCTATGGTGAGATATTGACAGGCTCAGTCATGTGCAGGAAACCACATCTTCCTTAAGTCCATGAGTATAACTTATTATATCCAGAAGACAGTATTCTGCAGCCCCACTTCCCATGCTGCTGGTACATTTTTTCCACCCCCTTTCTGCCAGGTTCCCTGATCCTTAGAGGGTGTGATTTAGATGTCATGTTTACAGCTGAGCACAAAGCAGTTGTTTATTCATGGTATCTTTGCCTTCGATGATGCATGTCTATTTTCACATCTGCCCTTTGTAAGCAGTACCAATTCCCAACAGCATGGCTCCACTAGGTGGGCGGAGAGAGGTCCCTTTGAAAATAATGATGTAGTATATATATTAGGCACTATACTAGCAAACTGACTATACATCATCTCTAATGCTTTCAACGATCTTGCAAGCTAAATAAAATTGTCTTAATTTTACAAACGGAAGAGTTCCTCGACTTGCTCAAAATGAGCAAGGTTAATAGGTAATATCCATTTGATTTTAAAGTCTGCCTATGTAATCACACAGATGAGATATATTTTTAGGGCTGGAGGGATGGCTCAGTGGTTAAAGGCACTTGTTTACATTACAAAGGCTGATGGCCCCAGTTCACTTCCCCAGTACCCACATAAAACCAGATACACATAGTGAAGCATACACCTGGCATTTGTTTGCAAGAGGGCCTGTTATACCCATTCTCATTCATTCATATTCATATTTTCTCTCTCCTTCACTCCTTCTTCTCTGTTTGCAAATAAAAAGATTTTATTTTGTTGTTTTTTTTTTTGTTTTGTTTTGTTTTTTGAGGTAGGATCTCACTCTAGGCACAGGCTGACCTTGAACTCACAGCAATCCTCCTATCTCTGCCTCCCAAATTCTGGGATTAAAAGCATGCACCACCATGACCAGCAAAAAGATAATTTTTTAAGATTTTTATTTATTTATTTATTTATTAGAGGGGGGATGAGAATGGGCACACCAGGGCCTCTAGCCACTGCAAACGAACTTCAGACACTTGTACCACCATGTGCTTACATAGGACCTGGAGAATCAAACTTAGGTCTTTAGGGTTCACAGGCATGTGCCTAAACTGCTGAACCACCTCCCTGGCCCTAATTTTTAAAACATTTTTTTTAAGCCGTGTGTGGTGGTACAGGCCTTTAATCCCAGCACTTGGGAGGCAGAGGTAGGATTGCTGTGAGTTCACGGTCACCTGAGACTATATAGTGAGTTCCAGGTCAGCCTGAGCTAGAACAAAATGCTACCTTGAAAAAAAAAAAAACACTTTAAAAACTTTTTATTTGTTTATTTGAAAGAGAGGGAGAAAATGAGTGAAAATGGGAGCACCACGGTCTCTAGTCACTACAAACAAACTCCAGATACATGTGCCACCTTGTGCATCTGGCCTACATATGTACTGGAGAATTGAGCCTGGGTCCTTAGCAGTCACAGGCAAGTACCTTAACCACTAAATCATCTCTCTAGCCCCTAAAAATCTAATTTTTGGGGGGTGTTCTTGGTTTTTCAAAGTAGGGTCTCACTCTAATCCAGGCTGACCTGGAATTCACAATGGAGTCTCAGGGTGGCCTCAATCTCACGGCGATCCACCTACCTCTGCCTCCCGAGTGCTGGGATTAAAGCGTGTGCCACCACACCCAGTTTAAAAAACTAATGTTAAAAGAAGATAAGGGGGCTGGATAAATGGTTTAGTGGTTAAGGCACTTGCCTGCAAAGCCTACAGACCCAGGTTCAATTCCCAGTACCCATAGAAAGCCAGATGCACAAGGTGGCACATGCATCTGGAGTTCATTTGCAATGGCTAGAGGCCCTGGTGCACCCATTCTCTCTCTCTCTCTCTCTCAAATAAATAAATTAATAAAATATATATTTTTTAAAAATAGGCCTGGACATGGTGGCTCACCATTTTAATCTCAGCACTTGGGAGGCACAGGTAGGAGGATCACTGTGAGTTCAAGACAAACACAATACAATTTATTTATCCTGGAAAGGTTTTGGAGGATAAAACTCTTTTTTGAGGGAATATCCAGGAAAGTAGAATAAGTACAAGCAAAAGTATAATTCAAAGTACTTAGCTAGTAGCTGGGTGTGGTGGCATACACCTTTAATCCCAGCGCTCAGGAGGCAGAGGTAGGAGGATCACCGAAAGTTTGGGGCCACCCTCAGACTATAGAGTGAATTCCAGGTCAGCCTGAGCTAGAATGAGACCCTACCTCGAAAAACAAAACAAACAAACAAACAAACAAACAAACAAACAAACAAACAAAAAACCATCAAAGTACTTAACTACAACAGGTATAGAGGCTCACAATTATAATCTCAGCACACAGGACAGGAAAGCAAGTGTAGTGCTATGAGTTCAAGGCCAGCCTGGCCTAGGTGACTTAGTTCCAAGCTGTTCTAGCCTAGGCCACAGAGTGAGACCTTGTCTCAAAAGAAAAAGAGACATAGTAACAAAAACAGCATGGTACTGGCACAAAAACAGACATGTAGATCAGTGGAACAGAATAGAAGACCCAGATGTAAGCCCAAGTAGCTATAGCCACCTGATATTCGATAAAAATGCCAAAAATACTCATTGGAGAAGAGACAGCCTCTTCAGCAAATGGTGTTTTGAAAACTGGATAAATATCTGCAGAAGGATGAAAATAGATTCTTCTCTCTCGCCATGCACAAGAATTAAGTCCAAATGGATTAAAGACCTTAACATCAGACCGGAAACTTTGAAACTGCTAGAGGAAAAAGTAGGGGAAACCCTTCAACATATTGGTCTTGGCAAAGACTTTCTGAATACAACCCCAATTGCTCAGGCAATAAAACCACAGATTAACCACTGGGACCTAATGAAATTACAAAGATTTTGCACCGCAAAGGACACAGTGAAAAAAGCAAAGAGGCAACCTACAGAATGGGAAAAAATCTTCGCCAGCTATATATCTGATAGAGGATTAATATCTAGGATATACAAAGAACTCAAAAAGTTAAATAATAAGGAATCAAACAAGCCAATCAAAAAATGGGCTATGGAGCTAAATAGAGAGTTCTCAAAGGAAGAAATTCGAATGGCATATAAGCATCTAAAAAAATGTTCTACGTCACTAGTCATCAGGGAAATGCAGATTAAAACTACATTGAGATTCCATCTCACTCCTGTCAGATTGGCCACCATCATGAAAACAAATGATCATAAATGTTGGCGGGGATGTGGAAAAAAAGGAACCCTTCTGCACTGCTGGTGGGAATGCAATCTGGTCCAGCCATTGTGGAAATCAGTGTGGAGGTTCCTAAAACAGCTAAAGATTGATCTACCATATGACCCAGCTATAGCACTCCTAGGCATATATCCAAAGGAATCATCTCATTTCCTTAGAAGTACGTGCTCAACCATGTTTATTGCTGCTCAATTTATAATAGCTGGGAAATGGAACCAGCCTAGATGTCCCTCAACTGATGAGTGGATAATGAAGATGTGGCACATTTATACAATGGAGTTCTACTCAGCGGTAAAGAAAAATGAAGTTATGAAATTTGCAGAAAAATGGATGGACCGGGAAAGTATTATACTAAGTGAGGTAACCCAGGCCCAGAAAGCCAAGTGCCACATGTTCTCTCTCATATGTGGATCCTAGCTACAGATGACTGGGCTTCTGTGTGAGAATGAAAATACTTAGTAGCAGAGACCAGTAAGTTGAAAAGGAGACATAAAGGGTGGAGAAAGGAAGGGAGGAGGATACTTAATAGGTTGATATTGTATATATGTAATTACAATGATTGTAATGGGGAGGTAATATGATGGAGAATGGAATTTCAAATGGGAAAGTGTGGGGGTGGAGAGGGAGGGAATTACCATGGGATATATTTTATAATCATGGAAAATGTTAATAAAAATTAAAAATTAAAAAAATTTAAAAAAAGAAAAAGAAAAAGAGAGAGAGAGAGAGAGAGAGAGCTGGGGAAATGGCTTAGTGGCTAAGGTGTTTGCCTGTGAAGCCTAAGGACCCGGGTTCGATTCCCCAGGACCCACATAAGACAGATGCACAAGGGGGCGCATGCATCTAGAGTTCATTTGCAGTGGCTAGAGGCCCTGACATGCCCATTTTCTTTCTTTCTGTCTACCTCTTTCTCTATCTCTCAAATAAATAAATTAAATATTTTTTTAAAAAAGAAAGAACAAAAAGTAGGGTGAGAAATGGCTCAGTGGGTAAAGCTCTTGCAAGCAAGAGGATGTAAGTTTAGATCCTCTGAATCCACATAAATCTAGATGCAACTGTATATGTCTGTAATCCCAGTGTGTTTACAGTGAAATAGGAGGTGGAGACAGATTTACAGTAATATTTATAAGCCAGCTAACTTGGCATGTGCAGTGGTGAACAAGAGACCCTGCCACAAAGTGAATCCAAGGATTGCCAGTGGAGGTCCTGATCTCCACATGCCCACTCCAGCCAAACACATGCACACACATCACACATACATATACAAAACAAACAAAAGCCAGATGTGGTGGTGTACGTCTTTGATCCTAGCATTTAGGAGGCAGAGGTAGGAGGATCACCATGAGTTTGAAGCTAGTTTGAAGCTACATGGTGAATTCCAGGTCAGCCTGGGATACAGTGAGACCCTACCTCAAAAAACAAACAAGCAGGGCTGGAGAGATGGCGTAGCGGTTAAGCGCTTGCCTGTGAAGCCTAAGGACCCCGGTTCGAGGCTTGGTTCCCCAGGTCCCACGTTAGCCAGATGCACAAGGGGGCGCATGCATCTGGAGTTCGCTTGCAGAGGCTGGAAGCCCTGGCGCGCCCATTCTCTCTCTCTCTCCCTCTGTCTTTCTCTCTGTGTCTGTCACTCTCAAATAAATAAATAAATAAATAAATAAACAAGCAGTACTGGAGAGATGGCATAGCAATTAAGGCACTTGCCTGCAAAACCTAAGGACCCAGGTTTGATTCACTAGTTCCCATGTAAGCCAAATGCAAGAAGTGGTGCATGCATCTGGAGTTTGTTTGCAGTGGCTGGAGGCCCTGTGAACCCATTCTCTCTTCTCTCTCTCTTTCAGATAAATAAATAAAATATTTTAAAAAGCAAATAAATAAATAGCATTCTTAATTAGTAAACCTAGGTACCAGCCCACAAATACATGCTGCTGCTTTTTGTTATTTGTTTAAGAAGAGTCTAGCCTAAGCTGACCTGGAACTTACTCTATAGCCCAGGATGGCCTTGAACTCACAGTGACCCTCCTACCTCAGCTTAGATGTTGAACACTCTAAATCTTTTTATTTGCAAGCTGAGAGAATGAATTTGGGCACAACAGGGCCTCTAGCCACTCACTGCATACCAACTCCAGATGCATGTACCACTTTGTGCATGTGGCTTTGAACACTTATTAAATGTTTATTGAATATTTGTATTTCTTCTTTTGAGAAAATTCTGTTCATTTCTTTAGCCCTTTTACACACAACAATGAATAACAAATGAAAGTGAAACTATGTAGTCCTGGATAGCCTGGAACTCACTATATAAGCCAGGTTGGCCTCAAATTTGCAGTGATCCTCCTGCCTCTGCCTCCCAAGTGCTGGGATTACAGACATGTACCACCACAACCAAACAAGCAACATTTTAAAAGCTACATGTTGGGACTGGAAAGATGGCTTAGCAGTTAAGGTGCTTGCCTGAGAAGCCCTAGGACACAGGTTTGATTCCCCAGTACCCACGTAAACCAAATGCACAAGGTGGCTCATTCGTCTGGAGTTACTTGCAGTGGCTAAGAGGCCTAGGCATGCCCATTCTCTCTGTTTCTGTTTTTCTCTCTCAAATAAATAAATAAATAAACGCTACACGCTGAGCAGGAGGTGGTGTATGCCTTTAATTCCAACACTCAGGAGGCAGAGGCAGGAGGATCTCCATGAGTTCAAGGCTACCCTGAAACTACATAGTGAATTCCAGGTCAGCCTGGGCTAGAGTGAGACCCTACCCCAAAAAACCAAAACACAAAAAACAAACAAACAAAAAAAGTATATAGCAGGGCTGTGGTTGCCATGAACTTGGGGTGGGAGGAGAGACTGTCCATGAGGAACAGCATAAGAAAACTTGAAAAAATAGATAGTTTGGTTGGTGTGTTTAAGACAGGGTGTTGCCATATTATATGACCAATACTGCCTTCAGATTCTTCATGCCATCATCTTCTGATTCATCTGTCACTGTGTCTGGCAACTGTTCTATTTTGATCACTACGTTGCTACAAGACAGCTGAAATTTGAAGAAATGTGCACTTTTTAAGTGAATTCATCTATTTTAGGGTGTTTCACTATGTGCAAATTAGGCTTTAATTTTAAATTTCATTTAAAAGACCCTGGTGCCTTCATTCTGTCTCCTTCCTCTCTCTCTCTCCCCCTTTCTGTCTCTAATAAATACATAATAACAAAAGAAAGAAAGACCAGGCATGGTGGTGCATATCTTTAATCCTAGCACTTGGGAGGCAGAGGTAGAAGGATTGCTGCAAGTTCAAGGCCACCCCAAGACTATATTGTGAATTCCAGGTCAGCTTGGGCTACAGCAAGACCCTACCTCAAAAAAAAAAAACAAAAAAAAAAAGGTTGGGCGTGGTGGCACACGCCTTTAATCCCAGCAAAGGTAGGGGAATCACCATGAATCCGAGGCAACCCTGAGACTACACAGTGAATTCCAGGTCAGCCTGAGCTAGAGTGAGACCCTACCTCGGAAAACCAATAAAAAAAAAAAAAAGGGAAAGAAATAAGTGAAAAGTTCAGAGTGCTAGCCCATACCTATTATCCCAGCACTCAGGAAGCCAGTCTGGGCTATGATGTGAGACCCTATCTCAAAACACGAAAAGTAAAGAAATGAATAGACCTAAAAACAAACATTGGGACCCAGATGTAAGTTTGTCCATATGTTCTTTGTTGATTTGGGTTGGTGGACAGGGTATGAAGAATGTTTGTTTTGAGATGGCGTTTTTCTATGTATCCTATACTGGCCCTGAACTCTAGATTTTCCTTTCTTAACCTCCCAATATATGTACACCACCATGCCCAGCCCTGTCCATATGCTCTTCAGTTTGATTCTTCCATTTTTAAATTCATTTGCATTTCCTTCAAGAATTTCACCAACTGCACTGTTTCTCACCAAAACCAAGGATAGAAGTAGCCCATTGCTTTCCCAAACCCTTAGCACTTTTTGTAATCTTCCTTGTGGAATTTTTCTCATACAATCTTTTTTTTTTTTAATTTATTTGAGAGTGAGAGAGAGAGAAAGAGGCAGTGAAAAGAAAGAATAAGCCGGGCATGGTGGCGCACGCCTTTAATCCCAGCACTCGGGAGGCAGAGGTAGGAGGACTGCTGTTTGAGGCCACCCTGAGACTACACAGTGAATTCCAGGTCAGCCTGGGCTAGAGTGACAGCCTACCTCGTAAAATCAAAGTCAAAATAATAATAAATAAATAAATGGGGCTGGAGAGATGGTTTAGCCATTAATCACTGGCCTGTGAAGCCTACGAACCCTGGTTCCAGGCTCGATTCCCCAGGACCCACATAAGATAGATGCCCAAGGGGGTGCATGCATCTGGAGTTCTTTGCAGTGGCTGGAGGCCCTGGCGTGTCCATTCTCTCTCTCTCCCCCTCTAACCCAGCACTAGGGAGTCAGAGGTATGAGGATTCACTACACAGTGAATTCCAGGTGAAACCTTACCTTGAAAACCCAAATAATAATAAGGGCTGGGGAAATAGCTTAGCAGTTAAGGCATTTGCCTGGGAAGCCTAAGAACCCCAGTTCAATTCCCTAGGACCCACATAAGCCAGGTGTACAAGGGGCTGCATGTGTCTGGTGTTCTTTTGGCCCCCCTTTTTTTGAGGTAGGGTCCGGCTCTAGTTCAGGCTCACCTGGAATTTACTATGTAGTCTCAGGGTGGCCTCAAACTAATGGTGATCCTCCTACTTCTGCCTCTTGAGTGCTGGGATTAAAGGCGTGTGCCACCACAACTGGCTCTTTTTTTTTTTTTTTTTGGCTTTTTTGAGGTAGGGTCTCACTCTAGCTCAGGCTGACCTGGAATTCACTCTGGAGTCTCAGGGTGGCCTCGAACTCATGGCAATCCTCCTACCTCTGCCTCCCGAGTGCTGGGATTAAAGGCGTGCGCCACCACGCCCGGCACACTTTTTTTTCTTTTTTGAAATAGGATCCCATGTAGCCCAGGATGTCCTCAAGCTCACTAGGTAGCTGAGGATGACCTCACTCTTAACCTTCCCGCCTCAACCTCCACACTGCCAGATTACAGGTGTATACCACCAGTCCTGGCTCTTTGTGACTCTTTCCTTAATGACAATATTTACTGAATCTACTGTGTGTCAAGCATTGTGCTAAATGCTTCATCTGTATTTCCTCATTTAATACTCATAAAATCCTACAAGACAAGTACTATTATTATCCATCTTATAGATTTAGAAACTGAGGCACACAATGGATATGGATTTGTTTTCCAGAAGTGTAGTTAGAGTTGGTTCTCTTAATCATCATTTATTCAACATGAACTGGGTGCCAGGCCGTAAAGCATGCACTGAGGACAGATGTAATCAGACCCCCACGCCTCCCTGAAGAAAATCATGCACTAGTTGAGTCAGACCAACTCAAATAAGTGCATCTGAGCATGTCCTAAATGTGAAAGGGAAGTGACAGAGAAAACATTCCAGAATGCTGTTTGTCACCATAGCATGAGTAGTCCCTGGTTTTACTAAGTTCTCAGCTCTAAAACTCCCACAGTCCCTAGCAAGATCAAAGCAATTGTTTTGTACAATGACTAGCTAAAGTCAGCCATCTCCTCTCCTTCTGTTGTACTGGAGCCATTGGCTATACAATGAAGAGTTATCCAGAATGAACTAGGGGAATGCTAGGAATGTGTGTCTGTGGTAGTGCTCATGTGTAAGACTCTAGGTTGGATGGGGGCAGAAAATTATGAGAGAAGGAAAGGAGCCAGGCTTGGTGTGCACACATTTAATCCCAGCACTCAGGAGACAGAGGTAGGAGGATCGCCATGAGTTTGAGGCCACCCTGAGACTACATAGTGAATTCCAGGTCAGCCTGGGCTAGAGTGAGACCCTACCTCAAAAAAAAAAAAAAAAAAAAAGAGGGGGGGAGAGAGAAAGATTGAGAGATGGCAAGGAATCTAAAACTGCACTTATTTTGCTTTTATTTTATTTTACTTTTTAGTTTTTCAAGGTAGAGTCTCACTCTAGCTCAGGCTGGCCTTAAACTCACGCAATCCTCCTACCTCTGCCTCCTGAGCTCTGGGATTAAAGGCATGTACCACCATGCCAGGTTTTTACTTTTCTTTTCTTCATAACCTGAATAACATGCATTCAGTCAACAAATATTAACTGTCTACTATGAGCCAGCTGCTATTCTTGGGCCCTGAATCCATCAGGTAAAGACTCTGCTCTGGGACTGGGCAGATAGCTCAGCGGTTAAAGATCCTTGCTTGCAAAGTCTGCCAACCCAGGTTCAAATCCTCAGTCCCCAAATAAAGTCAGACCCAAAAAGTGGTGCATGAGTCTGGTGTTCACTTGCAGGGACAAGAAGCCCTGATGTGCCCATACACACACACACGTATGTGTATGCAAATAAAAATATTTTTTAACTGCCGGGCATGGTGGCGCATGCCTTTAATCCCAGCACGCGGGAGGCAGAGGTAGGAGGATCGCTATGAGGTCGAGGCCACCCTGAGACTCCATAGTGAATTCCAGGTCAGCCTGGGCTACAGTGAGACCCTACCTGGAAAAACTGAAAAAAAAAAAAAAAGCTGAGCAAGATTATTTTTCATTTTTCATGAAAAATATACTGACAGTGGGATGTTAATATAGACTGAGAAAAGCAGGTTGTGAAGTTGACATTTGAGCTGGTGCACAGTGGTTAAAATTTTTCAATATTTTGGGCTGGAGAGAGGGCTTAGTGGTTAAGGTGCTTCCTTGCAAAGCCAAAGGACCAAGTTTCAATTTTCCAGTGCCCATATAAAGCCAGATGTATGGGTGGTACATGCATCTGGAGTTCATTTGCAGTGGTTAGAAGCCATGGCATACCCATTCTCTCTCTATCTACCTCTTTCTTTCTTTGTTTCTCTCATAAATAAATAAGTAAAAAAAAATTTTATTTTTCCAAGTAGGGTTTCTCTTTAGCCCAGGCTGACCTGGAATTCACTACGTAGTTTCAAGGCTGCCTTGAACTCATGGCTACCTCTGCCTTCCAAGTGCTGGGATTAAAGGCATGCACCACCATGCCCAGCTAAAATAAAATTAAAATTTTTTTCATTATTTTACTTTTTGAGATAAAAGACAAAGAAGAAACCTCATTTAAAATAAGAAGCTAGGGGCTGGAGAGATGGCTTAGCGGTTAAGCGCTTGCCTGTGAAGCCTAAGGACCCCGGTTCGAGGCTCGGTTCCCCAGGTCCCACGTTAGCCAGATGCACAAGGGGGCGCACGCGTCTGGAGTTCGTTTGCAGAGGCTGGAAGCCCTGGTGCGCCCATTCTCTCTCTCTCTCCCTCTATCTGTCTTTCTCTCTGTGTCTGTCGCTCTCAAATAAATAAATAAATAAAAATTAAAAAAAAAATTAAAAAAAAAAAAAATAAGAAGCTAGGGCTGGAGAGATGGCTTAGCGGTTAAGCACTTGCCTGTGAAGCCTAAGGACCCTGGTTTGAGGCTCAGTTCCCCAGGTCCCACGTTAGCCAGATGCACAAGGGGGCGCACGCGTCTGGAGTTCGTTTGCAGAGGCTGGAAGCCCTGGTGCGCCCATTCTCTCTCTCTCTCCCTCTATCTGTCTTTCTCTCTGTGTCTGTCGCTCTCAAATAAATAAATAAATAAAAATTAAAAAAAAAAATTTAAAAAAAAAAAATAAGAAGCTAGGGCTGGAGAGATGGCTTAGCGGTTAAGCACTTGCCTGTGAAGCCTAAGGACCCTGGTTTGAGGCTCAGTTCCCCAGGTCCCACGTTAGCCAGATGCACAAGAGGGTGCACGCGTCTGGAGTTCCTTTGCAGTGGCTGGAAGCCCTGGCGCGCCCATTCTCTCTGTCTCCCTCTATATGTCTTTCTCTCTATGTCTGTCACTCTCAAATAAATAAATAAATAAATGAACAAAAAAAAATAAAAAATAAAAAATAAAAAAAGAAGAAGCTAGAGGGCTGGAGACATGGCTTAACGGTTAAGGCGCTTGCCAGCAAAGCCAAAGGACCCAGGTTCAATTCTCCAGGACCCACGTAAGCCAGATGCACATGGTGGCCCATGCATCTGGAGTTCATTTGTATGCCCATGTTTTCTCTCTCTCCCTCCCTCTTCCTCTGTCTTTCTCAAGAAAATAAATAAAATAAATTTTTAAAAAATAAATAAATAAGGAGCTAGAGCTGGCGTGGTGGCACATGCCTTTAATCTCAGCACACAGGAGGCAGAGGTAGGAGGATTTCTGTGAGTTCAAGACCACCCTGAGACTACATAGTGAATTACAGGTCAGCCTGAGCTAGAGTGAGACTCAACCTCAAAAAAACCTAACTAGGGGCTGGAGAGATGGCTTAGCAGTTAAGGTGCTTGCATACAAAGCCAAAGGCCCTTAGTTCAACACCCCAGGACACACATAAGCCAGATGTACAAGGTGGCACTTGTGTCTGGAGTTCGTTTGCAGTGGTTGGAAGCCCGCCCATTCTCTCTCTCTATCTGCCTCTTTCCCTCTCTCAAATAAATAAAATCTTAAAAAAAAAAATAAACACAGAGCTAGAATTAAACCATGTCAGTGATAAAAGACTACAATGATACATTTTCCCAAAATGGATACCTAACTCAATTGTTACAGACAGAAATAGAATTCTTGCCAGGTGGAGTGGCACAGGGCTCACGCCTTTAATCCTAGCACTCGAGAGGCAGAGGTAGGAGGATCACTGTGAGTTCGAGGCTACCCTGAGACTACATAGTGAATTCCAGGTCAGCTTAGACTAGAATAAAACCCTACCTTGAAAAACCAAAAAGAAAAAAAAAAGAAAGAAAGAAATAGAACCCTTCACAGTCACCATTTAAAAAACTGGTTTAATTTTATTTTTGTATACAGTAGTTTTGCTTTATACACACACACACACAATTTTGCCATCACGCATACTGATTTGATTTCAATCTTTATGCTTGTGTCTAAAAAAGGCACAAAAACAGGACTAAGGAACCACCTGCATAAATAAGGATCCTAACAAAAGAATGCAAAAATGAGCATGGGGCTGGAGAAGATGGTGTCTGACTGTAAAGCCAAAGCATCCCGGTTTGATTCTCCAGGACCCACATAAACCAGATGCACAAGGAGGCACATGCATCTCGGGTTCATTTGCAGTGCCTGGAGGCCCTGGCACGCCCATTCTCTCTCCCACACTCTCTCTCTCTCTCTCATTCTCTCTCTACATTTTTTTTCTCACTCTCTCAAATAAATAATAAATATTTTTAAAAAATCTGAGCATGATGTGGGGGTGCTCATCTGTAGTCCCAGCATTCAGGAGGCTGAGGTTGGAGGATCACCATGAGTTCAAAGCCCACCTGGGCAACACAGTGAGTACCAGGCCAGCCATGGCATAGACTTGTCTCAAAAAACTGGACATGAAGCCGGGCATGGTGGCACATGCCTTTAATCCCAGCACTTGGGAAGCAGAAGTAGGAGGATCACCACGAGTTCAAGGCCACCTTGAGACTACATAGTGAATTCCAGGTCAGCCTGAGCCAGAGTGAGACCATATCATGAGAGAGAGAGAAAAAAAAAAAAAGCTGGGCATGGAGATGCATGCCCATAATCCCACCACTCAGAAGGTTGAAGCAAGAGCATTGCCACAATTTCAAAACCAGTCTGGATTACATAGTTTCAAGTCCATAGTCTGGACTTGTGCAATAATACCCTGTCTAAAAAAGGGGAAGGTGAAGAGGTGATTACTGTAAATTGTGTATTTTATCTTTAAAATGTAGTATACAAGCCCGGTATGGTGGCACATGCCTTTAAGCCCAGAATTAAGGAGGCAGAGGTAGGAGGTAGAAGAATCATGGTGAGTTCAAGGCCACCCTGTGACTCCATAGTGGATTCCAGGTCAGCCTGAGCTAGAGTGAGACCCTACCTTGAAAACCGAAAAGAAAGGGGGGGAGAGAGAGAGTGAGAGAAGGGGGGGAAGAAAGAAAGAGGAGGGGAGGGAGAAAGAGTTATGTTGCTTAAAAAGGACATTCTACACTGCCAAAACTGTCTACATTGGATGGAGAAAGAATAGAAAAGGCACACTAGAAAGGAAACTAAATTTCCACCATTTTTATTCTTTCTTTTTTCTTTTTAATCCTCTCCTCCCACAGGGGGGGAAAAAAGTTTTAAATAAAAGCAAGAGCCACAGCAATCTACGTGCTTTTTTTTTTTCTCCCCGAGATAGGGTCTGTCTCTAGCCCAGGCTAACCTGGAATTCACTAAGTAGTTTCAGGGTGGCCTCGAACTCACAGCCATCCTCCTACCTCTATGCTTTTTTTTTCTTTTTTCTTTAAAAAAAAAAAGTCAAAATATTCAAGAAAGCGGCGCTGTTTTTCTACCTAGATCTCCCATCTTATTTTAGTATTGAGAAATACCCAGCAGCGGCCCTCACTCGGTGGCAGGTGACACTCCCCACTACTCAATTTTAAAAGCCCGTTCCCGCTCTGTCTTTCAACGTGAATCCATCAACAACCAGTTATTTCCTCCCTGCAGCACAGGGCCGAGTCCAGCACACCGCCGGGACTGCAGACTGCGGCGCAGGGCAGGGCCAACTCCTCCCGCCGCACACTGACGTTTCCCCATCTCCCGAGTCCTATCCCAGGGTTCACGACTCCGCTAAGACCCGGTCCTGGAAGCCTGCCCGGGCACCGGGAGGCGGACTGAGCCCCGCAGGCGGGCCGGCGGGCAGCGGCGCAGAGCTGGGGCATCCAGGCGCCTCCTCTCCAGCTGGCCGGAGAGGCCGGGCGCGCGCACCCAGCTCCTCCCAGGGGGGTCTCCGCGACCCGCCGGGGACCGCGCTCGGCTGGGTCTCCCGGGAGAGGGGGGACCGACCGGAGGAGGACGCAGGCCGGGATTTCGTCGGTCACGATTCACGAGGGAGGAGGTGAAAGAGGGAGGGATTGGAGGGAGAGAAAGGAGTGGATTCGGGGAGCGCCGGGAATAAAGACTGCAAGGGAGGAGTGGAGAAACGGGAGGAGAGGGAGTGGAGAATCTGGGTGCAAGGGAGTGATGCTGCGGAGGGTGGATGGCCCGAGGGGATAAAGGCGGGGTGCAGAGGGGAGCGATGGGAATCCGGGATGGGATGAAGGGGGAGGAGGGATGGAGCGATGGAGATGGAGGAGGATGGAGGTAAAAAGAAAAGAGGGATGCTCCTTTGGGAGAGATGCGGGTGATGAAGGAGGGCTGGGACGAAGGGTAGGAAAGGGGGAGAAGCAAGGACGGAGTGAGTGATGGAGATGAAAGGGGTGGAGGTAAGAAGGAAAGGGGATGTTTATTCAGGAGAGATGTGGGGTGAAGGAGGGAGGAGGGCTGGGATGAAGGGAAGAAAATAAGGGAAGGGAGAAGGAGCGACGTGGTGAGCGGAGACGAAGGGGGAAGGAGGTAAAAGGAAAGAAGGATGTTTATTCAGGAGAGATGTGGGGTGATGGAGGAGGGCTGAGATGAAGGGTAGACAACCGAGGCAAGGGAGCGACGGAGGGAAGGAGTGAGTGATGGAGGTGAAGCAGGATGGCGATGGAGGCGGCTAATGGGGTGAGGTGAGGGGCGGGTGGCGAAGCCCAGGGCACCGGGCAGCCTGCGGGCCTTCCCTCCCAGGAGGGCGGCGCCGGAACATAACGGGGCCCAGCCGGCCTGCAGCCGTCGCCGGGGAGGCCGGGGCGCCGCGGTAAAGGATGGTGCGGAGGGACTCCCCCCGCTTCCTAGCCCGCGGCAGGACCCCAACCCTACTTACTCTCTCCGACCACCGCTTTGAGGCCAATGGGAGCCATGGCGCTGTGGTGTGAGTCTCCGGGTTCCGGCGCTCCTCACTCGACGCCCGCCGACGCCCCCGCCTCCCCGAGCACGCCGCCCCGCACGCAGCAGCTCTCGGGACCGACTGACGGACTGACACTGACGCGCGGACACGGCGCGGGGGCGCGACGCCGGCCAGAGCGAGGCTGCCGGGCTAGCGGCGCGCGCGCTCGCGCGAGGGGGGGCGGGGGCGGGGCCAAGCGCCAGCCGTCAGCGTCACCCGCGCGCCTGCGCCAATCGCACCGCGGCGCGGGCGCGAGGCCCCGCCCTCTAGGATGCGGCTGAGCGCGAGGCAGGCCCTGGCTGGCGAGCGAGCAGCGCCCTCCCCCTCGCCTTACACTCGCACCCCTCCACCACCACCCCCCTCGGGGACTCGGGGGTCCTACCACCTTCCGCACTGGGATCCCTGGACACAGGCCTCTTCCGAAAAGCCCCGCTGTGATGTGCTGTCTTTAATTTTTCTGGGAGCCTTCCATTCCTCCTCCCCCTCAACCCCCCTCGGTTCACAGAAGGGACCCCTGGGCTAATCTCTTATTAGCAGGACCATTCCACAGCATAAGCTGGGATACATCTATACCATCTCTAGCTCTTTAGGTATCGCTGTCCTCTGTTCACTGAGCGTGGAGCTCTGTGCTACGGGCCTTTTCAGACATCCCCTCATTAATTCAGCATTGGATTTTAAAAAATTATTTACTTATTTGAGAGAAAGAGGGAGAGAGAATGGGTGCTCCAGGGCCTCCAGCCACACTGCAAACAAACTCCAGATGCATGCGCCCCCTTGTACATCTGGCTTACGTGGGTCCTGGAGAATCGAACCGGGATCATTTGGCTTTGCAGGCAAACGCCTTAACCGCTAAGCCATCTCTCCAGCCCAGCATTGGCTTTTTTAAAAAAATATTTTATTATTTAATTTAATTTATTTATTTGCAAACAAAGAGAGAAAAGAGAGACAGAGAGAGAATGGGCATGCCAGGGACTCTAGCCATTGCAAATGAACTTCAGAAGCATGAGCCACCTTGTGCATCCGGCTTATGTGGATCCTGGAGAATTGAACCTGGGTGCTTTGGCTTTGCAGGCAAATGCCTTAACCCCTAAGCCATCTCTCCAGCCCCAGCATTGGGTTTTTCATCTCCATTTTCAAGGGGGGGGGGGAAGGCACCTGAGATTCGGATACTGCGGGGCGGGAGGACGAAGGAGCCCTTAACTTACTGACAGGATGCGTATCATTCATTAACAAAGACTTGTCCTCGAATGACCTTGTGTAGCTAATATTTTCGTCCCTGAAGCTACAATTATATAGATGAGTTACAATTCCAGAAGTTTCTAAGATCCAAATCTAATAGGAACATGCTATGTAATCAGCTCTGTAGCCAATATCTTTCCTGGAGTCCACATTCACCAAAATGGCCACATGTCTGTTTTCATCAGACTCTTTATTAATGGGGAGCATTGCTTTCAAAATGTGGAATAAGGGCTAGAGAGATGGCTTAGTGACTAAGGTGCTTGCCTGCAAAGCCAAAGAACCCAGGTTCAATTCCCCAGGACCCACGTTAGCCAGATGCACAAGAGGGCGTAGGCATCTGGAGTTTGTTTGCAGTGGCTGGAGGCCCTGGCGTGACCATTCTCTCCCTCCCTCTCTATCTCTCCCTCTTTCTCTGTCAAATAAATAAAAACAAATTTAAAAAAATTAAAAAGAAAGACATCTGGCCGGGCGTGGTGATGCACACCTTTAATCCCAGCACTCCAGAGGCATAAATAAATAAAAATAAAATATTTTTTAAAATACATATATATGGAATAAGATGGCTGAAGAGATGACTCAGCAGTTAAGGCACTTGCCTGCAAGTTTAATTCCCCAGTATCCAGATGCACAGGTTGGCACAGGCATCTGGAGTTCATTTGCGGTGGTGGCTAGAGGTCCTGGCATTCCCGTTCTCTCTCTCTGCCTCTTTCTTTCTTAAATAAGCTAAATAAAAAAATATTTTTTAATATGGAATACAAGTTAGGATTGTAACTCAGCAGTAGAGCACTTGTCTCATATGTGCAAGGCCTTTGCTTGATTCCTAAAACTAAAAAAAGAAAAAAAAAAAAAAAAGGCTGGGCATGGTGGTGCACACCTTTAATCCCAGTACTCAGCAATCAGAGGCAGGAGGATTGCTGTGAATATGAGGCCATCCTGAGACTACATAGTGAATTCCAGGTCAGCCTGGACTAGAGTGAGACCCTACCTCGAAAAACAAAAAAAAAAAATCACAAAGTAGGGCTGAAGAGATGACTTAGTGGTTAAGGCACTTGCCTGCAAAGCCAAAGACCCTAAGTTTGATTCTCCAGGACCCATGTAAGCAAGATGCACAAGGTGGCACATATTATTTATTCATATCCGTATTATTTATTCAAGGCAAGCTTGAGAATATGTAGTGAATTCCAGGTCAGTCTGAGTTAGAGTGAAAGCCTACCTTGAACCCCCATCCCCACCAAAAAAAATTAAAAACACAGAGAAACACAAAGGAATTCTGAATGTAGTGGCATACACCTGTAACCCCAGCACTCAGGAGGCTGAGATAGGACACTCACCAACCATAAGTTCTACACCAACCTGAGTTACCTAGCAAGCCTGTCTCAAAAAAAAAAGCTAGAAGAACAAAATTGCAAAGGATGGGAAAGGTATCAGTTGTAAAATCAGTAAGTACTCATTAAATGTTTGGAACAACATTATGAACTGGTACCCTTTCTTCATATTATTCAAAAATTGACAGCCAGGCATGGTGACGCATGTCTTTAATTCCAGCACTTAGGAGGCAGAGGTAGGAGGAACGCCGTGAGTTCAAGGCCACCCTGAGACTAAAGAGTGAATTCCAGGTCAGCCTGGGCTACAGTGAGACCCTACCTCGAAAAACAAAACAAACAAAAAAATTAATATTTTTTAAATGAGGAAATTTTTGTCTTCTTTTTTAATTCCAGACACATGCGCCACCTTGTGCATCTGGCTTACATGGGTTCTGAGGAACCAAACCTGATTCCTAAGCCATCTTTCCAACCCCCAAGATGAGGAAATTAAGATTCAGGGAAGATGTATTGTTTGGTAGTGAACAAGGAATAATCCAGTGTTAGAATCTGAATTCTGAACTATTACTATATATTGAACAACAAGAAAACAAACCAAAGCCTTGAGAAATGTCCCAAAGTCATGAAATGTGGCTGTCTAGTTAAAAGATCATGTGCTCTGATTCAAGCCACCAGCTCCATGGTTATTAGATGTGATCATTTTCTAACCTCCACACCAATCTGCCCCCAAAGAATATTTGCATGGTTTCCTAGATGAAGGTACATTCTATCATCTCTTTGGACTTCGCCCATGGGAGACATCCATGGCTTCTGGGTACATATGGAGGAGAAGGAAGAGGTAGTGTATGAATACGAGAGGACACCAATACAGTTATTCTGCCATATACTCCTTCCTTAACCAGCTGGCATATGTCAACAGAGACTCCACAGTTAAAGCATGTACCATGAAAATATGGTCAAGTGGGAAAAAATCTTTGCCAGCTATATATCTGATAGAGGATTAATATCTAGGATATACAAAGAACTCAAAAACTTAAATAATAAGGAATCAAGCCAATCAAAAAATGGGCTTTGGAGCTAAATAGAGCATTCTCAAAGGAAGAAATATGAATGGCATATAAGCATCTAAAAAAATGTTCTACGTCACTAGTCATCAGGGAAATGCAGATTAAAACTACATTGAGATTCCCTCTCACTCCTGTCAGATTGGCCACCATCATGAAAACAAATGATCATAAATGTTGGCGGGGATGTGGAAAAACAGGAACCCTTCTACACTGCTGGTGGGAATGCAATCTGGTCCAGCCATTGTGGAAATCAGTGTGGAGGTTCCTAAAACAGCTAAAGATTGATCTACCATATGACCCAGCTATAGCACTCCTAGGCATATATCCAAAGGAATCATCTCATTTCCTTAGAAGTACGTGCTCAACCATGTTTATTGCTGCTCAATTTATAATAGCTGGGAAATGGAACCAGCCTAGATGTCCTTCAACTGATGAGTGGATAATGAAGATGTGGCACATTTATACAATGGAGTTCTACTCAGCGGTAAAGAAAAATGAAGTTATGAAATTTGCAGAAAAATGTATGGATCTGGAAAGGATTATACTAAGTGAGGTAACCCAGGCCCAGAAAGCCAAGCGCCACATGTTCTTCCCTCATATGTGGATCCTAGCTACAGATGATTGGGCTTCTGCATGAGAAGGAAAATACTTAGTAGCAGAGGCCAGTAAGTTAAAAAGGAGATATAAAGGGAAGAGAAAGGAAGGGAGGAGGGTACTGTTGGTTGGTATTGTATATATGTAAGTACGATGATTGTGATGGGGAAGTAATATGATGGAGAATGGAACTTCAAAGGGGAAAGTGTGGGGGATTTTTTTTTATAATCATGGAAAATGTTAATAAAAATTATATTTAAAAAATGTCAATAAAATTTTTTTTAATTAAAAAAAAAGAAAATATGGTCAAGGAGTTGGAGAGATGGCTGAGTGGTTAAGGCACTTGCATGCAAAGCCAAAGGACCCAGGTTCAATTCCCTAGGACTGAGGTAAACCAGATGCACATGCATCAGGAGTTCATTTTCAGCAGCTGGAGGCCCTGGCGTGCCCATTCTCTCTCTTGCTCTGCCTCTTTCTCTCACTCTCAAATAAATAATTTTTTGTTGTTGTTGTTTTCTGAGGTAGGGTCTCATGCTAGCTCAGGCTGACCTGGAATTCACTATGTAGTCTCAGGGTGTATAATATTTATACATATGCACGATAGCAGGAGGGGATGGAAGAGTGTCCTGGCAAACACACAGTAGGTACAGGGACAGAAAGGAGTTTGGCTCCTCCGAGGACAGAGAAGGAACCAGTGTAACTAGACTGAATGAGGGAGAAGGAGCCTAATTTTCAGGTTAGAAGGGAGAGGCCCTGGCTACAGTTCTCTAGGACTCCTGGGTGGCTTTTGATGTATGCATGGGGGGGGGTCTCCTCAAAAGTCACAGCAAATATAGCAGCTCCTTATTTTCTGTGAAATGCAGGACCAAAAAACCCTTTTTTACTGCAGATGTGTGTGACTGGATGTCCCCTGTGAAGGCTAAAATCAAAAGAGATATTATTATTTCTTTTGTTTTTTCAAGGTAGGGTCCCTAGCCCAGGCTGACCTGGAACTCTGCAGCTCCAGGCTGGCCTCAAACTCCTGGTGAGCTTCCTTCCTCTGCCTCCCAAGTGCTGAGATTAAAGATGTGAGCCCCCATGCCAGGCCTAGAATAGATATTATTTGAAAGAGGGTGGATCAGAGAGTGAGTGAATGTGGTGACAGACTGGGAACCCACTCAAGAATGATGGTGCCTGATTGTTATCATAGCACTTGGGAGACAGAGGCAGAAGGATCAGGATTTCAAGGCCAGCTTGGGCTATATGAGACCCTGATCCTGTCTCATATCAAAAACAAAAACAGCTGGACATTGGAGCACTCCTTTAATCCCAGCACTCCGGAGGCAGAGGTAGGAGGATTGCTGTGAGTTCAAGGCCAACCTGAGACTGCCAATGAATTCCAGGTCAGCCTGAGCTAGAGCAAGACCCTACCTCGGAAAACAAACAAACCCAGTGGGGCACAACTTTAATCCCAGTATTTGGGAGGCAGAGATAGGAAGATCACCATAAATTTGAGGCCACCCTGAGACTACAGAGTGAACTGCAGGTCAGCATGGGCTAAAGTGAGACCCTACCTCAAAAAAACAAACAAAAAAGATAGGAAACAAAAATAAAAAACTGACTTTGGAGAGAAATCCAGTATCTGATTCCAGACTTTGTGACATATTTGAACTTTGGTTTCCCCATCTGGGAAGCCTTCCTCAGAGTGGCTGTGAGAAACTGAGGAGTTAAACAATGATACAGGATAAAATTCCTGTCTAGACAGCCATCACACACAGCTGTATATATTTTTAAATGCTTTATTCAGCTGGCGTGGTGGTGCACGCCTTTAATCCCAGCACTCGAGAGACAAAGAGGTAAGAGAATCACCGTGAGTTTAAGGCCACCCTGAGACTACATAATGAATTCCAGGTGAACCTGGACTAGAGATCATACCTCAAAAAAAAAAAAAACAAAAAAACCTTTTTATTTATTTATTTGTAAGGATGGGGGGAGTGGCAGAGGGAGAGAATGAAAATGAATCGGCACCCCAGGGCCTCTAGCCTTTGCAAACAAACTCCAGCTGCGTGCATCACCTTGTGCATCTGGCTTTATGGGGATACTAGGGAACCCAACCTGGATTGTTAGGCTTTGCAGGCAAGAGTCTTAACTCCTGAGCCATCTCCCCAGACCACTCAGACACCTTTTATGCCTTTTTCTTTTCTTTTTTATGTTTTTTCTTTGGTTTTTTGAGGTAGGATCTAGCCCAGGCTGACCTGGAATTTACTATGCAGTCTCAGGGTGGCCTCAGCGATCCTCCTACCTCTGCCTCCTGAAATTAAAGGCGTGAGCCACCACACCTGGCTTTTTATGCCTTTTATTTCTCTACTCTTCTTTCTTTCCTTTCTTGTTTCTTCCCTCCTTCCTTCTCTCTCTCGCTTTCTGTCATGTAGCTCAATATAACTTTGAACTCATTATGTAGTCAAGACTGGCCTTGAATTTCTGATTCTCCTGTCTCTGCCTTCTGAGTATTAGGATTACCGGTATTAACCACCATGCTCAGCTCAAAACTACCTTTTGCTCTGTATTTTTTTGGTTAGTTGTTTTGTTTTTCAAGGTAAGGTCTTGCTCTAGCCCAGGCTAACCTGGAATTCACTATATAGTCTCAGTCTGGCCTCAAACTCATACTGTTCCTCCTACCTCAGCCTCCTAAGTGCTGGAATTAAAGATGTGCCCATCCACTCCTGGTTAATTTTTTCTTTCTTTCTTTTTTCCTCAGGCTCACCTGAAATTCACTATGTAGTCTCAGGGTAACCTCCAACTCACAGTGATCTTCCTACCTCTGCCTCCCAAGTGCTGGGATTAAAGGCATGCACCACCATGCCCAGCTAATTTCTTTTTTAAAAAAATTGGTGTGTGGGCTAGAGAGATGGTTCAGTGGTTAAGGTGCTTGCCTGCAAAGCCTAAGGATCTGGGTTTGATTCCCCAGTACCCACATAAAGCCAGATGCACAAAGTGGTGCATGTATTTGGAGTTCATTTGCAGTGGCTAAAGGCTCTAGTGTGCCCATTGTCTCTGTGTGTGTGTCAAATAAATAAAAAAAATTTTAAAAAATGGTGTATGGTGAGGAGAAGTGGTACTTAAGAGGATAATATTGGGGCTAGAGAGATGGCTTAGTGGTTAAGCGCTTGCCTGTGAAGCCTAAGGACCCCGATTCGAGGCTTGATTCCCCAGGACCCATGTTAGCCAGATGCACAAGGGGCCACATGCATCTGTAGTTCGTTTGCACTGGCTGGAAGCCCTGGCGTGACCATTCTGTTTCTCTCTCTCCCTCTTTCTCTCAAATAAATAAATAAAAATTAAAAATAATAAAAAGAGGATGATATTGCATAATTGTAAGTAGAACAGATTACTAGGGGTGGAAAGGCCTAAGTGAGGTCAGTGCAAGAGACTAAGTAAAGGAGAGACTGGGGGAGGGCTAATCAAAATCTAAGAGGGTATGAATAAATTAAATGGAAACCTACTTTTTTGGACATTGGCACACCCAGAAGCCATAGATTGTTACTAGAAAATTTTCAGTACCAGGGATGGGATACCTTACAGTGAGTTGTTGGCCAGGGAGGTCCCTGATTCCCCCAAAACTTTATAGGCCATTGCTGAGACTCTTAGTTTCCCACCAGGAATAGATGGTAAGACTCCACATGCTTGGGCTAAAAGGTCACTGACAAATCCTTCTGGAACTGAGCTGAAAACCTCCTCTGTGTAGACCAACTGACAGAAAGCTGGATAAAGCTATACTGCACGGAGTTCCATGGTAGAGAAAGAAAACACCAGTGAAGATAAACAACAGTGGACACTGCCAGCCTTATATTTGGCCAGCCAGGCCAAATGAGCCAATGGGTGCAATAGTGGCATGTCTGTTTTGGGGGAAACCAGCCACTCTAATTGGACTGGAGGCCTGCTCCATGAAAGGGGATACATGCCTAATACCAAAAACCTATGACCGGGGAAGTCATGAGCTCTAGGGGTGTAATATCTGCTGGTGTCTGGCTAAATGTATATACTATGCTCACCAAACTGCCCAGTAAGCACTTCTCTTAATGGTCATACCCATATATTGATGCTACTCTCACTTTGGGTTAGAAAAGCTTCTCTTTTCAGATGTTGATGACCTTGGCATGACTCAGAAGGCACCAGGGTGCTGAGAAGAAGTGACAGAGGAGTGCTCAGCACTGAAACGTCTCTATCACACCTTCCAAGGCTCAGAGTCCATTGCAGAAGAGGTGGCAGAAAGAATGTAAGAGCCAAAGGAAGGGTAGGACTGCTTACAATGCACTCTTCCAGACACAAAATGGCCTCACAGTGCCTGACATTACCTACACAAGACCATCATAATAGGAGGAAAAGATGATGACAACAAAATAAAAGAGAAAGCTGGGTGTGGTGTCTCACACCTTTAATTCCAGTACTTGGGAAGCAGAGGTAGGAGGATTGTCATGAGTTTGAGGCCACCCTTAGACTACATAGTGAATTCCAGGTTAGCCTGAACTAGGGTGAAACTCTACCTCAAAAAACCTAAAAAATAAAATAAAATAAAATAAAAAATAAAAGAGACTGATTGAGGGGGGAAGGAGTGTGATGGAGAGTGGAGTTGCAAAGGGGAAGGTGGGAGAGGGAATTATCATGATTTATTGTCTATAACTATGTAAGTTGTTAATTAAAAAAAACTTTAAAAATATTTTGTGTTGGGTTGGAGAGATTGCTTAGTGGTTAAGGCATTTGCCTGCAAAGCCAAAGGACCTAGGTTCGATTCTCCTGGACCCACATATGCCATATGCACAAGGTGGCACATGCATCTGGAGTTTATTTGCAGTGGCTGAAGGCCCTGGCATGCCCATTCTCTCTCTCTCTCCCTCTTTCTCTCTCTCAAATAAATAAATACTCAATGAGATTAAATATATATATATACGATATATATACGTGGTGTGTGTTAATGTATTCAAATGCACGAATGCATGTGCCACAGCAAGTGTGTGGAGGAGAGAAGACATCTTCTGAGGCTGAGGTAGGAGGATCACAGTGAGTTCAAGGGCAGCTAGAACTACAGAGTGAGTTCCAGGGCAACCTGGCCTAGAGTTAGATCCTACTTTAAAAACAAAAAGCGGGGTCTGGAGAGATGGCTTAGCAGGTAAGTGCTTGCCTGGATCCTGGTTCAAGGCTCAACTCCCCTGTACCACATAAGCCAAATGCACAAGGTAGCGCATGCATCTGGAGTTTGTTTGCAGTGGCTAGAAGCTACAATGCGCTCATTCTCTCTTTTTCTCTCTCTTTCTGCCGCTCTCAAATAAATAAATAAACAAACAAAAATTTAAAAATAAAACACATAAAAAGGCTCCATGAGTAGCTGGGCGTGGTGGCACACACCTTTAATCCCAGCACTCAGGAGGCAGAGGTAAGAGAATCGCCATGAGTTCAAGGCCACCCTGAGACTACATTGTGAATTCCAGGTCAGCCTGGGCTAGAGTGAGACCCTACCTCGAGAAAAAAAAAAAAAAAAGGCTCCATGACCTCACAGTGCCTGACACTACCTACACAAGACCATCATAATAGGAAGAAAAGTTGATGACATCAAAATAGAGAGACTGATTGAGAGGGGGAAGGGATATGGTGGAGAATTGAGTTTCAAAGGGGAAAGTGAGGGGAGGGAGGGAACTACCATGGAATATTGTTTCCAATTATGGAAGTTGTCAATAAAAAATAAAAATACAAAGAAAGCCAGGCGTGGTGGCGCACACCTTCAATCCCAGCACTTGGGAGGCAGAAGTAGGTGTTCGAGGCCACCCTGAGAGTACATAGTGAATTCCAGGTTAGCCTGGGCTAGAGAGTGAGACCCTACCTCAAAAAATTAATTAATTAATTAAAAAAATAAAAATAGGCTGGAAAGATGGCTTAGCAGTTAAGATACATGCCTGTGAAGCCTAAGGACCCCAGTTCAATTCTCCAGGTCCCAAGTAAGACAGATGCACATGGTGGCACGTGCATCTGGAGTTCGTTTGCAGCGGCTAGTGGCCCTGGTGTGCCTGTTCTCACTCTCTGTCTCTCCTTCTCTCTGTCTCTAATAAATAAAAAAAAAATAAAATCTTTAAAAATAAATAAATAAATAGTAAAAATAAAGTCTTTTTAAAAATAAGCCAGATGTGGTGGCATATGCCTTTAATCCCAGCACTTGGGAGGCAGAGGTAGGATCACAGTGAGTTCAAGGCCACCCTGAAACTACCTAATGAATTCCAGGTCAGCCTGGACTAGAGTGAAACCCTACCTCAAAAAACTAAAAATAAATAAAATAAAATAATAATAATAAAGAGGAGAGAGAGTAGCTGGGCATGGTAGTGCATGCCTTTAATCCCAGTACTTTGGCAGCAGAGGTAGGAGACTCGTCATCAGTTCAATGCCACCCTGAGACTGCATAGTGAATTCCAGGTCAACCTGAGCTACACTGAGGCCCTAAAACGAAAACAAAAAAATGCGGGGCGTGGTGCCACATGCCTTTAGTCCCAACACTTGAGAGGCAGAAGTAGGAGGGTCACCTGAGTTGGAGGCCAACTGAGACTACATAGTGAATTCCAGCTCAGCCTGAGCTAGAGTGAGACCCTACCACGAAAAAAAAAAAAAAAAAAAAGACTACAGAGAGACAGGCTTTTTCACCTATCTGTTTTCAAGCTTTGGGAAAATTCCTCTGTCTCTCTTATTACAGTAGACACACTGGGATTATAGAAAACCCACCTCGGTTTATGGCTTTTACAGAGTGTCTGGGATCCAAACTCAGGTACTTAAAGTGGCAAGTGTTTTATCCACTGAGCCATCTGCCCAGCCTTGTTTCATTATATTATATTATATTATATTATATTATATTATATTATATTATATTATATTATATTATACTACTATATTATGTTATGTTATATAAATTATATTATTTTTCGAGGAAGGAGGGCTCATCGCATAGCTCAGGCTAGCCTCAAATTTGCAGCACTCCCCTTGCCTCGGCATCCCGAACGCTGGGATTACAGGTGAGCAGGCTGCTTGCTCTGTTGAATGAATTTGGCACCACACACAACCCAGGGCGTTTTCGCTGAATTCTCACCCCAGCCGTGCAAGGTTGGTACCATTGTTACCATCTTCCCAGTGTGCGGCACTGTCAAGTCACTTAGCTAAGGGCAGCGCAGATCCATGACTCCGCTAGCAGTCTGCCTTCCTGATGCCCAGGGGAGAAGTCCAGAGCCCAAGTTTCAGTCCCAAGGCCCTGACCAAGGCAGAGATTTGACCGTGTGGACAGCTTGTATCTGCAATGAGAACCCGAACGCCCCTGGGATTTGGGCCCAGCCAAGCACTGTCCACTGGCCCAGTTTAGCTCCACCATCAGGCGGGGATTAGGACGCAGGAAATACAGGGCTGCTCCGCGGATCCCCAGCCCCTCCCCCCACCAACCTCAGGTGCACCTGCACCTGCAGTTGCGCACGCGCGTCCCGCAGCCTCTGCAGAGCCCGCTGCGGGCGTGCAGTTGGGATAGTCTGGTGATTTACTCGCGGGTCCCGTGACAGCGGAACCGGGACCCGGAGCAGTCCAGGTGAACAGAAGGATACTGAGAGGAAGAAGGGAGAGGCTGGGGACCGAGGGCAAATTGGGAGGGAGCTGCCACGAAGGACAGAGAACGCAGAAACAGGAGCAAGAACAGGAAATGGATGGACCTGAAAGAGAAGCGACCGGGTGTGGGTGCTCCACCTAACCACCTATTCCCAGGGCGCTGTCTGGGCCATCCTCCCCGCCGCCTCCGCCTCCGGCTTGCACCTGCCCCCCTTTCTGCCTCGAAACCATCCTCCCATCAGCTGCTTTAATTCGTGTTCACACCACCTTCTTGCCCTAGCTGTGGGGGCATTAGATCCCCCCCTTCCCCGCACCAGGTTAGGAACACTTTCTAAAGAATTCAACAGCATAAACATTTTAAGGCACTTTACTCAAAATCGGGAACCTGGCCGGGCGTGGTGGCGCACGCCTTTAATCCCAGCCCTTGGGAGGCAGAGGTAGAAGGATCACAATGAGTTCAAGGCCACCCTGAGACTACATAGTGAATTCCAGGTCAGCCTTGGCTAGAGTGAAACCCTACCTCAAAAAAGGGTGGGGGGAGACCTGGAAGGTTCCGGTGAATTGTTACCCATTAATATCACTGTAACAAAACCAAAAAAATCCTGGAGAGATGGCTTAGCGGTTAAGCACTTGCCTATGAAGCCTAAGGACCCCCGTTTGAGGCTCGATTCCTCAGGACCCATGTAAGCCAGTGCCCGCATAAAGCCAGATGCACAGGGTGACACATGCATCTGAAGTCCCTTTGCTAGCCAGCAGGGAAACAGCTTCTAGCTGAATTCTAGCTTGATTTCTTAGTGTCTTGCAACTGACAGATGTGCTCTCCTGAGCAATAAGGTCTTACCATCTAGCTCTAGTGGATAACCAAGAGCCTTGGAAATAGTGTTTTTTTTTTTAGGGGCATCAGGGATCCCCCTGACCACTAACTCTCTCAGAAGTACCCCATCCATCCCCACAGGGTGCTGTGACTAAAGGCATGCACCACCATACCTGGCAATATATACATATAGAGAGAGAGAGAGAGAGAGAGAAAGGAGAGGGAAAGAATAGCATGCCAGGGCCTCTAGCCACTGCAAGCGAACTTGAGATGCATGCGCCAGTCACATTGTGCATCTGGCTTTATTTGGGTACTAGGGAATTGAACCAGGGTCCCTAAGCTTTGCAGGCAAGCACCTTAACTGCTGACTCATCTCTCCAACCCTAAATTATATATTAAAAATTTTTTTAATTTGGACTGGAGAGATGGCTTAGCAGTTAAGTGCTTGCCTGTGATGCCTAAGGACCCCAGTTTGAGGCTTGATTCCCCAGGACCCACGCTAGCCAGATGCACAAGGTGGCACACGCGTCTGGAGTTCGTTTGCAGTGGCTGGAGGCCCTGGCGCGCCCATTCTCTCTCTCTCTCTCTCTCTCTCTCTCTCTCTGCCTCTTTCTCTCTCTCTCAAATAAATAAATAAATAAACCAAAAAATTTTAATTTATTTGCAAGCACAGAAAGAGAGTGAATGGACATGCCAAGACCTCTAGCCACTGCAAACAAACTCCAGATGCATGTGCCACTTTGTGCATCTGGCTTTACGTAGGTATTGGGAAATTGAACTCAGATTATTAGGTTTTGCCGGCAAGTGCTTTAAAACTGAGCCATCTCCCCAGCCCTTTAAATCTTTTAAAAATATTTTTATTTATATGCAAAAATTATATATTTTATAAATTAACTAACAAAGAAGTAGGTTTCATGCTGGAGAGATAGCTCAGCAGTAAAAGGCTTTTGCTTGCAAAGTCTGACAGCTCGGGTTCAGTTCTCAAATTCCCCATATCCACATAAAACCAGATGCAAAGCCAGGCATGGTGGCGCACACCTTTAATCCTAGCACTCAGGAAACAGAGGTTAGGAAGATCGCTGTGAGTTCGAGGCCACCTGAAAATACAAACCAAACAAATAAAAATAAATAAATAAAACCAGATGCACAAAGTGTCTCATGTGTCTGGAGTTCCTTTGCAATGGCAGGAGGCCCTGGTGCACCCAATTCACTCTCTCTCTCTCTTTCTCTGTCTGCCTCTTTATCTCTGTCTCTTTCAAATAAATAAATAAAAATATTTTAAAAAAGAAAGAAGTAGCTTCCCACATGGCATATTCCTAACATCTTCAATTTTAATTAATCCTCCCCACACCCTCTTCTCCTCTATCCCTCCCTCCCCTGACTCTGCTTAGACCTATCCACCCTCAGGAGTCCACCCTCTACTTGCATATCTTCTATCTCCTCCCTTTAATCCAGTCCCCCTTCTCTCCTCCCACCCTCATGACCCCTTTCTAGTTTCCTGGCCTCTTCTACTGACTCTTACCCCAACTCACAGATATAGCTAAAAATCTGAAGCTATTAGTCCTGAAAGTTGTTTGTTTGTTTGTTTGAGGTAGGGTTTCACTCTAGTCCAGGCTGACCTGGAATTCACTATGTAGTCTAAGGGTGGCCTCGAACTCATGGAGATCCTCCTACCTCTGCCTTCCAAGTGCTGGGATTAAAGGCGGATGCCACCACATCAGGTGATCCTGAAATCTTAAAGAGGCACTCTGATTTTCCAACCTGCTTCCTAAAGGTGTTCTGAAAAAAAAAAAAAAAAAAAGATTTGGAGCTAGGGAAATGGCTCAGTGGATAAAGTACCTGCTGTAAAAGCATGAGTACCTGAGCTTAGATCCCCAGAACCCACATAAAAGCTGGATCTAGGGACTGGAGAAATGGCTTCGTGGTTAAGCGCTTGCCTACGAAGTCTACAAGGCTCAATTCCCCAGGACTCATGTAAGCCAGATGCACAAGGTCCCGCATGTGTCTGGAGTTCATCTGCAGTGGCTGGAGGCCCTGGTGGTCCCATTCTCTCTCTATCTGCCTCTTTCTCTCTGTCTGTCATTCTCAAATAAAAATAAATAAATAAACTGGATTTGGTAGCAAGCACCTGTAATCCTAATTCTTCTAGGGGAGTTGGGAGGTGGAGACAAGAGACTCTCAGAAGTTTGTGGACCAGACAACTTGGCTTACACAGAGATGTACAATAAAGAGACCTTGCCTCAAACAAGATGGAAGGTGAGAACCAACACAAAAATTTGTGCTCTGAGCTCTGCATACAAGCTGTGGCAATGTGACCACACACACACACACACACACACACACATTTTAGAAAGAAAGAGAGAGAGAGAGAAAGGAAGGAAGGAAGGAAGAAGTAACGTTAGTTTAGAGTTATGGCTCAGTAGTTAAAAGTGTTAAAAGTGTTGCTTGCAAAGCCTGACGGCCCAGGTTCGATTCCCTAGTACCCACATAGACCAGATACATAAAGTGGCGCCTGCATCTGGAGTTCCTTTGCAGCAGCTGGAGGTCCTGGAATACCCATTCTTTCTGTCTCTGTTCTCCTCCCCCCCCTCTCTCTCTCACTCTCTCTCTCTCTCGCTCTCTCTGCTTGCAAATTAATGAATTAATTAATGTTTTTTGAAAAGGCTGGGCCAAATTAAAGCTAGGCATTGTGGCTCATCCTTTAATCCCTTGGGAAACAGAGATGGGAGGATCACCATGAGTTCGAGGCCACCCTGAGACTACAGAGTGAATTCCAGGTCACCCTGAGCTAGAGCGAGACCCTACCTTGAAAAAAAAAATAGCCAGACACACAAAGTGATGTAAATGCTCAAGGTCACACATGCGAACAAAGGGGCACATGTATTTGAAGCTGGACTATAGTGGCTGGAGGCTCTGGTGTGCCAACTCTCTCTCTTTCTCTCACTGTTTTCTTTTAATATTTTTTTTTTCAGTTTTCTTTATTTATTTGAGAATGACAGACAGAGGAAGAGGCAGAGAGAGAGAGAGAGAGTCAGGGGGCGGGGGGGGGGGGAATGGGCACGCAAGGGCCTCCAGCCACTGCAAACAAACTCCAGACACCTGCGCCCCCTTGTGCATCTGGCTAACATGGATTCTGGGGAATCAAGCCTCGAACTGGGGTCCTTAGGCTTCACAGGCAAGCACTTTACCACTAAACCATCTCTCCAGCCCCTTTCTCTCACTCTTGCATTAAAAAAGGGGGGGGGCTGGGGAGATGGCTCAGAGGTTATAGGCCCTGCTTGCAAAACCTGCAAGCTGGGGTTAAATTCCTCAGTACCCATGTCAAGTCAGTTATACAAAGTTCATTTATTTGCGCTGAAACAGCAAAAGATCCTGACATACCCCATTCTTTCTCTCTCTCTCTCTCTTTCACACACACACACACACACACATACACACAAAAGATAAAATAGAAATTTTTTTAATTTTTTTGAGGTAGGGTCTCACTCTGGTTCAGGTTGACCTAGAATTCACTATGGAGTCTCAGGGTGGCCTTGAACTCACAGCTATCCTCCTACCTCTGCCTCCTGAGTGCTGGGATTAAAGGCGTGCACCACCAGGCCCAGCTAATTAAAAAAATAAGAGGGAAATACAGGAACTAAGCTGGGCCCACTGGCACACGTCTGTAATCCTAGCACATGGGAAATAGAGGCAGGAGGATCAAGAGTTCAAGGCCTTGGCTACCTAGTGAAATTCAAGGCCAGCTTGGGCTACACCTGAAACCTTCTCTCAAGCAAACCAAAAGACACTCCTCCAAGGCTCAGGAAACATGGCAGAAGAGGGGCAAAAATCACGTAAAAGCCAGAGGAAGGAGTGGAGTGAGGTGGATTGCTGGCTTCAGAGCACGTAACTGTTGCTCTCTTGAGTACTGGGATTAAAGGCATGTGTCACCACGCCTGACTGCACTCCTGGTTTTACAGCAGTTATGGTTACCTACTTAAGACCTGCAGGAAATTGAGCCTGACAACATCCTGTCAAGGCAGAGGAGCATAAGGTCCCATCCCTCCTGAGGTCTTTTATTTATTTTTATTTATTTATTTATTTATTTTTGGGTTTTTCGAGGTAGGGTCTCACTCTAGCTCAGGCTGACCTGGAATTCACTATGTAGTCTCAGGGTGGCCTCGAACTCATGGTGATCTCCTACCTCTGCTCTTGAGTGCTGGGATTAAAGATGTGTGCACCACCACACCGGGTCCTCTTGAGGTTGTATAACGGAAAATGGTAGCTGGGGGAGAGGAGCTCATGAAGCTCCACCTCCCTTCCCCTCCCCCAGGAGCTATAGGAAGTTAAGGGATGCTGAGGGAGCAAGAGACGTTTTCCTCCGAGTAGCCACTGGTAAGGTGACCATGCTATCGTAAATGGCCCCTCATCTGGGACCCTGTAGCAACCCTAAAGGAACTCATTAGGACACACACATATACATACATATGCACACATACGTGTGTGCACACGCACACAAACACCACAGGACAAAGTAGAAAGAGGACTAGTTGTGAAGAAAAAGAGGAACAGACAGAATGGGAGGGGAACAAGAGAAGGTAATGTGGGGGCTGGGAAGATGGTTAAAGGTGCTTGCTTCAAAGCTTGGTAGCCTGGGTTCAATTCCCAAGCTCCCCATGTAAGCTGGATGCAAAAACTGTGGCACAAATGTCTGGTGTTCATTTGCAGCAGCAAGAGGTCTTGGCACATGCGTGTGCGTGCACACACATGCAAATAAATAAAGAGGGTACTAGAAGGCTGGGAGAAAGACTCAGCAGTTAAAAGTGCTTGCTTGCAAAGCCTACGGAACCTGGGATTCAACTCTTAAACCAGCCACATAAGCCAGACATTAAAAAAAGTGGCAAGAGGGATTGGGGAAATGGCTTAGCGTTTACAGCATTTGCCTGTGAAGACTAAGGACCTGGATTCGATTCCCCAGGACCCATGTAAGTCAGACGCACAAGGGGGCACATGTGTCTGGAGTTCCTATGCAGTGGCTAGAGGCCCTGGCGTGCCTATTTTCTCTTTCTCTCTATCTGTCTCTTTCTCATAAATAAATACATTAAATGTTTTTTTAAAAAGTGGTGAGAGCCGGGCCTGGTGGCACAGTCTTTTTTTAAAAAATGTATTTTTTATTTTTATTTATTTATTTGAGAAAGAGATAGAGAAATAGGCAGATAGAGAGAGAGAGAGAAGAGAGAGAGAGAGAATGGGTGTGCCAGGGCTCCAGCCACTGCAAACAAACTCCAGATGCGTGCACCTCTGTGCATCTGCCTTACATGGGTCCTGGGGAATCAAACCTGGGTCCTTTGACTTTGCAGGTAAGTGTCTTAGCCGCTATTCCATTTCTCCAGCCTGGTGGCACACTCTTTTAATCCCAGCACTTGGAAGGCTGAGGCAGGAGGATTGCCTTGAGTTTGAGGCTACCCTGAGAATATATAGTGAATTCTAGGTCAGTCTGGGCTAGAGAGAGATCCTACCTCAAAAAAAAAAGGTGGTGGGGGGGGGGGGGCTGGAGAGATGGCTTAGTGGTTAAGGTACTTGCCTGTAAAGCCAAAGGTTTGATTTCCCAGGACCCATGTAAGCCAGATGCATAAGGTGACACATGCAGCTGGAGTTTGTTTGCAGCCGTGGAATACCCATCCTCTTTCTATCTGTTTCTCTTTCTCAAGTAAATAAATAAATGATTTTAAATATATATATATATTTTTAAATATATACATATATATATATTTTTTTAAGGTGGCAAGAGTTAGCCAAAAGAGGTCCTGGCATGCATGCACAAATATGTGCAAAAACATACATTGAAAGCTGGGTGTGGTTGTGCACACCTTTAATCCCAGCACTCAAGAAGCAGAAGTAGGAGGCTCACTGTGAGTTCAAGGCCACCCTGAGACTACAAAGTGAATTCCAGATCAGCCTGGGCTAGAGTGAGACCCTACCTCAAGAAACAAAAAACCAAACAAAAAAAAAGTTTAAAAAGAGGGTGGGCTGGAGGGATGGCTTAGCGGTTAAGGCGTTTGCCTGCAAAGCCAAAGGACCCAGGTTTGATTCCCTAGGACCCATGTTAGCCAGATGCACAATGGGGCTCATGTGTCTGGAGTTCATCTGCAGTGGCTGGAGGCCATAGTGTGCCCATTCTCTCTGTCAAATAAATAAATAAATAAAAAGTGCGTGATGGAGGAGATGAATGTGATAAAAATATATTATATCCTGTTACAGTCCGGTTCGCATTGCTGGTAGAAATCACCCAACCAAGAGTAGCTTCTGGGAAAAAGAGGTTTATTTGGCTTACAGGCTCGAGGGGAAGCTTCACGATGGCAGGGGAAAACGATGGCATGAGCAGAGGGTGGACATCACCCCCTGGCCAACATAAGGTGGAACACAGCAACAGGAGGGTGTGCCAAACACTGGCATGGGGAAACTGGCTATAAAGCCCATAAGCCCGCCCCCAACAATACACTCCCTCCAGGAGGCATTAATTCCCAAATCTCCATCAGCTGGGGAGCTAGCATTCAGAACACCTAAGTTTATGGGGGACACCTGAATCAAACCACCACAATCCATTTATGAAACTTACAGTAAAACCCATTAATTTGTATAATTAACATATACTAGTAAAAAAAATATGAGAGCTATTTCCAGAAGGTTAAGGTCAATTTTAATGTTTTGACTAGAGGGGGAAAAAGGTGACATACATCATAGAAGACAGAGACTCAGCTTGATAGGAAGTTTTCTGCCCATTGTTAAACTACATCTTCTTTCAAAGACGGAGAGATGGCTCTGTGGTTAAGGGGGCTTGTTTGAAAAGCTTGACCACCCAGGTTTGATTCCCCAATGTCCGCAAAGAGCCATATGCATAAAGTGGCACATGCATCTGGTGTTCCTTTACAGTGGTGAGAGGCCCTGCCACTCCCATTCTCTATCTCTTTCTCCTTGCAAATAAATACATAAAATATTGTTTAAAACCTTGTGCTGGCCAGGCATGGTGGCACACGCCTTTAATCCCAGCACTCGGGAGGCAGAGGTAGGATTGTCGTGAGTTTGAGGCCATCCTGAGAATACAGTGTGAATTCCAGGTCAGCCTGGGCTAGAGTGAGACCCTACCTAGAAAAACCAAAACCAAAACAAAACAGCAACCTTGAGCTGGAGAGATGGTCCAGTGGTTAAGGATCTCATTTGCAAAGCCTAGGAACCTGGGTTAAATTACCCAGTACCCACGTAAGCCAGATGCACAATGTGACACATGTGTTATTCTCTATCTGCCTCTTTCTCTCAAATAAGTAAATAAAATAAAAGTTTTAAAATTATTTTATTTATGTACTTATTTATGAGAGAGAATGGGTATGCCAGAGCCTCTAGTCATTGCAAATACCCTCCAGACATATGTGCCACCTTATGCATCTGGTTTACATGGACACTGGGTAATTGAACCTGGATCCTTAAGCTTCAAAGGCAAGCACCTTCACTGCTAAGCCATCTCTCCAGGAGTAGATGGCAAGACCCTATTGCTGAAGACTCTACATACTTGGGCTGCAAGTTCACTGAGAAATCCTGCTGGAGCTGAACTGAAAACCTCCTGCATGTAGACCAGCTGGCAGAAAGCTGGAAAAAGCCACACTACATGCAGTTCAGTGGGAGAGGGAGAGAAGTCATCAGTGGAGATACTCAACAGTGGACACTGCAAGCCTTATATTTGACCAGCCAAGCCAAATGAGCCAATGGATGCAATAGTGGCATGTCTATCATGGTGGAAACCAACTGCCCTCTAATTGGACTGGAGGCCTGCTCCATGGGAGAGAATACATCCCTGATACTGAAAACTTAAAACAGGGATAGTCATGAACCCTAGGGGTATAACATCTGCTGCTGTCTGGCTAAATGTGTACACTATGCTCACCAAACTGCCCAGTAAGCACTTCTCTTAATGTTCATACCCATATATTAATGCCACTCTCACTTTTGGTTAGAGAAGTTTCTCTTTTCAGAGGGCAGTGACCTTGGGATGACTCAGAAGGCACCATGGTGTTGAGAAGAAGTGACAGAGGAGTGCTCAGCACTGCAATATCTCTATCACACCTTTCATGGTTCAGGGTCCATTGCGGAAGAGGTGGCAGAAAGAATATAAGAGCCAAAGGAAGGGTAGGACTCCTTACAACTTGCTCTTCCAGACACAAAATGGCCTAGATTTCCATGACCTCACAGTGCCTGACACCATCTACACAAGACCATCATATTAGGAGGAAAAGATAATGACATCAAAATAAAAGAGAGGGGCTGGAGAAATGGCTTAGTGGTTAAGGCACTTGCCTGTGAAGTCTAAGAACCCAGGTTTGATTCTTTAGGTCCCATGTAAGCCAGATGCACATGGTGGTGCATGCATCTGGAGTTCGTTTGCAGTGGCTAGAGGCCCTGGCGTACCCATTCTCTCTCCCTCTCTCTCTCTCCCTCCCACTGTCTATAATAAATAAATAAATAACAAGTAAATCATGTTGGGTGTGGTGGCTCATGCCTTTAATCCCACCACTTGGGAAGCAGAGGTAGGAAGATTGCTTTGAGTTCAAGGCCACCCTGAGGATACAGAGTGAATTCCAGGTCAAACTGAGCTACAGCGAGACCCTACCTTGAAAAACCAAAAATAAAAATAAAAGAGGGATTGATTGGGAGGGGCAGAGGATATGATGGAGAGTGGAGTTTCAAAGGGGAAAGTGGGGGGAGGAAGGGAATTACCATGAGATATTGTTTACAATTATGGAAGTTGTCAATAAAAAAATTAAATTAGCTGGGCTTGGTGACACACGCCTTTAATCCCAGCACCCAGGAGGCAGAGGTAGTAGGATGGCCATGAGTCCGAGGCCACCCTGAGACTCCATGGTGAACTCCAGGTCAGCCTGGGCTAGTGAGACCCTACCTTGAAAAACCTGAAAAAAATAAATAAATTAAAGCACACACATACACACACAAAAACCTTATATCTAGCTGGGCGTGGTGGCGCACACTTTTAATCCAAGCACTCAGGAGGCAGAGGTGGGAGGATCACTGTGAGTTCAAGGCCACCCTGAGACTCCATAGTGAATTCCAGGTCAGCCTGGGCTAGAGTGAGACCCTACCTCAAAAAAAAAAAAAAAAAAAAAAAAAACAAGCAAACACACAAACAAAAAAAAAAAAAAAAAGGAAGAAAGAAGAAAAGAAAGAAAGACCAAAAATTATGTCTCCTTTCCCTTCCATGAAAGCTCTTTGTGAATCCCCAGACGTACTCCACTACAGGTCACTTTAAGTGCCGTGGCCCCTCCATCGTCAAGAGGGTAACCTCTGTGCTGTGCTACACATGTATACATGTGATTATTTTAACCTTACAGTGGTCTTCAGTAGCCATGCCCATTGAGGTTTCAGGAGTAGAGGACTGATGTGGGCCATGCAGGAAATAAAACTTAGCCAGAAGTGACCTTGGGACGACTCAGAAGGTATCATGGTGATGGAAAGAAATGACCGCAGTGCTCAGTACTGCAATATCTCTATCACACCGTCCAAGGCTCAGGGTCTAATGCGGAAGAGGTGGTGGAAAGAATGTAAGAGCCAAAGGAAGGGCAGGACTTCATACAGCATGCTCCTTGCAGACACAAAGTGGCCTGGATATCCACGACCTCGCAGTGCCTGACACTATCAGCATAAGACCATCATAGGAGGAGGAAAAGATCATGACATCAAAAGTAAAAGAGAGACTGAGATAGTTGGGGGCTGGAGATGGCTTAGTGGTTAAGGCGCTGGCCTGCAAAACCTAAGAACCAAGGTTCAATTCCCCAGATCCCACTTAAGCCAGGCACGCAAGGTGGTGCATGCATCTGGAATTTATTTGCACTGGCCGGAGGTCCTGGTACACCATTCTCTCTCTCTCTCTCTCTCTCTCTCTCACACACACACACACACACACACACACACACAAAGAAATAAATTAAAAGAGAGGGGTATGATGGAGAATGGAGTTTCAAAGGGGAAAGTGGGGGGGAGAGAGGGTATTACCATGGGGCATTTTTTTATAATCATGAAAGTTATTAATAAAAGAATAAAAATAAAGGTATAAATAAATAAAGCTCAGCCAGAATTCCAGCCCAGGTTGCCTGACCTGGAGCTTGGGCTCTTACCTCTCCCTGCCCCCTTTCTGCCAGGAAGGGGTACAACTCCGGAGCATGAGAAAGCAGAAAGCAGAGATGGCTGACTGGCTGTCGACACACTATACAGTAAGCCTAGTTCCTAATTTTGTGTTTATAAGTTTGGTTCTTTCCCTGAGATTGGCCCCTAAGTTGCTGACACTTCCAGTTCCCCCATACCTGGATCTGCCCTGGCTCGCTAGGTGGCTCTCATTAGATCCAGGAAGTATCACTGTGAAATAAGGTGATTTCTTAGCATCACTAGCCCTCTCTCTAGCTCATGACAGTCACCCCAGGGAGTCCTCATCACACGCCTCCCTCCCACTCCCACCCCCAGCACTGTGGTCTGAAAAACTCTTAGCAGCTTAAGGAAAGCAAGGGTTCCTCCCCTCGCCAGCATTAAACACAGGCTGTCTTTTTGGGCATCCAAGCAGCTTCTTGCCTCTTCTCCCCACTCCTTGCTTTGGCCCTCCCTCCTCTGCTTTTCCTCTACTGTTTCTCCACCTCTGCTTTTCCCACTCACCCAGGCCTGACCTCAGCCACCTTCTAGCTCACAGCTCATCCCAGGGTCAGACCCAGCTGAGGATGTGGCTCAGTGGTGGAGCGCTTGCCCAGGCCCAGAGCTTTCCCCACCTTCTCGCAGGCTGAGTTCTGGGAAGACCCGTGGCTCTGTGGGAGTCAGCAATCTTTTTTTTTTTTTTTTTTTGAGGTAGGGTCTCACTCTGGTGCAGGCTGACCTGGAATTAACTCTGTAGTCTCAGGGTGACCTTGAACTCATGGCGATCCTCCTACCTCTGCCTCCCGAGTGCTGGGATTAAAGACGTGCGCCACCATGCCCAGCTGAGCCAGCAATCTAGCAAGCTGGGTCTGGCTTGCTGCCATGCCAACCCTGCCCAGCTCCTTCAGCACTCTGGACATGGGTGTTCCCACTTATACACACCTGAGCTCTAGGCTCCTTGTTCTGAGTCAGAGCTCTCCTGTGAGCCAAGAAGCAGATAGTTGGGGGCTGGAGATGGCTTAGTGGTTAAGGCGCTGGCCTGCAAAACCTAAGAACCAAGGTTCAATTCCCCAGATCCCACTTAAGCCAGGCGCGCAAGGTGGTGCATGCATCTGGAATTTATTTGCACTGGCCGGAGGTCCTGGTACACCATTCTCTCTCTCTCTCTCTCTCTCTCTCTCTCTCTCTCTCTCTCTCTCTCTCTCTCTCTCTCTCACACACACACACACACACACACACACAAAGAAATAAATTAAAAAGAAGAAGAAGCAAGCCAGGCATGGTGGTGCAGCACTTGGGAGGCAGAGGTAGGAGGATTGCTGAGAATTCGAGGCCACCCTGAAGCTACATAGTGAATTCCAGGTCAGTCTGAGCTAGAGTAAAACCCTACTTAAAAAAAAAAAAAAAAAAAAAAAAGCAAAAAAGAAGCATAGTCAAGGGACCCATGTCTGGGACCAGGCGCTGGCTAGCAGGAAGGCTGGACTTGAGTCTGGGTCTGGCTATTACCAGAGCCTTGCTGCTCAGTGTAGACTACCACCCCCCTCTTCACCAGGATGTTCCTCCTTCGATGCTGTCCCAACTAACCCACAAGCACTCCTCACCCTCTTTCCTGGCCATGACATAATTCCCCCTTGGGCACATGGAGGAGCTGTTTGAGCAGATGTTCCCTATGCAGAACAAAAATAGCAGTTATTCCCCTGAATGGATCCACAACAAGCTGAAGACAGCTGTTGGCCACTTCCTAACCTGGGGCCTAAAGAGCCTTCAGTGGATCTACACAAGCACCCAAGAGCTGCTTTGAAATGCTTTACATTTATAAGCCCTTCTCTGCCCAGATTCACCAAAAGCCCCCACAGTTCCAACTTGCTATGAGGGGAGAAGGACATGGAATGCCACTGTATCCAGGGGAAGCCCAGGTTCTTTATTTTTTTTTTCCAAGGTAGGATCTCACTCTAGCCCAGGCTGACCTGGAACTCACAGTGATCCTCCTGCCCTTGCTTCTAGGTAGCTAGGGTTGGCCACACATGCCTGAGTACTAGGATTGAAGGCATGTGCCACACGCCCAGCTCTTTTGTTGTTGTTATTGTTTTTTGTTATTGATTTTTTAAATTTTTATTTATTTGAGAGCGACAGATAGAGAAATAGGCAGAGAGAGAGAGAATGAGCACACCAGGGCCTCCAGCCACTGCAAACGAACTCCAGATGCATGTGCCACCTTGTGCATTTGGCTTACATGGGTCCTGAGGAATTAAGCCTTGAACCAGGGTCCTTAGGCTTCACAAGCAAGCACTTAACTGCTAAGCCATCTCTCCAGCCCCTGTTGTTAAGATTTAAAAAATATATATATCTTTACTTTGGAGGAGAGAAAGAAAATAGGAGTATGGGCATGCCAGAGCCTTCTGTCAGTGCAAAGGAGCTCCAGGCGCTTGCTTTCTTTCGAAACAAGTCTTGGGATGAGGAGCTGACTCGGCTGGTAAGAGCATGAGGGACTGAGTTCAATGTTGCAGCTCCCATGTAAACAGCTAGGATTGGCCACACATGCCTGTAACCAAAGCCCTGGCAGAGAGTGGGCAAAGACTAGCGAATTGCTGGGGCTTATGAAAATGGAAGCCCTAGGTTCACAGGGAATATCCCAAGATCAGTGATAGGGGACGCAAGATGTTCCCTGGCCTCCACGTACATACACCCTGTATGCATGTGTTTACACACAAAAACACACATTGACCACATACACAACACATCATACATACTACACAGGCACATGAAAAAAGAAAGAAAGAAAGAATTAAGGCAAAAAAAAATTTTAAAGGCAAGACAAGGTAGTACATACCTTTAATCCCATCACTTATAAGGCAGAGGTAGGAGGGTTGCCATGAGTTCAAGGCCAGCCTGGAGCTACAGATTGAGTTCCAGGTCAGCCTGGGCTAGAGTGAGACCTTGCCTCAAAAACAAGCTGAAAAGAAAGAAATGAAACAAAGTTTTTTTAGGCTATCATGGAAATCCAAGTCTTCCTGTCCCAGGCTCTGGGGTGTACTGGGATTGTAGGGGTTTTTTTGAGTGGTTTTTTTTTTCTTTCTTTCTTTCTTCTTTTCCTTGGGCTTTTTGTTTTTCGAGGTAGGGTCTTACTCTGGCCCAGGCTGACCTGGAATTCACTATGTAGTCTCAGGGTGGTCTCTATCTCACGGCGATCCTCCTACCTCTGCCTCCCGAGTGCTGGGATTAAAGGCGTGTGCCACCATGCCCGGCTGTTTTTTGTTTTTTTTGAGAAAGTGCCATAGTTCCCAGGCTGGCTTTCTATTCCCTATGTAGCTAAACATAACCTTGAACTCAGTGATTTTCCTGCCTCCTGAGTACTGGGATTACAGATATGCACCATCGTGCCCAGGCTAGAGCTCACTGTTTGAAACTGCAAATAAATTGCAAAATCCCTTGATGCTATGGCTTCATGAATCTTAGGTATGTGCTTTGCCTCTGGGCTGTGTGCCTAGTAGGAAAATCTTAAGTAGAGGAAAGTGTGGGCTGGGAAAGAAGTTCAATTGGTTGAGTGCCTGCCTCCCATGTTCAAAACCCTGGGTTCAATCCCAAGCACCAAGTGTGGCGGTACACATCTGTAATCCCAGCCTTTAGGAAGCAGAGGCAAGAGAATTAGGAGCTCAAGGCCATCCTCGGGTACCTATGAGTTCCATTAGCCTAGGATACATGAGACTCTGTCTCAAAGAAAAAAAAAATTTATTGGTTTTTCGAAGTAGGGTTTTACTCTAGTCCAGGCTGACCAAGAACTCACTATGGAGTCTCAGGGTGGCCTCAAACTCACAGCGATCCTCCTACCTCTGCCTCCCAAGTGTTGGGATTAAAGAAGTATGCCACCACGCCTGGCTAGAAAAAAAATTTTATTAATTAAATTACATTAAAGTTTGGAAATAAAGGGAACACTGGGTGTGGTGATACATGTCTTTCATTCCAGTACATGAGGGCTGAGGCAGGAAAATTACTGTGAGTTCAAGGCCAGCCTGAGCTACAGAGTGAGTTTCAGGTAAGCTTGGACTAGAAAAATAAAACACAAAATAAAGGCTGGAGAAAAAAAGAAGCCAGGAATTCCTGGATACCCTGTAGCAGAGGGTGCACATGGAGTATCAACATCCAAGGAGTTAAATTGCCCCTCGCACTTCAGTCAGGCCACAGCTGAAACCACAGAGGAATTGGGGAGACAAGCATGAGTGTTGCATCCATACTGAAACTGTTGATCAGGCCAAGGGGTAGCATACAGACCCTGAGGATACTCAACACCTACCAAAGCAGAGATCCAGAGGTTCCCAAGAGCTAATCACTAAGGTGGACTTGAAACTCACCTACTTTTTTTGGACAATGGAACACTCAGGAGCCATAGACCGTTACTAGAAACTTTTCAGTGCCAGGGATGGGATACCTTCCAGTGAGTTGTTGGCCAGAGAGGTCCCTGATGCCCCCAAAACATTAGAGACCATTGCCGAGGCCCTGGTTTCCTACCAGGAATAGATGGTAAGACCCTATTGCTGGAGACTCTACATACTTGGGCTGCAAGGTCACTGAGAAATCCTGCTGGAGCTGAGCTGAAAACCTCCTCCATGTAGACCAGCTAGTAGAAAGATAGAAAAAGCCATACTACATCAGTTCAATGGGAGAGAAATCACCAGTGGAGATACTCAACAGTGGACACTGCAAGCCTTATATTTGACCAGCCAAGCCAAATGAGCCAACGGGTGCAATAGTGGCACATCTGTTATGGGGGAAACCAACCACCCTCTAATTTGGCTAGAGGTCTGCTCAATGAGAGGGAATACATCCCTGACACTGAAAACCTGCAACAGGGGTAGTCATGAGCCCTAGGGGTGTAATGTCTGCTGCTGTCTGGCTAAATGTATATACTATGCTCACCAAACTGTCCAGTAAGCACTTCTCTTAATGTTCATACCCATATATTAATGCTACTCTCACTTTTGGTTAGAGAACCTTCTCTTTTCAGATGGTAGTGGCCTTGGGATGACTCAGAAGGCATCATGGTTCTGAGAAGAAGTGACAGAGGAGTGCTCTGCACCAAAATATCTCTATCACACCTTCCAAGGCTCAAAATTCATTGGTGGTGGAAAGAATGTAAGGGCCAAAGGAAGGGTAGGGTTCCTTACAACATGCTCTTTCAGATACAAAATGGCCTGAATATCCATGATCTCATAGTGCCTGACACTACCTACACAAGACCATCATAATAGGAGGAAAAGATGATGACATCAAAATGAAAGAGAGACTGATTGAGAGAGGGAGGGGATATGATGGAGAGTGGAGTTGCAAAGGGGAAAGTGGGGGGAAGGAGGGAATTACAATGGGATATTGTTTACAATATGTTTACAATCATGGAAGTTGTCAATAAAAATAAATTAATTAATTAAATTAAATAAAAAATAAAACTCACCCACCACAGCTCAGGGAATTTTGTAAAAGAGAGGACAGAAAGATTGTAAGAGCCACAATTTGAGACATGTGGTGTTTTGATTCAAGTGTCCCCCATAAACTTAGGTGTCCTGAATGCTAGGTTCTCAGCTGATGGAGATTTGGGAATTGACACCTCCTGGAGGGAATGTATTGATGGGGCAGGCTTATGAGTGTTATAGCCAGTGTCTCATTGCCAGTATTTGGCACACTCTCATGTTGCTATTGCCCAACTTATGTTGGCCAGGGGGTGATGTTCACCCTCTGCTCATATCATCATTTTCCCCTGCCATTGTTGAGCTTCCTGCCCCAGCCAGCGGGGAGTTAAACAAGGACCCGAGGGGAAATTAACATGGATGGCAGACAAGAGACACAAAGAAGGAGACCAAGTCTATATTCTGATCAAGGTCTCAGATTTATTCAGGAAAGCACAAGCTTATATACAGAAAATAAAACTTTCTAGACAGTGCCTACATGCCTAAAGTCTGCTCCACAAATTCCTCTGTGTCTGAAGACTGTTTGCCAAGGCCATACGATAAGGTCTCTGTGCCCAGAGATCCAAAAGCAGCTTCAGTTCTCATGGTCAAAGAGCAGCTACAGCTCCCAACATCTCCTCCCTTCTTTTATACAAAAGACAGGGAGACTCGCTATTTAGTGGTGGGCTTTAACCAACTGGGGGAGTATTGACCTGACACCTCCCATGGGCTGTGTTTTTTTCATCCCACAGTCTTGGCCTTGGTACCTTTTGGGGAGGGGAGGCAGGGCCTATATGATCATAATAAGTGTGGTACCAACCTCCATGCAAGTCAGGTTTTTCTTTCAGGGAATTCAGAAGTGGTCAGAAAGGGACCTTCCCTTGCGGTGCTTTGCCTCACACCTATGTTGGTGCCCACATCGTACTCACTTTATTGTGAGCAGATATACATAGGTCTGAATCCTATGCAGCTCCTAAAGGAGGGGAGTCAAGGTCGTATTCTATAGTGCATAGCTTGGATCTCTGCACGAATATTCACAATAGACTTCATTAGATACTTGAAGATAATAGGCAATAGGCATAAGAGAAGCAGAAAGCAAACTCCCACAGCTGCAAAGCTGCCTATCCAGGAACTTAGAGAGTCCCAACTAGGCAACACAGACTGAATTGCAGCAAGTAAATCATTAGCAGCCTTAGTGGCATCAAAATCAAGATGACTGTTCTGTATAGCTAAAATTTTTCCAAGGCTTTGAAAGATTAACAGGACTAATAACAAATGCAGGTTGTTTGACAATCATTACAGTTCCAGAATTATGAGAAATACAATTGGACAGACTACAATTATCACAGGTAACATTAAACATTTCCTCAGACCCATGATACCAGGTAATATTCACATTCCCTAACTTCAGGGCATAAGGTGGTGTAACACAGGCCATAACAGTTCCCTTTGGAAGGCTATTTGAATCATTGCTATCATGTGTAACCTTGACACCTCCTATAGCAGCAGCAATTTTCCACACATAAGTTTGCTGATGTCCATTGTCTGACCACCACAATCCTGAGGACAGTCCAGTGACCCAATCATTAACCCATTCAGTTTTACTCTCTATAGAGCCTGCTGATCCTGACCAGTCCTTAACATATCTAGTAGATCCAGAAACATTATACCTGATAAATTTTTTCCCTGCACATTTGCTCCAATGAATAGATTTATTGAACCAAGGTGTATTTCCTTCACAGGGAATAAAGTCCTCTGGCGGACTATCCCCTGTAACTTGATTTCCATAGGAAAGCCAAATAGAAATTCTATTCATTTGAACCTGCTTTATCTTCTTCGTACCTTGCACATGCTCTTGTACATGCTTTACAGTAATGTTTCTTTCCTTTATTTCAAAACATCCCACTATGCTAGTCTTAGGAAATCATAGTGGAATACCTAGACCACGCCCTGAATATGAACTCATAATTATTTGATGTAATTCTATATTTTTACTAGATGGCGTACTTAGCAACTGAGTGTTTTTGACTAGAACTATGATTTCTTTTTTCTCCCAAGTCACTGGATGTGATATAGGAGGATCAGAAACATAGGTCCAGTAAAGTCACTGTAAGCAAGATGTAGATGACTCCATATTATCAGGATCAGCAACGTCTTCTTGTTTGATCTCGTGGCCTGCATGCCACACCAAACGTTCTGGAAACCATCTGGCTCCATTGTCTTTCTGTGAAAAAATACAAACAGATCCTCATCCCCATATTAATACAGGGTCAGGTCCACTCCATTTGTTAGTCAATGGATCTTTCCACATTACTTTAGCATAATTAGTCTTGGTTTGTGCATGCCAAAAATGGTCAGCAGCAGAAGACCCTTTTGCATCCAAAAGTAAAAAATTTAAAATAAACAAACTATGATTTAACCATCTTGTTACTGATCCCTGTGTCATTTTTCCTTTTTTTGTTTTTTGTAACTAGATTTCTGTCATTTCTTTCCAGCTAATAAAATATCATCCATATAATGAATAATATATAATTGGGGAAATTTGCTTCTTGTAGAAGCTAAAGCTTTAGCCACAAATTTCTGACATAAAGTTGGACTATTAGCCATACCTTGAGGGAGAACTTTCCAGGCACAGACAGGATGGGAGTGGCTGCTCAGCCTTAAGGGCCATGCATTCTCTGGAAAAATGACCTGGTTGTTTGCAATTAAAACAAGTTTTGAGCTTGTCCCCTTGGGTAAAATCTTTAAGGGCCACTCCTATGGCTAATCCAATGCTGTGGGATGCAGGGTCTACATCAGCACAGAGTTTGATAAAGTCAGAAATGGTTTTGCCACTGCGATGGGGGCATATAGCTCCTTGGCAGGCTGAGTTAGCATTCTCAAAGGCAAGATGTCTAACAAATTCATTATCTGTTTCCTCCTTTCCCATGAGGCATTCAGCAGCCTCTGTAAGGCGGCCGATAAAATCACTATAAAGCTCTTGTGGACCCTGTCTGAGTTTAGCAAGAGAGGTGACAGCTGACCCTTTAGAGGGAAGCTCTTCCAGGCTTTGAGAGCTGCATGTTGAATTTGTGTAAGTAATCCTGGAGTAAATTTTGTTTTTCATTTGTATCATAGGGACAGTTGCCCAGCAGTTTATCTAGTGTCCAGGATTTGGAGGAACCACCAGTGGCCAAATTACGGTGGGCAGCATCCTGGCACCTCTCAGTGTAATCAGCTTTCCATAGAAGAAAGTCACCCCTAGTTAAAGTAGCTTTAGTTAACATAACCCAATCATTAACAGTAAGTAAGTCTTCACTTAGAGATTCTAACAGTGAGACAGTAAAAGGAGCAATAGGACCATACAAAGTAACTGCATTTTTTAACTCTTTTATATGTTTAAACTTAAGACGGCGATATCACTGGGCTTTAATGAGTAGAGTTTCATCCCCTTCCTCATTCTCAGTGCTTTCTGACCCAGCAGGTTCCTTTGTTTCAGATTCTCCCTCCCCCTCTCCTGGGACATCTGGATCCTGCGGCTCAGCCTCATTAGTTTTTCCTTCAATAGGTTTAACTTGGGAGCGAGTTACAGGAAAAGCATGGAGAGTTTTACTTTTGGTTTTAGTTTTCTGAACAGAGTGAGTGGAGGGGGAGCGTATTTCTAAATCAAGGTCGAGTAATTGCTTGAGCAGCTGTGACTTTTTCTTTTTGGCTTGAAGGAGCGTCTTAAGAGATTGTGCCACCCGGGAAAGTTTAGTACTGGCTGTCTAGTTATTTCTTCTAGATCAGAGGATGCATCAAGTGCCGGGGCAGAAGACTGGGGTGCTATGTTATAGGGTGGTGACTGTGTACCCAAAAGTGCCTGGGGGGGCCAATCAGGGTTATGATATTTAGTAGCTTCATCCTGCAATTCAGCCTCTCCCTCAGCTTTATTTGCCTCTTTCTCAGGGGAAAAGGAGTCATCCTTAGGATTGGTGGTTTTTAAGTTAGACAGAACTGGATAGATAGATTGTGGGAGAGGGTTACTAGGTAGGGGTGGGTTATTAGGTGGCGGATCATCAGCATTTTCTGGCATAGGAATGATAATAGAGGAGCAATTAGAGCCTGGAGAGAAGGGGCGGGTTGTTGGCCCGCAGCACAGCACAGAGCGAGAGCCGGTGCGGGCGGGGTAGGGATTCTCTGGGACTTCATTCTTAGGGAGGGAGGTCTGACTACTGGTGAATTTATTTTTGAGGAAATTCTCACTATCTGTAACTACTTTTGAAACATCAGGGTGATAGTGGTGGACCTGTAATACATCATTTATGAGATTCCAATAAGAAAATGCCTGCACTGGAACCTTTTCAGGACCATAAGAGCGGAAGTAGTCATTTAGACAGTCACCAACACGACGCCACCGCTTCTCATCTATAGTTCCTTCCTGGGGGAACCAGGGACAGACATCTTATAAAAAGACAAAGAATTTCACTAAATCTTTTTTCTTAACCCATGTTCCTCATGTCTTGAGAGAAGTTTTAAGCCCTTCAACAAACAATTCGTGCTTACTTAATGCTTGTCCCATAATTGCGTCGCTTTTCTTACCTCTCCAGATCTGTATCACAGGCGGGCACTACTGCGGTGATCTGCATGCGGATCTTCACTCACCGATGAGGTGGCGATCCAGTGGGGGTGACGGCCGTCCACTTGAGCGACATCCAGGTCACACTTCGTACCTCGAGCCCCACGTTTAGGCACCACTTGCCCCAGCCAGCAGGGAGTTAAACAAGGACCCGAGGGGAAATTAACCTGGATGGGAGACAAGAGACACAAAGAAGGAGACCAAGTCTATATTCTGATCAAGGTCTCAGATTTATTCAGGCAAGCACAAGCTTATATACAGAAAATAAAACTTTCTAGACAGTGCCTACATGCCGAAAGTCTGCTCCACAAATGCCTCTGTGTCTGAAGACTGTTTGCCAAGGCCATACGATAAGGTCTCTGTGCCCAGAGAGCCAAAAACATCTTCATTTCTCATGGTCAAAGAGCAGCTACAGCTCCCAACAGCTTCCCCCTTGAGTCTGTAAGCCAAAATAAGCCTCTTTTTCCCACAAGCTGCTCATGGTTGGGTGATTTCTACCAGCAATGTGAACCTGACTGCAACAGTAAAGTGGTACCGAGGAGTGGGGTTGCTGCTAGACCCCTGACTGTGTGGCTTTGGCCTTTTGGAGCTTATTTTCAAGAGGAATATGGAAGGATTTGAAACCTTGGTCTAAGAGATGCCTTGCAGTGCTGTAAGTACAGCTTGATGGACTATTCTGGTCAGAGTTGAAAGACCTGAATGCAGTAAGAACTATGGACTGTGAGGTTTGGCTTATGAGGGTGAGAAAGAGCTTTGCTTGGACTGGGCTAGCAGTTTGTTTGAGAAGCTTGCTGTTATGCCCATGTCTTGAGAAGTTGTGCTTTGCCTAGAAATGAACTGATGTGAGCAGAAGAATATGGCACAGAAAAAAATGAAATCTTTGGGTGAATTGCTGCCCTTTCAGCTACAATTGAGAGATTACAACCTTTCAGATTGGGCCATCTGACCTGCACTGGGGCAACAGGAAGAATGTAGACTCTTTTGAAGGGGACTGAGTGTTCAAGGAGTGTCCTGTTCTTCAAAGTCTGCTTTATTCCCCCCTGGATTAACAAACTGGCACCCTATCTTGTATTGTAGAGTATAGGAAATGCAGGAAAGGGAGGGTCATTGAGTTTACAACACGGTCTTGTGTTTTGGAAATGGCCATGGGCAGTGGGAGCCATGAGGATGAACCATGGATTTCAGTGGAGACCCAGTGGAGATGCCAGGACCATAAGATGGCTGCTAAGGAAAGCTGCTGGCCCAGATGAAGTTTTCCAGGACTGTGAGTAGCCTAGCTGGAGGGGCTGAATTGGAATGTCAGAGACTTTTGCTGGTTAGAATTTTCAGACTTGGAGATTTGTTATTGACTGGCTAGAGTTGTTGGACTTGAAGCTAGAGTTTGATGTTTGCCCTGGTTGTTTTAAATCTTGTATTGGTTGAATATTTCTTTGTTATGCCCAATGTCATCATTTTGCAGTGTGAATGTTTATTCTGTACAATTATTTTTTTGTGGTTTTTTTTTTTTCTGTACTATGGCTCAGTTAAAAGACCTTGAACTATGGGGATGAATGAATATCACTGGAATTGATAAAAAGGTATGGGGACTTTTAAAGTTATCAGTTTATGGGGGCCAGAGGTGGAATGTGGTGGTTTGATTCAGGTGTTCCCCCATAAACTTGGGTATCCTGAATGCTACGTTCCCAGCTGATGGAGATTTAGGAATTAACACCTCCTGGAGGGAATGTATTGATGTCGGTGGGCTTCTGAGTGTTATAACCAGTGTCCCCTTGCCAGTTTTTGGCACATTCTCCTGTTGCTATTGTCTACCTTATGTTGGCCAGGGGTGATGTCCACCTCTGCTTATGTCATTGTTTTCCTCTGCCATTGTGGAACTTCCCCTTGAGCCTGTAAGCCAAAATAAACCTCTTTATTCCCACAAGCTGCTCTTGGTTGGGTGATTTCTACCAGCAATGTGGACCTGACTACAAGACATCATGCCCAGAGGCATTCCCTCCCCTCAAAAATAACTGACTGCTGCTCCCACAATGTATAAATCACAACCCCATGGGGAATAGAGGAGGGTCCCCAATGGAATGGGGGCAGGGGTGAGGGAAAAGAGAATACTAACAAATGATGTATCCCTACAAAATATGTTGTTAATAATAATAATAAAAGCCAGCTTCCATAATTATAGACAATAAACCATGATAATTCCCTCCCCCCACTTTCCCTTTGCAACTCCACTCTCCATCATATCCCCTCCCTCTCTCAATCAGTCTCTCTTTTATTTTGATGTCATCATCTTTTCCTCCTATTATGATGGTCTTGTGTAGGTAGTGTCAGGTACTGTGAGGTCATGGATATCCAGGCCATTTTGTGCCTGGAGGAGCATGTTGTAAGGATTCCTACCCTTCCTTTGGCTCTTACATTCTTTCCACCACCTCTTTTACAATGGACCCTGAGCCTTGGAAGGTGTGATAGAGGTGTTTCAGCTCTGACTGTTCCTCTATCACTTCTTCTCAGCTCTATGGTACCTGTTGAATCATCCCAGAGGTCACTGCCATCTGAAAAGAGAAGCTTCTCTAACCAAAAGTGAGAGTAGCATTAATACATGGGTATGAATATTAAGAGAAGTGCTCACTGGGCAGTCTTAACCCCAGCACTTAGGAGGCAGAGGTAGGAGGATCCATGTGAGTTCCAGGCCACCCTGAGACATAGTGAGTTCCAGGTCAGCTTGGGCTAGAACAAGACCTTACCTTGAAAAACCAAAATAACAAAAACAAACTGTTTCAGAGCTCTTCTGAAAAGAGCACTCCAACACCAGCATGAGTGAACGTACAGGAGTTTCTTTCCCAGGGACTGAAGTTGGGGTTGCTCCCCAAAGTAACTTTGGTGTTAAGCTGAAATTTTACTTTCATTTTATAGTGTTCACAGCAGAGGGGAGGGAGGGAGCAAGCAAGTGGGCAGCTGGCTTACAGAAGCAGGACATGACAGTTCGATTGTGCAGCCTATGTAATTCAAAACAATTTTTCAAAATGTATCTATGAATCAACATGCATGTGACTCATGTAGTCAGGTTGCTCTAACCATGAGCTCTGTTTTACTCTATTTTCGTCTAAACTGTTCTTTCCTCTTATCATCCCTCTGGGCACTCCAGGCAGTTCTCTCTTTGGGATTCCTTCAGCTACTGACAGAGATCAGTTCAGCTCCTCAGCAGTTAACTGACAGTGACTTAGGGCATCAGTCCACCTTCAGCTTCGTTTGCACTACAAAACAAACAAAAAAGCCGGGCATGGTGGCACACACCTTTAGTCCCAACACTCGGGAGGCAGAAGTAGGAGGATCGCCATGAGTTCAAGGCCACCTTGAGACTACATAGTGAATTCCAGGTCAGCCTGGGCTAGAGCAAGACCTTACCTCAATAAACAAAAACAAACAAAAGGTCACTTGCAAACCAGGAGTGGTGATGCACACCTTTAATCCCAGCTCTCAGGAGGCAGAAGTAGGAGGATCAAATGAGTTGGAGGCCACCCTGAGAATACAGAGTTAATTCCAGATCAGTCTGGACTAGGGTGAAACCCTACCTCGAAAAACAAACAAACAAAAAAGTCACTTGCTTGCAAAGCCTGACAGCCCAGGTTCAAGTCTCCAGAACCCACTTAAAGTCAGATGCACAAAGTGGTGCATGCCTCTGGAGTTTGTTTACAGTGGCAAGAGGCCCTGGTGTGCCCATTCTCTCTCTTTCTCTAGCTCATGCTTTCTGTCTCAAATTAAAAAAAGTAAATAACTAAATAAAAGCCTAAATAAATAAAAGGAGGTCTGAATAAAAGGAAGTAAAAGCTGGGGATAGTGGCACATGCATGCCTTTAATTGAATCCCAGGACTCACTAGGGAGAGAGAGGTAGGAGGATTGCTATAAATTCAAGGCCAGCCTGGGACTACATAGTGAATTCCAGGTCAGCCTGTGCTAGAATAAGATCCTGTCTCAAAAACTAAAATAATTTTTTAAATGCAATATTAGATGTAAGAAAGGCAATATATAGAGATCTGGATGTTATTAATTACTAAACCCTATTATGATAAAACAGAATCACAAAAAAATAGATGTTTTTCTAGCAAAATTAGCAATTATAGGGCTGGGGAGATGGCTTATTGATTTAAGTTACTTGTTTGCAAAGCCTGGCAGCTGAGGTTAGATTCCCAGTACCCATGTAAAGCCAGATGCAAAAAGTGTCATGTCTGTCTGTCATTCACTTGCAGCAGCAAGAAGCCTTGGTATGCCCATACACAGTACAAATAAACAAAAAATATTTTTTAAAGTATTTTATTTTTTATTTATTTGAGAGAGAGAAACAAACAGAGAGAAATAGAGAGAGAATAGGCATGCCAGGGCCTTTAGCCACTGCAAATGAACCCCAGATGCATGTGCCACCTTGTGCATCTGGCTTACATGGGTCCTGGTGAATTGAACCAAGGCTCTTTGGCTTTGCAGGCAAGTGTCTTAACCACTGAACCATCTCTCCAACCCAAATTAAATATATATATATATCTATGTTTGTTTTTCAAGATAGGGTTTTGCTTTAGCAGAGGCTGACCTGGAATTCACTATGTAGACTCAGGGTAGTTCAAACTCATGGCTATGCTCCTACCTCTGCCTCCCTGCTGCTTGGATTTAAGGAGTGTGCCACTATACCTGGCAAATAATTTTTTTAATTTTTTTGTACATTTTTATTTATTTAAGAGTGATAGAGAGAGAGAGAGGCAGGTAGAGAGAGAGAGAGAATGGGCGCACCAGGGCTTCCAGCCACTGCAAATGAACTCCAGGCACGTTTGCCCCCTTGTGCATCTGGCTAACGTGGGTCCTGGGGAATCGAGCCTTGAACCAGGGTCCTTAGGCTTCATAGGCAAGCGCTTAACTGCTAAGCCATCTCTCCAGCCCATAAAATTTTTTTTTTAATTTTTTCTTGGGTCTGTTTTTGTTTTTCAAAGTAGGGTCCCTCTCTAGCCCAGGCTGACCTGGAATTCACTATGTAGTCTCAGGGTGGCCTTGAACTCATTACAACCTTCCTACCTCTGCCTCCCAAGTGCTGGGATTAAAGGAGTGCACCACCATGCTTAGCTATTTTTTTTTTTGTTTATTTTTTATTTATTTATTTGAGAGCAACAGAGAGAGAGAGAACGGGCATTCCAGGGCCTCCAGCCACTGTAAACTAACTCTAGATGCATGTGCCCCCTTGTACATCTGACTCACATGGGTCCTGGAGGATTTGAGCCTCCAACCAGGGTCCCTCGGCTTCACAGGCAAGTGCTTAACTGCTAAGCCATCTCTCCAGACCAAATAAAAATATTTTAACAACAGCTGACAGAAAGCTGGAAGAAGCCATTCTACATGCAGGTCAATGGGAGAAAGAGATACACCAGTGAAGATACTCAACAGTGGATTCTGCAATCCTTATATTGGCCAGCCAGTAAGAACGAGTTAGAGGAAATGCCTGAGAAAGATTTCAAAAGAATGATTGTAAATATGTTCAAAGAAGTCAGAGAACAAATCAAAGGAGTCAAAGAAAGAGGAAATTAAAGGAATCAAAGAAGATGCGGGACACCAATTTCATGAAATACAAGACATAAATAAGGAAATAGAAATAATAAAGAAAAACCAGTCAGAATTACTAGCAATGAAGAGCACAGTAAATGAAATAAAAAACTCTGTAGAAAATCTCCCCAGTAGATGGATGAAGGAGAGGACAGAATATCTAAGCTAGAAGACCAGGTAGCAGATCTAATACAGTCCAACAAAGAGAAAGACAAACTTATAGAAAAGTATGAGTAGGAATTTCAAGATATTCGGGACTCTATGAAAACATCAAATATAAGAATTCAGGGCATAGTAGAAGGAGAAGAATTCCACTCCAAAGGCATAGTAGGCGTCTTCAACAAAATCATAGAAGAAAACTTCCCCCAAATTGGGAAAGAGGTGCCAATGCAGATACAGGAAGCCTTTAGAACCCCAGCCAGACAAAACCTGGAAAGAACCTCTCCTCGTCATATTATAATCAAACTACCAAACACACAAACCAAGGAAAAATATTGAAAGCAGTTAGAGAGAAAAATCAAGTTACCCACAAAGGCAAGCCCATCAGGATTACAGCAGATTATTTAACACAAAATTTAAAAGCCAGAAGGGCTTGGAGTGATGTATTCCAAGTTCTGAAAGATAACAACTGTCAACCAAGGTTACTTTATCCTGCAAAGCTATCCATTCAAATAGACAGAGAAATAAGGACATTCCATGACAAAAGCAGGTTAAAGGAGTATTTGAAGACAAAACCAGCTCTACAGAAAATACTTGATAGGATCCTCCATGCTGAAGAAAAGGAAAAGCACACATATAAGGAACCTGGAAAAAAAGCAAGCAATACTCAAATACTAGTTAACACAAGAGAGCACAGGTAGAACTGGAACCACAAAAAAAAAAAAAAAAAAAAAAAAAAAAAAAAAAGGCAAACATAAATACACACCTTTCAATAATATCTCTTAATAGCAATGGCCTCAATGCCCCAACCAAAAGACATAGGTTTGCAGACTGGGTTAAAAAGCAGGATCCTACAATTTGTTGTCTCCAAGAAACTCACATTTCTACAAAGGATAGACATAATCTTAGGGTGAGAGGTTGGAAAACGGTGTTTCAAGCAAACGGGCCTAGAAAACAAGCAGGGGTTGGCATCCTAATATCTGACAAGGTAGACTTCAGTCCAACGTTGGTCAAGAAAGATAAGTAAGGTCACTTTATATTGATTAAAGGCACACTCCAACAGAAGGACATTACAATCCTAAACATATATGCACCTAACATGGGGGCTCCCAAATTCATCAAACAAACACCATTAGAACTAAGGTCACAGATAACACCAAACACAGTGGTGGTGGGTGACTTTAACACCCCACTCTCATCAATTGACAGTTCATCCCAGGAAAAAATAAACAGAGAGGCATCTGGACTAAATGAGGTCATAGAAGGAATGGACCTAACAGATATATACAGGACATTTCATCCAAAGGCTGCAGAATATACATTCTTTTCAGCAGCACATGGAACATTCTCTAAAATAGACCATATATTAGGACACAAAGCAAATCTTAATAAATTCAGGAAAATTGAAATAATTCCTTGCATTCTATCTGACCACAATGGAATTAAACTACAAATCATTAGCAAGAAAGGCTATAGAGCATGCACAAAATCATGGAAGCTAAACAATACACTACTAAATGATGAATGGGTCAATGAAGAAATCAAGAAGGAAATCAAAAAATTTATAGAGTCAAACGATAATGAGAACACAACATACCAAAATCTGTGGGACGCAATGAAGGCAGTTCTAAGAGGTAAATTTATAGCCTTAAGTGCCTATATTAAGAAACTAGAAAGGAGACTTCCGGTTAAGATGGTGGCATAGGTACCACGCCAAAGCAGCCTAGGGGGGAAAAAGACCCAAAAAACTCAGCAAAATACACACTTTTACTAAAAACTGAGGTGTATAGGAAATTGAAGCAGCAGTGGAGAAGTAGAAGAGTTATAGAGCATCCAGAGCCCGCACAGGCGGGAAAAGCGGCTCCGGCAGCTCGGCCAACCGCCACGGCCGCGGCGCAGCAGAAAACCGCCAGACTCGGCTCGAGCCGCAGGAAAAGCCAGGTGCGGGATTTTCCCCTCACACCGCGCTCTCCGCAACTCGGGAACGTGAGGGGAGAGCGGCAGCGAGCAGCGGAGGAGCAGACTGCGAGGTAGAAGAACACGTGGAGCAGCGAGAGAACCAGAGCAGCCGCGGCTCCCTCCCCTCCCCCACCGCCTGAGCCCAGCTCCAGCGAACACATCAGCAGCCTGGGACCCGGCCACGCCAACTTGGGCTGACAGCAGGACCCAAGCAGGAGCAGAGTTCGGCAGCAACTTCAGCGGCTCCAGCACCGGTACAAGCGGCCCCAGCAGCAGCGGACCCAGGAGCGGCAGCGGCGGCAGATCCCGCAGCAGCGGCTTCGGGGGGAGCAGCAGCGGTGGACACGGCAGCGGCAGCTTCAGCAGCGGTGGTGGCTCCGGTGGTGGCAGCTATGGCAGCAGCAGAGGCAGCAGCAGCGGCTCGGTTTGCCCTGTAGGAAAAGCAAGTGCCCAGCTCCAGAAATCAGAACAGCAGCCCGACGACCCAGGCAGCAACTTTACTGAGACCAAAATCACCCAAGGTAACTGGGATTACACCAGGGAAGGGTCTCACTTGGTCACAAGCTGACTTGGATCCCTCAACAGACCAGAAATCTAAACCTCTTTGTTGATAGAGGATCTGGTCATTATAATAACTACTCTTGCATACATACTCGGGGCTGTTTTTGATTGAATGTGTACAGTGTTTAGTTAAATTTTAGAATCTACCTGTATTTTATTCCACTCAGCCTGCTTGAATACTCCTATAGCAGGGAAACTCAACCCCTAAGAACATCTCTGTAGATACTCTGAGAGTCTTAAGAGCCACACCTAATACCTTAAGGTCCTACCCTGAAAATATATTACATCAAATCAATTGATACAGCTAAGAATACACAGCTAGCTAGAAAATCCAAGCATTAACTTAATCCAAGATGCAAAAATATATACATTATAACACAAGAAACACTAAAAAGCAAGACGATATAAATCCACCTAAAAGTATTAATGCATCAGAAATGTCCTCCAGTGAGAAAGAGTTAGAGGAAATGCCTGAGAAAGAGTTCAAAAGAATAATTATAAATATGTTCAAAGAGGTCAAAGAACACATGAAAACAATCAAAGAAGAAATCAAAGAGGAAATCAAAGGAATCAAAGAAGAGGCAGGACACCAATTTAATGAAATAAAGAAGGCAATACAAGACATAAATAGGGAAATAGAAATAATAAAGAAAAACCAGTCAGAATTACTAGCAATGAAGAACACAGTTAATGAAATAAAAAACTCTGTAGAAAATCTCACCAGTAGGATGGATGAGGGAGAGGACAGAATATCTAAGCTAGAAGACCAGGTGGCAGACCTAATGCAGTCCAACAAAGAGAAAGACAAACTTATAGAAAAGTATGAGTGGGAATTTCAAGATATTCGGGACACTATGAAAAGATCCAATATAAGAATTCAGGGCATAGGAGAAGGAGAAGAACTCCACTCCAGAGGCATAGTAGGCATCTTCAACAAAATCATAGAGGAAAATTTCCCCCAAATTGGGAAAGAGGTGCCAATACAGATACAGGAAGCCTTTAGAACCCCAGCCAGACAAAACCGAGAAAGAACCTCTCCTCGCCATATTATAATCAAACTTCCAAACACACACACCAAAGAAAAAATATTGAAAGCAGTTAGAGAGAAAAATCAAGTTACTTACAAAAGCAAACCCATCAGGATTACAGCAGATTATTCAACACAAACTTTTAAAGCCAGAAGGGCTTGGAGTGATATATTCCAAGTTCTGAAAGATAACAACTGTCAACCAAGGTTACTTTATCCTGCAAAGTTATCCATTCAAATAGATGGAAAAATAAAGACATTCCATGACAAAAGCAGGTTAAAGGAGTATTTGAAGACAAAACCAGCTCTACAGAAAATACTTGATAGGATCCTCCATGCTGAACAAAAGGAAAAGCACACATATAAGGAACCTAGAAAAAACAAGCTATACTCAAATACCATTTAACAGAAGAGAGCACAGGTAGAACCAGAAACACACACACAAAAAAAAAAATGGCAAACATAAATACACACCTTTCAATAATATCTCTTAATATCAACGGTCTCAATGCCCCAATGAAAAGACATAGATTTGCAGACTGGGTTAAAAAGCAGGATCCTACAATTTGTTGTCTCCAAGAAACTCACCTTTCTACAAAGGATAGACATTATCTTAGGGTGAAAGGTTGGAAGACGGTTTTTCAAGCAAATGGGCCTAGAAAACAAGCAGGGGTTGCTATCCTAATATCAGACAGGGTAGACTTTAGTCCGACGTTAGTCAAGAAAGATAAGGAAGGTCACTTTATATTGATTAAGGGCACACTCCAACAGAAGGACATTACAATCCTAAACATATATGCACCTAACATGGGGGCTCCCAAATTTGTCAAACAAACACTATTAGAACTAAGGTCACAGATAACACCAAACACAGTGATGGTGGGTGACTTTAACACCCCACTCTCATCAATTGACAGGTCATCCAGGGAAAGAATAAACAGAGAGGCATCTGGACTAAATGAGGTCATAGAAGGAATAGACCTAACAGATATATACAGGACATTTCATCCAAAGGCTGCAGAATATACATTCTTTTCAGCAGCACATGGAACATTCTCTAAAATAGACCATATATTAGGACACAAAGCAAATCTTAACAAATTCAGGAAAATTGAAATAATTCCTTGCATTCTATCTGACCACAATGGAATTAAACTACAAATCATTAGCAAGAAAGGCTATAGAGCATGCACAAAATCATGGAAGCTAAACAATACACTACTAAATGATGAATGGGTCAATGAAGAAATCAAGAAGGAAATCAAAAAATTTATAGAGTCAAACGATAATGAGAACATAACATACCAAAATCTCTGGGACACAATGAAGGCAGTTCTAACAGGTAAATTTATAAAACAAAGAGTTAGTTCTTTGAAAGGATAAACAAGATCAATAAACCCTTAGCAAATCTGACCAAAAGAAAGAGAGAAGAGACACAAATTAATAAAATCAGAGATGAAAAGGTAAGATCACAACAGATTCCAGAGAAATTCAAAAAATCATAGGGACATACTATAAAAGCATAAACTCCACAAAGTATGAAAATCTGAAAGATATGGATGAGTTCCTTGATTTATATGACCTACCTAAAGTAAATCAAAATGAGATTAATCACTTAATAGACCTATAACAAACATGGAGATCCGAACAGTTATCAATAATCTCCCAACTAAAAAAGCCCAGGCCCAGATGGATTCACTGCTAAATTTTACCAGACCTTTAAGGAAGAGCTAACATCATTGCTTCTTAAGCTTTTCCAGGAAATAGAAAAAGAAGGAATTCTACCAAACTCCTTCTATGAGGCCAGCATCACTTTGATACCAAAACCAGGCAAAGATAGAACAAAAAAAGAAAATTACAGACCAATCTCCCTCATGAACATAGATGCAAAAATTCTCAACAAAATATTGGCAAACAGAATACAAGAAAGATCATTCACCCTGACCAAGTAGGCTTTATCCCAGAGATGCAGGGATGGTTCAATATACGCAAATCTATAAATGTAATACATTATATAAACGGGTTGAAGGACAAAAATCACATGATCATCTCATTGGATGCAGAGAAAGCATTTGACAAAATCCAACATCTCTTCATGATAAAAGTCCTACAGAGACTGGGAATAGAAGGAACATATCTCAATATAATAAAGGCTATTTATGACAAGACTACAGCCAACATATTACTAAATGGGGAAAAACTGGAAGCTTTTCCACTAAAATCAGGAACAAGACAAGGGTGTCCACTGTCCCCACTTTTATTTACTATAGTTTTGGAAGTCTTAGCCATAGCAATAACGCAAGAGACACACATAACAGGGATACAAATTGGAAAGGAAGAGATCAAGTTATCATTATTTGTCCATGACATGATTCTATACATAAAGGACCCTAAAGAGTCTACTAGCAAACTCTTAGAGCTGATAAAAACCTACAGCCATGTAGCAAGATACAAAATAAATACACAGAAATCAGTAGCCTTCATATATGCTAACAACAAACACACAGAGGATGAAATCAGAGAATCACTCCCATTCACAATTGCATCAAAAAAATAAATAAATAAATAAAGTACCTTGGAATAAACCTAGCCAAGGAAGTAAAGAATCTCCACAATGAGAACTTTAAAACACTCAAGTGAGAAATTGCAGAAGACACTAGAAAGTGAAGAAACATCCCTTGTTCCTGGATTGGAAGAATCAATATTGTGAAAATGGCAATCTTACCTAAAACAATCTACACATTTAATGCAATCCCTATCAAAATTCCAAAGGCTTTCTTTATGGAAATAGAAAAAACAATCCAAAAATTCATTTGGAATCACAAAAAACCTCGAATATCTAAAATAATACTGAGCAACAAAAATAAGGCTGGTGGTATCACCATACCTGATTTTAACCTATACTACAGAGCCATAGTAACAAAAACAGCATGGTACTGGCACAAAAACAGACATGTAGATCAGTGGAACAGAATAGAAGACCCAGATGTAAGTCCAGGTAGCTATAGTCACCTGATATTCAATTAAAATGCCAAAAATACTCATTGGAGAAAAGACAGCCTCTTCAGCAAATGGTGTTGGGAAAACTGGATATATATCTGCAGAAGGATGAAAATAGATTCTTCTCTCTCTCCATGCACAAGAATTAAGTCCAAATGGATTAAAGACCTTAACATCAGACCTGAAACTCTGAAACTGCTAGAGGAAAAAGTAGGGGAAACCCTTCAACATATTGGTCTTGGCAAAGACTTTCTGAATACGACACCAATTGCTCAGGCAATAAAACCACAGATTAATCACTGGGACCTCATGAAATTACAAAGATTTTGCACTGCAAAGGACACAGTGAAAAAAGCAAAGAGGCAACCTATAGAATGGGAAAAAATCTTCGCCAGCTATATATCTGATAGAGGATTAATATCTAGGATACACAAAGAACTCAAAAAGTTAAGTAATAAGGAATCAAACAAGCCAATCAAAAAATGGGCTATGGAGCTAAATAGAGCATTCTCAAAGGAAGAAATATGAATGGCATATAAGCATCTAAAAAAATGTTCTACATCACTAGTCATCAGGAAAATGCAGATTAAAACTACATTGAGATTCCATCTCACTCCTGTCAGATTGGCCACCATCATGAAAACAAATGATCATAAATGTTGGCGGGGATGTGGAAAAACAGGAACCCTTCTGCACTGCTGGAGGGAATGCAATCTGGTCCAGCCATTGTGGAAATCAGTGTGGAGGTTCCTAAAACAGCTAAAGATTGATCTACCATATGACCCTGCTATAGCACTCCTAGGTATATATCCAAAGGACTCATCTCATTTCCTTAGAAGTATGTGCTCAACCATGTTTATTGCTGCTCAATTTATAATAGCTGGGAAATGGAACCAGCCTAGACGTCCCTCAACTGATGAGTGAATAATGAAGATGTGGCACATTTATACAATGGAGTTCTACTCAGCGGTAAAAAAAAAATGAAGTTACAAATTTTGCAGAAAAACGGATGGATCTGGGAAGGATTATAATAAGTGAGCTAACCCAGGCCCAGAAAGCCAAGCGCCACATGTTCTCCCTCATATGTGGATCCTAGCTACAGATGATTGGGCTTCTGCGTGAGAAGGAAAATACTTGATTACAGAGGCCAGTAAGTTAAAAAGGAGACATAAAAGGAAGAGAAAGGAAGGGAGGAGAGTACTTAATAGGTTGATATTGTATATATGTAAGTACAATGATTGAGATGGGGAGGTAATATGATGGAGAAAGGAATTTCAAAGGGGAAAGTGTGAGGGGGTTGGGAGGGTATTACCATGGGATATTTTTTTTATAACCATGGAAAATGTTAATAAAAACTAAATAAATAAATAAATAAGAGACTGATTGAGATGGGGAGGGTATATGATGGAGAAAGGAATTTCAAAGGGGAAAGTGTGAGGGGGTTGGGAGGGTATTACCATGGGATATTTTTTTTATAACCATGGAAAATGTTAATAAAAACTAAATAAATAAATAAATAAGAGACTGATTGAGATGGGGAGGGTATATGATGGAGAATGGAATTTCAAAGGGGAAAGTGGGGGGAGGGAGGGCATTACCATGGGCTATTTTTTATAATAATGGAAAATATTACTAAAACCTGAGAAAAAAATATTCTAACAAACAAACAAAAAACCATAGATGTAGAGTGGTCGTGCCATCAGTGTCTTGGCCTCGGCTTTCATGGCGGGTTTGGGGTTTAGTCCTCTGTGGCACTACGGGCTCCTTCCAGGGACAGATGAGAGGGCATCCAACTGTTTCATAGATGGCTTCAAGAGGGAGAATCTGAAAGCCCACACTTATTTCCCGTCCCTTTGCCACAAGGCTTGATGGTTTTCCTGTACTGTTCTCTGTTACTAAGGAGCTGTTGTTAACTAGCCCCCCCCCCCCCGCCACCGCCCCCAAAAAAAGACTTTGGAAAAAATGAATTAAGGAAGAGATTGTTGTGACTCTCCTACCAGCTGGTCACTGCCCAGGATCAGTTAGGTTTTTATTTCAGGGTGATAATGGAACCGTTTTGTACACAGGAGACTTTAGATTGGCAAAAGGAGAAGCTTCGAGAATAGAGCTTCTGCACTCTGGGGAAAGTCAAAGACGTCCCGAGTGTGTATTTAGATACTACTTTCTGTGACCCAAGGTTTTATCAAATTCCACGTCGCAAGGCGTGTTTGAGGGGCATTTTATAGCTGGCTCAAAGCTGGATCTCTAGGAGTCCGTACCACGTTGTGTGGTTGAACTGCAAAGCAGCTTATGGCTATGAGTATTTATTTATTCATGAACCTTAGCAAGGAGCTGGGAGTCCAGGCTCATGTGGACAAGCTGGACATGTTCAGAAACATGCCTGACATTCTCCATCATGTCACAACAGACGGTAACGCTCAGATCCATGTGTGTTGGCATCCTAAGGCCCTTGTATAAATGACCATCTTGCTGTTTGTGGGACCTATGAGAATCAAACTTCAGGTCAAGAACGAGCCCCAGAAATTTATTTTGAGGCTTGACATGATCCTAAACTGTCAGCTTGAGGTCACACAGCTATATGTGACCATATTCCTTTAGTATCTACTTTATAATGAGTAATAGACACAAATACTTATAAAATTTATTCTTATACAGTGGAAAATGAAAATTTATTTGTAATGAAATTGTTAGTGTGCTATATCTTACAATTTAAATAAATACATTGGTAGAGTCTTGCTCATTAAAAAAATTGTAAATGAGCCAGGCATGGTGGTGCACACCTTTAATTCCAGCACTTGGGAGGCAGAGGTAGGAGGATCATTATGAGTTCAAAGCCATCCTGAGACTACATAGTGAATTCCAGGTCAGCCTGAACTAGAGCAAGACCCTACCTTGAAAAAAAAAAGGTAAATGGCTGGGCATGGTGGCACACACCTTTAATCCCAGCTCTCTGGAGGCAGAGGTAGGAGGATTGCAGTGAGTTCGAGGCCTCCCTGAGAATACAGAGTGAATTCCAGGTCAGCCTGGGCTAGTGTAAGACCCTACCTCGACAAAAAAAAAAAAGTAAATATAAAATATCAAACTTACCCTCAATAAAAATGTAGATCAGGGGCTGGAGAGATGGCTTAGCGGTTAAGCGCTTGCCTGTGAAGTCTAAGGACCCCAGTTCGAGGCTCAGTTCCCCAGGTCCCACGTTAGCCAGATGCACAAGGGGGTGCACGCATCTGGAGTTCGTTTGCAGAGGCTGGAAGCCCTGGCTCGCCCATTCTCTCTCTCCCTCTATCTGTCTTTCTCTCTGTGTCTGTCGCTCTCAAATAAATAAATAAAAATTAAAAAAAAATGTAGATCAGGGGCTTAGCAGTTAAGGCATTTGCCTTTGAAACCTAAGGACTCAGGTTTGATTCCCCAGTACCCATGTAAGCTAGATGCACAAGGGGGCATGTGCATCTGGAGTTCGTTTGCAGTGGCTGGTGCGCCCATTCTCTCTCTGTCTCTATCTCTCTCTGCTTGCAAATGAATGAATAAAATATTTAAAAAAGAAATGCAGATCAGTTGATAGAGTGATTGCCTAGCATGTACAAAGCCCCATAAACCAGGTATGGTGGTACATGTCTGGAATCCCAGTACTGAGGAAATGAAGACAGAAAAATTAGAAGTTCAAGGCCAGCCTTGGCTACATAGCAAGTCTGAGGCCAGTCTGGGTTATTTGAGACCTTGTCTGAAGAAACAAAACAAGCTGGGTGTAATGGCACACACCTTTAATCTCAGCACTAGGGAGGATCACCATGAGTTCAAGGCTACCTTGAGACTACCTAGTGAATTCCAGGTCAATCTGAGCTAGAGAGAGACCCTGATTGGCTTAAGTCTCATCAGATGATTTTGCATCACCCAATCGGGATAGGTGAGCAGCCATTTTGGAATAACATCATGTGCTCATGCGCAGACAATTAGGATACAAAAGCAGTAAACAAGCTGACATAGCAAAGCCTGACGAAGCCAGCATGGCTTCCCACAGTTCCCCCTTATAAAAATTGTTTTGAACCTCGGGATACCCGATCAAGGACCAACCCTCATGATGGCCAGTCTGATCGAGGATACAGCCCAAGACCAAAAACTTGCTTAAGCACCTTCCCGTGTGCAATGGGAAAAAATCCCTTCGGGGTGCAAAGGCTGCTCATGCAGGGATGTAAGCCTTCCAAGGTGCAATGACAACAAGGTCACTTGGTGTACAAAGGCCTTACAAAAGACAGGGTGAAACTAACCATTTCGCAGGCTAGCCAGCCATACTTGTGGAGATGCTCCTTGAGCCAAAGCCATAAGTGCCTGAACAATCTTTATGTTATCCTGCTGACGTTGTCGTCTGATTCGACAGATAAGCCAGAGACAGAACACCATACCACACAGAAGGGCTGCTCCAAACATAGCCACCCCCACCCATTCCTTAAAGAAAGAAAATGCAGAAGATAACCAAGAAGTAAAATCTCCTAAGGAGATTGGCTCCAGATGAGTTCCATTCAGCTGTACGATCTGGAACAATAACTTCCGAGATAGCTGCTCTCCTTCAAGCGTCCAGTTTCCTGCCAAAAATTCAGCTAGCTTGCGACTCTGATTAAAAGAAGCAGTAAAATTAAATTGCAAAGGAGTAATACACAAATGTTGATACTGGGAAACACATCCAAGTTGTATTATTTTATATAATTCCTCTACTTGATTCTGCACCAGATCTACTCTTTGATTAACTAGATGAATACCAGCAAGAAGGTGCTTATTAATTGCTTCTTGTGTTTCTAATGCTGCAGAAGTCTTTTCTACAATGGTATTAACAACTTCCACAGTTTGAGCCTGAGATGTCATGGCAAGAGCAGCAGTAGTTGCTGCTGCAGCTGAAATGACAATGGCGGAAATGATTGCTGCAGTAATACCAAAATCTCTTTTATGACGAATAAGTCCTACTAAAGGAAAGGTAGTTGGATCCGCCTCTACTGGAACGGGGACAAAAGTAGGTAATTTTACTATTAAAGCCAGATTGACACTGGCATTCCAGCACTCTGCAAGCCAACATGTGATATTTCTACAATCTATCAAAGGGATGTTAATGCTAACATTTGCTGTCAGAAAAAAGAATGGAGCTTGTACACAAATTGAGGCTGGATTAAAGCTACTATTAATCCATTGGTGATTTTTAGTTATATCCTTAATATAAATTTTATCATTCGTATTGATTCGAACTGCTGAAACATTCCATAATGCATGTTTAGTTCCCAATAATCCTGCTAAAGCTGACACATCTGCTATTGCACCTGCCTCATTGGACAGAAGCCATTGATACCAGAGCCAACCAGCACTATTACTAAGTGTATCATTTCCTTTACTCTTAAATTGGTAACGCCTTAATGGAGGGGTCATTTGAAATCCCTGCAAGATCTGTTTCTGGATTTTATCTGAACTCTGACATGGAGTAAAAATCGGAGGAAATGCATAATTAGGTTCACACCAGGGAGCACCTTTTACATTACTAGCATTTATCTTAAGATTTGGCTGTCTAGAAGGGACGGTCACTTCACTCTTTATCAATAATGTGGTAATATTAACATTTGTAACATTACCTCCCTCTCCTGACCCATTTTGTTTTCCCTTAGTTATCTGAGTTAAAGCTGCAAGTATTATACTCATATCAACTTTAGACTTTTCTAAAGGGTCCTGCCAAGCACTAAGATTTTGTTTTTGTAATACAATACATGGGGGAGCTAGGTTCTTATTACCCTGGAAAAAACACAAAGTGCCATTCAGTTGAAAAGAAGTTTGATTATAAATTGTTGGTGTTTGCATAGGATCCCTGATGCAAGGCATTTCCCCTTGGCAAGATGTAGAAAATAGAGTAGGTAAGACACTAGAATATGAATGAACTGGCATAGGGACAGGCCATGTTCTGGCCACAGCCCAAAACTGCATCTTAATTCCCTTTATCATCATCGGCAGGAACAGGCTCAGGATCATCAGCAGTAATACGGAGGTTGTCATTCCTTGTTGTCTCATGACGCACGATTCGAGTCAACCGCTCTGGCACCCAGATAGGATCAGCTTGGCCCTGTGGAAAAACACAAACAGCTCCCCTGGATCTGGCTATAACTGGATCCGGGCCTTTCCAGACATTTTCAAGTACATCCTTCCATTTTGCATCTTCGTAACAAGGCGGGGATTGGGTCATATGGCGATCAGCTGCCGTTAGACCCGCAGCATCAATCGTCAGAAAATTCAAAGTAAAAAGCACTAGAGATAATTTATTCTTTGGGGTGTGGCCTTGGCCTATTCCCCCTTTTTGTTTTTGTAAGCATTCTTTGATAGGACTATGGGCTTGTTCAACAATGCCTTGCCCTTGTGGATTATAAGGAAGGCCAGTGGTATGAACTACTCCCATAGCGTCACAAAAGTAGCGAAAACTTTTAGCAGTATAAGCAGGTCCGTTATCCGTCTTCAACGCCCGGGGCTTACCCCAAGCTGCCCAGGCCTCCAGACAGTGAGTAATAACATGGTGAGTACGTTCACCAGCAAGGGGAGAAGCATGAACAATTCCTGAATAAGTATCAATAGACACATGTATATATTGCAATTTGCCAAAAGATGAGATATGAGTAACATCCATTTGCCAAATTTCTCCTGAACGTAGTCCTCGGGGATTAATACCAACGTGAGGAGAATGCAAGAAAGGGACGCAAGCAGGACAGTTAACTACAATGTCACGTGCCATGGCCCGAGAGATATGAAATTTTTTGCGCAACACTGCAGAGGATACATGATACAAATTATGAAAATCACGAGCCTTAGACAAGGTATCAGAAGAGAGTAGAAAAAAGGCTCTTGTGGCTTTGTCAGCAAGATCATTGGCAACAGCCATGGGACCAGAAAGCATAGAATGAGCTCTAATATGTTGAATAAAAAATGGGTTAGTTTGAGACCAAATTAAACGTTGCAGCTTGGATAAATGTACAGCAACAGGACTAGTATCCTTAATAAGACCCGCTACTTCTAAATTCTTAACGGCATTAACTACATATTGGGAATCAGAAATTAGATTAAAGGATTCACTGAAAAGTGCAAATACATGACACACAATTTGACATTCTACTAGTTGAGGAGTATTTGGTTCAAATTGTACAGTAATCGGCTGTTTTCCCTGAATGACATAAGCTCCAAGGCCCATCTTAGAGCCATCAGTATAGATATCTAAAGCACCAACAATAGGTGATTGCGAGGTAATCTTTGGGAATACAATAGGATGTAATGAAACAAAATGTAATAACGGATCTCTGGGCAAATGATTATCTAATCTTCCAGAGAAAGAACACATAAGTATGGCCCAATTATCAGTAGTAGCAGCTAAAATACGTACCTGTTCAGAATTATAAGGGGTAATCAAAGTATCAGGTGCCACACCGAAATGAATCAAGGATGACTTTATACCTTGAAGAGCAAGGGTGGCCACCATAGTAGGATAATGCTCTATACATTTTTTAGGAGAAGAATGAGAATGTATCCAAAGCAAAGGACCATGTTGCCATAAGACCCCTGTAGGAGTTTCTGGCGTAGCAAGAATGCACAATACAATGGGTTGTCCAGGGGTTAGTCTGCATAACTGTGCAGACTGTAATGCTTGCTCTACTTTAAATATAGCTACTCGTGCAGCTGGAGTTAAAGTTCTAAATGAGGAGATATGTGAATCACCTTCTAATATTTGAAATAGGGGTCTCAGTTCATGAGTAGGAATCTTTAGATATGGTCTAATCCAATTTATATCTCCTAATAACTTTTGAAAATCATTCAATGTCCGCAATGTATCTGTTCTAATTTGTAATTTTTGAGGTCTAATAATATGTGTAGTAATAGTTGCTCCCAGGAACTTACCTACCTCTCCTTCCTGTACCTTTTCACTAGCTATATGTAAACCATAGGCTTCAAGATCCTTTTTGAGAGATAGAAACGCTTTTGACAGAATGTCCTTCACGGGAGCCACCAAGAGGATATCATCCATATAGTGGCAAATTCTCAATTTCGGGAATCGTTTTCTAGTAGGTGCTATTGCTAGGCTGACATAACGTTGGCAGATAGTAGGACTGTTGGCCATCCCTTGTGGGAGAACTCTCCATTGAAACCGTTGATCAGGTTCCTCATGATTGATAGCTGGTAGAGTAAAGGCGAATCTTTTACAATCTTCCAAAGCCAAAGGAATAGAGAAGAAACAGTCTTTTATGTCAATAATAATAAGAGGCCAGCCATCTGGTAAACTAGGTAACAAAGGAAGACCTCGCTGAATCGGTCCCATGAGATGCATTTGTGCATTCACAGCTCGGAGATCATGAAGTAGACGCCATTTTCCAGACTTCTTTTTAATAACAAAGATAGGAGTATTCCAAGGAGATTGAGAGGTTTCTAAGTGACCTAATGACAATTGTTCTTGTATTAATGCTTTTGCTGCTAGGAGTTTTTCTAAGGAAAGGGGCCACTGAGGTACCCAGACTGGTTCAGCCGTTTTCCAAGGAATGGGAATCGCATCCTCAGTGGCCCCTAGGAAAAACCCAATCCTCGTGTGCCTGGATTACTAGAAGCTACAAGAGGATCCACCTGCCCCTGTAATTTTTTACCTGATCCTCTACCTGGTATATGACCCATCATTTTCATAATAGATTGACTCTGAGGAGAATACTCATTAGTTAATTTGAAATTCATTTGTGCCAAAATATCTCTGCCCCATAAAGTAATAGGAATATCTACTATATAAGGAATAACTTTACCTTTTTGTCCCTCAGAGGTAGACCATGCAAGTTCCTGAGAACTAATAGCTGGAGTGTGAGCATACCCCAAACCTTGTAAAGTTTGTGAAGATGATTGTTTAGGCCAGTTCTTGGGCCAATACTTACTTGCAATAATACTTCGGTCAGCTCCTGTATCCAGCAATCCCTGAAAATGTATTCCTTCAATAGTAAGCTGTAGAATTGGTCTCTCATCTAATTCCATGGATAAATATGTCAAATCGACTCCTGTAGAGCCAAGTCCTTTGTTCCCTCTAGTTTTCTCACCAGAAGGGAATTGTTTATGGAGGCTAGGAATAACCAATAACTGAGCTATCCTATCCCCAGGTGAAATGGCAATAATTCCTTTCAGGGATGAACAAAGCACTTTTACGGTGCCTGTATAGTCAGAATCTATGACTCCTGGAGTAATAGTCAATCCTCTCAATGCTGAAGACGATCTACCAAGCAGTAAACCTACAGTATTAGGGGGTAATGGATCTTGAAAATCTGACTCCACAGGTTGCACTCCCATTTGTGGTGTTAATATGAGTCTGGTGGTGGCACAGACGTCCAATCCTGCGGAACCTGGAGTTGCTCGTCTGATTGTGCTGGAGGGCGGAGAGATGGATTCTGAAGTGCCCCATATATTTGAGGGCCCTGAGGTCGGGGGCCCCTGACCCCGTTTTTTGTATTAGCTGTTGACTGGTCAATAGATCGTCCATTGTTAATCGGTCGTCCATTAATATCTTTAATAGAGCGACACTCATTTGCCCAATGCTTTCCCTTTTTACACTTAGGGCATAAGCCAGGCAATCGCACCTGACCCTGCACTCTAACATTAGTTTGTGGGCATTGTTTTCTAAAATGTCCAGTCTTCCCACATTTGAAACATGAAGAAGTTCCTCTGTGCCCCCTAGTGGCAGCCAAGACTGCTGCAGCAAGCCCTGCATTAGATAGTGGACCGCCAACTTCTCTACAGGCTTTCATCCAAGCCTGAAGTCCTTTCCCCTTCCAGGGTGTAATTGCCCGTCTACAATCTTTAGTGCATTGCTCATAAATTAATTGTTCCACAAGTGGCATGGCTTGATCAGCATCACCAAAAATACGACCAGCGGCTTCCATTATGCGAGCTACAAAATCTGAAAATGGTTCAGTAGCTCCCTGAATAATTTTAGTAAGGTTGCCTGATACTTCCCCTCTATTTGGCAATGCCCTCCAGGCTCTGAGAGCAATGGCATTTATTTGCTGATAAACTTGAAGAGGATAGGCAATCTGATTATTAGCCCATTGTCCTTGTCCCATAAGCATATCAAAATTCCATACTGGCTGATTATTTGCTGCATTTATTCTGGCTTGACTTTGAGCAGCATCAGTATATAGAGATTTCCAGTCTAAATATTGTCCTAGGCTTAAACAAGCCTTTGATACTCCAAACCAATCTGCTGGAGTCATACAATTACTAGCAAGACGTTCTAACAAAGCCATCGTAAAAGAAGCATTTATCCCATAAGTTCTAGTAGCTTCTGCAAGATCCTTGAGCTCCTTATATCCTATAGCTTCATGATATCTAGCATTGGTATTAGGGTTTTCAAAAACTGGATAAGCACTAGCCAACTTTCTCCAAGTATCTGGTTTTATCAAACTACATCCGGACGAAGGACACGCCCCAAACGGAAGTCGGCCATCTTGTTGTTTACACTTTTTACTCGTAGAGGCATAAGCTGGAGGAGGAGTAAAGACGCCATCTTGTCTGGGTCTAGAACATTCCCGACCACACTCGGTCTCTACTTCCTCAAAATCCTGTTCTTCCTCTGGAGTTAATTCTTCTCCCTCAGATTCACTAGAACTTTCTATATATAAATTTGCAAGTTCCGTTAAATCTGGATATAGCTTCGGACCTGAATGTGGCCCTTCCTTTTGTGATTCACTTTTATTCTGTGCACTTTTATTCTGTTCTATCTGAAACCTAGGTTCTCTTTTTATTTTAACCTTTTTTTGTTTTCCCCTTTTACTTTCTTCAGACTCTGACATGCTATCTTGATGATGTGCTAATATGCGTTGGCCTTCCCTGATCACTTCTTCACAACGTTTGTCCTCCAAACAGGATCGCACCAAGCGCCATAAGGGCTGTGTACCTGCACGCAACTTTCGCGTTTCTGACTCACGGTCGATGTCTCTGCCTAACTTATCCCAGCAGGTCAAATTTAAACCCCCAGTCAGCTCAAACCAAGGCGCTATCATATCCACTTCTTCCAAAAACCCTTTAAGAGTTTTATCTGAAATCTTAAGTTTACGTTGTTTTAATACTTCCTGAAGTGGCTCCAAAAATGTGGAGTGGTGGTGTCCCATTTTGTAACCTTATATACATTACTTATAGATCAGTTACAGGCCAAAACTTATCATATAGCACCAGGGGAACTTACCGGTACCGCCGCTCCGTGTGTTGAGTTCTGAATCCTCCCTCGGAAGTATCCTCAGGGGTCCTCTCAACTGGCCGTTTGCTGACAATTCCCGGGTTTCGGCACCACTTGTTGCGCCCCTCCCGCCAGCAGGAAGAACGACAACAACAGGATTCTTCTCAAGCACACTTTATTGGGAGCTCCAAACTGAAAGAGAGAAGGACCCCAACCCTACAGAGCGCCAAGCTTATATACTTGTGGTCATGTGATTGTACAGTGTCGTCTGATTGGCTTAAGTCTCATCAGATGATTTTGCATCACCCAATCGGGATAGGTGAGCAGCCATTTTGGAATAACATCATGTGCTCATGCGCAGACAATTAGGATACAAAAGCAGTAAACAAGCTGACATAGCAAAGCCTGACGAAGCCAGCATGGCTTCCCACAGAGACCCTACCTCAAAAAACAAAAAGACAGGGCTTAGTGGTTAAACCACTTGCCTAAGAAGCTTATGACCCAGGTTCGATTCTCCAGGTCCCATGTGAGACAGACGCACATGGTGGTGCATGCATCTGGAGTTCATCTACAGTGGCTAGAGGCCCTACCACTCCCATTGTCTCACTGTCTCTGTCCTTCTGTCTCTAATAAATAAATTAATTAAAATACATAAATAAATAAATCAGAAAAAAACAATTTTAAAAAGAGAAAATAAGGGGCAGGGAGGCTGTCATGAGTTCAAAGCCACCTTGAGACAACACAGTGAATTCCAGGTCAGCCTGAGCTAGACCCTACCTAGGGGGGAAAAAGGACAAAAAAAATACATACATTTAATTTAATTTTTTAAAATTTATTCCAAGTACTTGAATGAGAGAAGGAGAGGGAGGGAAGGGGAAGAAGGAAAAAGAGAGAGAAAGATATAAATATGGGCATGACATGACCTCTTGCTCTTGTAAATAAATTCCAGATGCATAAGGGGCTGGGGAGGTGGCTCAGCAGTTAAAGGCACTTGCTTGCAAAGTCTGACAGCCCAGGTTCGATTCCCCAGTACTTACATAAAGCCAGTTGCACAAAATAGCTCATGCTTCTAGAGTTTGTTTGCAGGGAAAGAGGCCCTGGTATATCCATATTCAGTGTGTATGTGTGTGTGTGTGTTTACAAATAATTTTTTTCCATTTCTAATATCGATTTTTATTTCATCTTTTTATAGACAGGTTCCATGTTAACACTTAATACAAATAATTTTTTAAGAAAGAAACAAAAGCTGGGTGGGTTGGGCGTGGTGGCACATTCCTTTAATCCCAGCACTTGGAAAGCAGAGGTAGGAGGATCGCTGTGAATTCAAGTCCACCCTGAGACTACATAGTGAATTCCAGGTCAGCCTGGGCTAAAGTGAAACCATACTTCAAAAAAAAAAAAAAAAAAAAAGCTGGGCTGGAGAGATGGCTCAGTGGGTAAGGCACTTGCCTGCAAAACCTAACAACCTGAATTCAATTCCCCATTACCTACATAAAGCCCGATGCACAAAGTGGTGCATATATCTGGAATTCGTTTGCAGTGGCTAGAGGTCCTGGTGCACTCATACTCTGTCTCTCTCTGCCTGCAAATAAATCAATAAATAAATATATTAAAAGAAGAAAAAGAAAAAAAAGAATCAAAAGCAGCCTTAACACCTTAAACACATCAGTATGGCTAGAACAGTTAGTATGATGGCGTTTCTGTGTGCCTCCACTTGAGGATCTAGACTACCCAGAGGATGGTGTAAGAGAGACTGCACAGCTGGTCCTGGTGACGCATACATGTAATCCTAGCACTTGAGAGGCTGAAGCTGGAGGATCATGAGTTCAAGGCCAGCTTGGGCTACAGAGTGAGTTCCAGACCACCTTGAAGTATAATATGGGATTGCAGAAAGAGAAAGAGAGAAATTGTGTGCTGAATGAACCTTCCACATATTGTGGTGTGAATATTAAATGTGATTAAGAATTCAGGAAGACTGAGATGTCACATCTAGAAGAAAATTCCAAGGCTGGAGGGATGGGTTAGTAGTTAAGCACTCACTTGCCTACAAAGCCAAAGGACCCAGGTTCAATTCCCCAGGACCCATGTAAGCCTGATGAGCAAGGGGGTGCATGTGTCTGGAGTTCATTTGCAGTAGCTAGAGACCCTGGCATACCCACTCTCCCCCTCCCTTCACTTCCTGCCTCTTTCTCTCTGCCAAATAAATAAATAAAAATAAAAACATTATAAAAGAAAGGAGGCAAGGTGTGGTGGTACATGACTTTAATCCCAGCACTTGGGAGGCAGAGGTAGGAGGATGGCCATGAGTTTAAGGCCACTCTGAGATTGCATAGTGAATTCTGGGCTGGAGTAAAACCCTATCTCGAAAAAAAAGAAAAAGAAAGAAAGAAAGAAAGAAAGAAAGAAAGAAAGAAAGAAAGAAAGAAAGAAGGAAGGAAGGAAGGAAGGAAGGAAGGAAGGAAGGAAGGAAGGAAGGAAGGAAAGGCTGGAGAGATGGCTTAGCAGTTAAAGCGCTTGCCTGCAAAGCCAAAGAACCTCAGTTCAATTCCCCAGGACCCATGTAAGCCAGATGCACAAGGTGGAGCATGTGTCTGAAGCTGGTTTGCAGTGGCTAGAGGCCCTGGTGCACCAATTCTTTCTCTCTCTCAAATAAATAAAGTTAAATTGAAATAGAATAAAATAAGAGAGAAATTAAGTTCCATCCCTGCTTCCTTTAGAGATGTGAAAACTGGGGTCCAGCCAAAGTCACAGAATGTCCCTAGAGCCTGATAATTTTTTTTTTTTTTTTTTTGCTCCCAAGGCTCTGGAAAGCCAAGACTCCTTGGGAAACTATTGCCCAGAAGCAGGCTGACGCTGCCACCTTCAGGCTGCTGGGAGGAACAAGCAGGATCCTGAGGGTCCGGACTGGGCTGATGGGAGCCTTGAAGATAGATAAGCAAGAGCTCAACCACTGAGCTGCATATTTTGTTCATTATGGGTGGGGGGGAATATATACATACATACATACATATATATATATATATATGTATATAAATATATATATATATATAAATTGTACGCAATTATGGGTTTCATAATGATTTTTTGTCCCTCCCCACCCCTATAATGACATTTTATTTTTATTTATTTGAGAGAAAGTGGCAGTTAGAGAAAGAGAGAGAGTCAGGCATAGTGGTGCACGCCTTCAATCCCAGCACTTGGGAGGCAGAGGTAGGAGGATCACTGTGAGTTCGAGGCCACCCTGAGGTTACACAGTGAATTCCAGGTCAGCCTGGGCTAGAGTGAGATCCTACCTCAAAAAAAGAAAGAAAGAGAGAGAGAGAGAAGAAAGAAAGGGAGGAAGGAAGAAAGAGAGAATGGGTGCACCAGGGACTCTAGTCACTGCTAACGAATTCCAGACATATGCACTACCTTGTGCATTTGGCTTTATGTGGCTCCTGGGTAATTGAACCTGGGTCCTTTGGCTTTACAGGCAAGCGCCTTAACTGCTAAGCCATCTCTCCAGCCCCCATAATGACATTTTTATTCAAGTATATCATATTCACCCTCTGTTACCCTTCACTGACCTCTCACCCCTACCATTACTCTCCCTCCTCCTCAATAGCCTCCTTTCTGCTTGCTTTTACTTACTTTCTTTTTTTTTTGAGGTGGAATCTCACTCTAGCCCAGGCTGATCTGGAATTCACTATGTAGTCTCAGGGTGGCCTTGAACTCACAGCAATCCTCCTGCCTCTGCCTCCCGAGTGCTGGGATTAAGGGCATGCACCACCACATCTGGCTCTATTTAATTATTTAAAAAAAATATTTTTAGAAGCTGGGCATGATGGCATATGCCTTTAATCTCAGCACTCAGGAGGCAGAGGTAGGAGGATCTCTGTGAGTTCAAGGTTCAAGGCCACCCTGGGGCTACATAGTGAATTCCAGGTCAGTCTGGGCTAGAATGGGACCCTACCTCAAAAAGAAAAAATTATTTAGAGCTGGGCATGATAGCATATGCCTTTCATCCCAGCACTTGGGAGGCAGAAGTAGGTGAATCCCCACTTAGGCCTGGAGAGATATTTAGAACTGGAGAGATAGTTTAGTGGTTAAGACACTTGCTTACAAAGCCTAAGGACCCAGGTTCAATTCCCCAGTACCAACATAAGCCAGATGCACAAGGTGGCACATGCATCTAGAGTTCATTTGCTGTGGCTAGGGACCCTGGAGCACCCATTCTCTCTATCTATCTGCCTCTTTCTCTCTCTGGATTTCTGTCAAATAAATAAAAATAATTTTTTAATTATGTATTTGCTGGGCATGTTGGTGCACACCTTTAATACCAGCACTTGGGAGACAGAGGTAGGAAGATCACCATGAGTTCAAAGCCACCCTGAGACTACATAGTGAATTCCAGGTCAGCCTGGGACAGGGTGAGACCCTACCTTGAAAAACAAAACAAAACAAAAAATGTATTTGCTACGTAGTAGCAGAGGCCAGTAAGTTAAAAAGGAGATATAAAGGGAAAAGAAAGGAAGAGAGGAGGGTACTTAATAGGTTGATATTGTATATATGTAAGTACAATGATTGATATGGGGAGGTAATATGATGGAGAATGGAATTTCAAAGGGGAAAGTGTTGGGGGAGGGAGGGAATTACCATGGGATATTTTTTATAATCATGGAAAATGTTAATAAAAATTTTAAAATAAAAAAATAAAAAATAAAACAAAAAATGTATTTGCCCGTGTGTGGGGACTGCAAATAAATGTCAGACACCTGTGTTGTTGTTGTTGTTGTTTTGTTTTTTGATTTTTTTTATTTTGTTGTTTGATTTTTTTTTTTTTTTTTGCATCAGACTTTACACGGGGACTAAGAAATTAAACTCTGGTTCACAGGCTTTGTAAGCAAGAGACTTGAACACTGAGCCATCTCCCCAGCTCCTATTCCTGGATGTGTGCATGCGTGTGTGTGTGTGTGTGTGTGTGTGTGTGTGTGTGTGTACAACCTTGGGATGTCAGCTCTTGCATTCCACCTTGTTTGAAACAGTCTTGTTTGCTGCTGCAAAAGCCAGACTGGCTGGCCCATGAGTTTGTGGATTCTCCTGTGTCCACTATTGCTGCCCTGGGATTACAGCAGACTGGTGCGCTACTGTGTCCAGCTTTGTGAGGGTTCTGAGGATCCAAACCCTGGTCATCAGGCTTGTGCAGTAAATGCTTTAACCACTAAGCCACTGCCCCACCTCAGATCCTGTGCTCTTTCTTTCTTTCTTTTTTCTTTTTTTTTTTTCCTTTTGTTTTTCAATGTAGAGTCTCACTCTAGCCCAGGCTGACCTGGAATTCACTCTGTAGTCTCAGGGTGTCCTTGAACTCGCAGTGATCCTCCTACCTCTGCCTCCCAAATGCTGGGGTTAAAGGTGTAAGCCGCCGTGCCCGGCTCTGGGCTCTTTCTTCACTGCCCTTTCCCCCATCCTGCACCTGCACCTCATCAGAGGGCCTGTCCTCTGCCAGGTGGCCACCAACAACGGCGCACCTCCCTTCCTTCCTGCCCTATAACAGGCAGCTGTTCAACAGACCAGAGTGTCCCTGTCTTTAGGTAGCTGTTAAGTGAGAAAGCATCTAGAAGATACACTCATGTGAGTGCTTTTGTTGTTTTGAGCTGTGTAGTTCACCCTCCTATGTCAGCCTCCCAAGAGCTGGGAGCATGCAGCATGATGCCTGCTGTTACAAGAACTTTACTGGCTCAGGGAGGGATCATGGGGCAGGGGACAGGGGGATGACTGGGATAGGCTTGCTCCTAGTTCCCATCCATACAAGCCACCTCATCCCTGTCTGAACCATCAGTACATCATTATCTAGCACTAACAATGTGTTAGGGACATAACCTTCTAGGAGCATCAGCTTATGGGATAAGCAGACACCCTGTCCCAGGGGCACCACTTTGACCCACATGGTCAACTGAAGCAAAGCTCAGAGGTGTCGAGTCACTGACTCACAGTGCCATAGTCAGTAGGTAGCAGTGATATAATCCAAGGTTTTCACAACTGGGAGCTCAATCTTGGGCTAGGGAGATGGCTAAACCGTTAAAGGTGCTTGTTCGCAAAGCCTCTCTGCCTGGGTTCAATTCCTCAGCACCCACACAAAGCCAGATGCACAAAGTGGCACATGAGTCTGAACTTTGTTTGTAATGGCAAGAGGCCTTGGTGCACCCATACACTCTCTCTCTCTCTCCCTCTCTTTCTTTCTGTCTCTACTTGCAAATAAACAGAATATTTTTGAAAGAGAGAGAGAGAGAAAAAAAAAATTGGCATGTCAGGGCCGCAGCCATTGAAATCAAACTCCAGACACTTTCACCACCTAGTGGGCATGTAAAACCTTGCGCTTGCCTCACCTTTGTGTGTCTGGTTTAAGTGGGATCTGGAGTGTCAAACATGGGTCCTTAGGCTTTGCCGGCAAGTGCCTTAACCACTAAGCTATCTCTCAAGCCCTAAATAGAATTTTGTTTGGTTTTGTTTTTCAAGGTAGGGTTTCACTCTAGCCCAAGCTGACCTGGAATTAACTATGTAGTCTGAGGGTGACCTTGAACTCACAGCAATCCTCCTACCTCTGCCTCCTGAGTGCTGAGATTAGAGGCATGTGCCACCATGCCCGGCTCCAAGATCTTTTAACTGAGCCATAATACCAAAAAAAAAAAAAAAAAAAAAAAACATAATGACACAGAATAAACATTCACACTACAAAAGACGGCAATTGGCATAGCAAAGAAATATCCAGCCAATACAAGATTTAAACAGGACAAACATCAAACTCTGTAGATCCAAGTCCAATGAATATAGTCAGTGGCACAACTCCAAGTCCAATAATTCTAACCACTGACAAGTCTCTGGAGTTCCATTTCCACCCCTCCAGCTAGGCTACTCACAGTCCTGGAAAACTTTATCCAGTGCTGGCAGCTCTCCTTGGCAGCAATTACATAGTCCTGGCATCTCCATCGGGTCTCTACTGCAACCCACAGTTCATCCTCATGGCTCCATCAGGTCTCCAAGCAGGTAATCCAACAAGCCTGCTTCACACTGCCCATAGCCATTTCCAAAAAAAATAAAAATATTGTGTTGTAAATTCAATGACCCTCTTTTTCTTGCATTTTTAAATTTTTATTTATTTATTTATTCATTTACTTAAGAGAGAAAGAGAAGGAATGGGTGTGCCAGGGCCTCCAGCCACTGTAAATGAACTCCAGACGCATTTGCCACCTTGTGCCTCAGTCTTATGTATGTTCTGGGAAATCAAACCTGGGTCCTTTGGCTTTTTGGGCAAATGCCTTAACTGCTAAGCCATCACTCCAGCCCTCTTGCATTTGTTATACTCCATAATACCAAGTGGGCTGCCAATTTGTTAATCCAGGGGAGAATGGAGCAGACTTTGAAGAATAGGACACTCCTTCAGCATTCAGGCCCCTTCCAAAGAGTCTGCATTCTTCCTGTTGTCCCAATGCAGGTCAGCTGGCCCAGTCTCAAAGGTTGTCATCTCTCATATAATTGCAGCTGAACAGACAGGAGTTTTGGCCCAAAGATTTCATTTCTACGCCATATCCCTCTTGCTCACACCAGTCCATTTCTACACAATGCAACCCCACACAAATCCTTGGGACACATGCATAACAGCAAGCCTCTCACACAAAGTGCTTCTAATCAGTCCAAGCAAAGCTCTTTCTCACCCTCATAAGCCAAATCTCACAGTCCATAATTCTTACTGCATTTAGGTCTTTCAACTCTGACCAGAATAGTCCATCCAGCTGTACTTACAGCACTGCAAAGCATCTCTTAGGCCAAGATTTCAAATTCATCCACATCCTCCTGCAAAGCAGTTCCAAAAGGCCAAAGCCACAGAGTCAGGTTTCTAGCAGCAACCATCCCATTCCTCTGGTTCCAACTTTACTGTTGCAGTCAGGTTCGCATTGCTGGTAGAAAACACCCAACAAGAGCATCTTGGGGGTGGGGGGGAAGGGAAGGTGGCCAGGGGAGGTATTTTGACTTACAGAGTTAAGGGGAAGCTCCATGATGGCAGGGGGAAAATGATGGTATGAGCCGATGGTGGACATCAACTCCTGGCCAACATCAGGTGGACCACAGCAACAGGAGAATGTGCCAAACACTGGCAAGTGAAAGATGGCTATAACACCCATAAGCCAGCCCCCAACAATGCATTGCCTCCAGGAGGTTTTAATTCCAAATTGCCATCAGCTGGGGACCTAGCATTCAGAACACCTAAGTTTTATGGGGGACACCTGAATCAAACCACCACGTAGGCAATATAACATGATCATAATACCCTCCTACCACTCTCCTTTCCCTCTCCACACCACCCCCTCCCTTCTTTTCCACTAGTGTCTCTTCAGAATAGTAAAATAATCTTTTAAAAATATTTTTAGGCGGGAGGGGGCAGGTGAGGAAGGATTGTAGGCGATGTCCGTCCGCCCGCCTCCACCCCGGGCACCCTCCCTCCAAGCGTGCCCACCCGGTCTGGCCCAGCCACGATCAAGGCGACCCTCATCTTCAACAACCATGGGAAGCCACGGCTGTCCAAGTTCTACCAAGTTTACAGTGAAGATACGCAGCAGCAAATCATCAGGGAGATTTTCCATTTGGTGTCTATGAGAGATGAGAATGTTTGTAATTTCCTAGAAGGAGAATTGTTCACAATATTCTTGCAGAAATGACGATGGGGGCAATGGTCTTGGAGACCAACATGAATGAGATTGTTACCCAGATTGATGCACAGAATAAGCTGGAGAAAGCTGAGGCTGGCTTAGCAGGAGCTCTAGCCCATGCTGTATCAGCTGTAAAGAACATGAATCTTCCTGAGATCCCAAGAAATATTCACATTTGTGCCAGCAGTATAAAAGTGCCAAACCTGGGCTGGAGAGATGGCTTAGCAGTTAAGTGCTTGCCTGTGAAGCCTAAGGACCCCGGTTCCAGGCTCGGTTCCCCAGGTCCCACGTTAGCCAGATGCACAAGGGGGCGCACGCGTCTGGAGTTCGTTTGCAGAGGCTGGAAGCCCTGGCGCGACCATTCTCTCTCTCTCTCTCCGTCTATCTGTCTTTCTCTCTGTGTCTGTCGCTCTCAAATAAATAAATAAAAAATTTAAAAAAAAAAGTGCCAAACCTACCCTCTTTTAAATAAAATACTAAAAAGGCCGCTCCCAGGTAAAATCCAGTGGGGAGTCATCTAAGTTTATCCTACAGTTGTTTAACCAAAAATAGAGGAGAGTGTTAACTTTGCTCTTGGATTTAAGTCAAGGTACTGTACAGAAGTTGTATAAAATCAGTATGGAAGTTCAATGTTACTTTTCTTGCTCAGTGGTTTTAAAGAAATTGAATAGTTTCAGTGTGATTCCTTCCTCCTTTTCTAAACTGCATTACTGTGCCCACATAAAGGCATGCCTCTATGTATTGGCTACCACAGTATTTTGAAAAGTGAGATATTTCTTTAATTATGCACAACCCAAAGTGTTGGTGTTTTGTATGGATCACAAGTGCAGCATTCTTAAATTCTTTCTGCTGTTTGTCACAATTGTTATTTTAAAACTGAGTGTGTATCGCATGAAAATATTAAATAAACTCCAAGGTAACTGGACTCTAAAGGAAAAAAATATATTTTTATTTGGGCTGGAGAGATTGCTCAGTGGTTAAGGCACTTGCCTGCACAGCCTAAGAACCTGGGTTTGATTCGCTAGTACCCACATAAAGCCAGATACACAAGGTGGTACATGTGTCTGGAGTTTGTTTGCAGGCCTAAAGGCCCTGGCATGCCTTTTTTTTCTTTTTTTCTTTCTTTCTTTCTTTCTTTCTTTCTTTCTTTCTTTCTTTCTTTCTTTCTTTCTCTCTCTCACTCTCTCTCTCTCTCTTTTTCCTCTCTCTCTCAAATAAATAAATAAAATATTTTTTACCAGGCATGGTGGTACATGTTTTTAATTCCAGCACTCAAGAGGCAGAGGTAGGAGTATTGCCATGAGTTTGAGGCCAGCCTATGACTACATATTGAATTCCAGGTCAGCCTGGGTTAGAGTGAGACCATACCTCAAAAACAAACCGACAAACAAAAAAAGACCAAGATAAAATTACTATTTTCAAGCAGAGAGAGAGAGAAGAGAGACACTGAGAGAGAATGGGCGTGCCAAGGCCTCTAGCCACTACAAACAAACTTCAGCTGCATGTGCTACTGTGTGCATTTGGATTTATGTGGGTACCAGAGAATCAAACCCAGGTCAGTAAGCTTTGCAGGCAAGTACATCAACAGCTGAGCCATCTCTCCAGCCCCAGAATAGAGGCCTTGGCATGCCCATTCTCTGTACATATCTGCACCTTTCTCTTCTCTCTCTTTTTCTCAAATAAATAAATAAAATAATTATGACTTTTTTTGTTGTTTTTTTGAGGTAGGGTCTCATTCTAGTCCAGGCTGACCTGGCATTCACTGTGTAGTCTCAGGCTGGCCTCAAACTCAAAGTAATCCTCCTACCTTTCCCTCAGGAGTGCTGGGATTAAAGGCATGCACCACCATGCCCAGCTATTATGACATATTTTATTTAATTATTATTTATTTATTTATTTATGAGAGAGACAGAGTCCTCGTGCTGTTGCATACAAAATCCAGATGCATTCTTGGTTTATGTGGTGATTGGGATCAAACTCAGTTTTTGGGTTTTTTTTTCTTGTTTCTTCTTTGAGGTAGGGTCTCAATAGCCCAGGCTGACTTGGAATTCATTCTGTAGTCTCAGGCTGGCCTTGAACTAATAGTGATCTTCCTACTTTGGCCTCCTGAGTGCTGGGATAAAAAGTGTGCCCCATCAGGCCCATCACCATCACTTTTTTTGGTGTCTTTTTTTCTTCTGGTTTTCTGAGGTAGGGTCTCACTCTAGCTCAGGCTGACCTGGAATTCACTATGTAGTCTCAGGGTGGCCTCAAACTCATGGTGATCCTCCTACCTCTGCCTCCCTTGTGCTGGGATTAAAGGCGTGGGCCAACTGTTAGAGCTGATCAAAACCTACAGCAATGTAGCAGGATACAAAATAAATACACAGAAATCAGTAGCCTTCATATATGCTAACAACAAACACACAGAGGATGAAATCAGAGAATCACTCCCATTCACAATTGCATCAAAAAAAAAAAAAAAAGTACCTTGGAATAAACCTAACCAAGGAAGTAAAGAATCTCTACAATGAGAACTTTAAAACACTCATGCGAGAAATTGCAGAAGACACTAGAAAGTGGAGAAACATCCCTTGTTCCTGGATTGGAAGAATCAATATTGTGAAAATGGCAATCTTACCTAAAACAATCTACACATTTAATGCAATCCCTATCAAAATTCCAAAGGCTTTCTTCATGGAAATAGAAAAAACAATCAAAAAATTCATTTGGAATCACAAAAAAACCTCGAATATCTAAAATAATACTGAGCAACAAAAAAGAGGCTGGTGGTATCACCATACCTGATTTTAACCTATACTACAGAGCCATAGTAACAAAAACAGCATGGTACTGGCACAAAAACAGACATATAGATCAGTGGAACAGAATAGAGGACCCAGATGTAAGCCCAAGTAACTATAGCCACCTGATATTCGATAAAAATGCCAAAAATACTCACTGGAGAAGAGACAGCCTCTTCAGCAAATGGTGTTTTGAAAACTGGATATATATCTGCAGAAGGATGAAAATAGATTCTTCTCTCTCTCCATGCACAAGAATTAAGTCCAAATGGATTAAAGACCTTAACATCAGACCTGAAACTCTGAAACTGCTAGAGGAAAAAGTAGGGGAAACCCTTCAACATATTGGTCTTGGCAAAGACTTTCTGAATACAACCCCAATTGCCCAGGCAATAAAATCACAGATTAATTACTGGGACCTCATGAAATTACAAAGATTTTGCACTGCAAAGGACACAGTGAAAAAGGCAAAGAGGCAACCTACAGAATGGGAAAAAATCTTCACCAGCTATATATCTGATAGAGGATTAATATCTAGGATATACAAAGAACTCAAAAAGTTAAATAATAAGGAATCAAACAAGCCAATCAAAAAATGGGCTATGGAACTAAATAGAGCATTCTCAAAGGAAGAAATATGAATGGCATATAAGCATCTAAAAAAATGTTCTACATCACTAGTCATCAGGAAAATGCAGATTAAAACTACATTGAGATTCCATCTCACTCCTGTCAGATTGGCCACCATCATGAAAACAAATGATCATAAATGTTGGTGGGGATGTGGAAAAACAGGAACCCTTCTACACTGTTGGTGGGAATGCAATCTGGTCCAGCCATTGTGGAAATCAGTGTGGAGGTTCCTAAAACAGCTAAAGATTGATCTACCATATGACCCAGCTATAGCACTCCTGGGCCTATATCCAAAGGACTCATCTCATTTCCTTAGAAGTATGTGCTCAACCATGTTTATTGCTGCTCAATTTACAATAGCTGGGAAATGGAACCAGCCTAGATGTCCCTCAACTGATGAGTGGATAATGAAGATGTGGTTTATACAATGGAGTTCTACTCAGCGGTAAAGAAAAATGAAGTTATGAAATTTGCAGAAAAATGGATGGACCTGGAAAGGATTATACTAAGTGAGGTAACCCAGGCCCAGAAAGCCAAGCACCACATGTTCTCTCTCATATGTGGATCCTAGCTACAGATGATTGGGCTTCTGCCTGAGAAGGAAAATACTTGGTAGCAGAGACCAGTAAGTTAAAAAGGAGACATAAAAGGAAGAGAAAGGAAGGGAGGAGGATACTTAATAGGTTGATATTGGATATATGTAAGTATAATGATTGTAATGGGGAGGTAATATGATGGAGAATGTAATTTCAAAGGGGAAAGTGTGGGGGTGGGGAGGGAGGGACTTACTATGGGATTTTTTTTATAATCATGGAAAATGTTAATAAAAATTTAAAAATAATAAAAATAAAAATAAAAAAGTCATGGGCCACTAAGCCAGGCTTTCTTTTTTTTTAAGATTTATTTTTATTTATTTATTAGAGAGAGAGAATGGGCACGTCAGGGCCTGTAGCCATTGCAAACAAACTCCAGATACATACACCACCTTGTGCATCTGGCTTACGCAGGAACTGGAGAGTCGAACCTGGATCCTTAGCCTTCACAGTCATACAACTTGACTACTAAGCCATCTCTCCAGCCCTAAATTTTATTTCTTTATTTGAGAGAGAGAGGTAAAGAGGCAAATAGAGAGAGTGAGAGAATGGGTTCACCAGGGCCTCTAGCCACTGAGTCACTGCAAACTCTATACAAATGTGCCACTCTGTGGATCTGACTTTACCTGGGTACTAGGAAGTCGAATCTGGGTCCTTAGTCTTCTTTTGAAGGCAAGCACCTTAACCAATAAGGCATCTCTCCAGCCCAGGAATCACGTGTGTGTGTGTGTGTATGTATGTATATTTATATATATACACATTATACATAATATATATACATTATGTATATAATATATTTTATGTATATATACATATTATATATATGCATATATAATATACATAATTTCTTTATTTGTTTTTATTTGCAAGAGAGAGAGAGGTAGATAAAGACAGAAAATGGGCATACCAGGGCCTTGAAGCCACTGTAAAAAAAAAAAAAAAAAAACTCCAGACACATACACCACCTTGTGCATCCAGCTTTGCATGGATACTGGGGAACTGAACCTGTGTACTTTGACTTTGCCAGCAAGCACCCTAACCACTAAGCAATCTCTCCAGCCCTCACCCTCAGTTTTTTGTTGCTTGGGTTTTTTGTTTTGCTTTGTTTTCTGAGACAGGGTCTCACACTAGCCCAGGCTGACCTGGAATTCACTATGCAGTCTCAGGGTAGCCTCAAACTCACGGCGATCCTCCTACTTCTGCCTCCTGAGTGCTGAGATTAAAGGCGTGCACCACCATACCTGGTTATCATCCTCACTTTTATGTAGACACTAGAACTGTGGACTAGACAGGCCTCAGAGAAGTTGCTGGGAGTCCATGCAGTGATAGAACCAGCCTCTGCCCCTCTGCCGTGTGTGTGTGTGTGTGTGTGTCTGTCTGTGTGTGGAGAGAGAGAGTGAGAGCAGAGAGACAGAAAACCAGGACCTCTGAACTTCCGTCACCTGTCCACTTTTCACCCTGAAGGAATTGAATTTCCTCCATGACCATGTTTCAGCCACCACTAGGGGGCAATGGAGCCTTACTGGCCCACAAAGCAGGATCCTGCCATTCCAGAATCTCTAGCCAGCCTTCCTCCAGAGACATCCACAAAGCCTGCCTGCCCTTGGAGCTACCAACAAAACACTGTGGCCCTTACAGAAGAACCATATAGGAAGGTAAAGTCCAGAAATCAAATCTTTTTTGTTTGTTTGTTTTTCTATTTTTCTTTTCTTTTTTTGTTTTGTTTTCCTGAGGTAGGGTTTCACTCCTGTTTGCTTATTTTTCAAGGTAGTGTCTTGCTCTAGCCCAGGCTGACATGCCCTCAAACTCACAGAGGTCCTCCTATCTCTGCCCTCTGAGTACTGGGATTAAAGGCGTGCGCCACCACACCTGGCTAGATTGTTTTTGTTTGTTTATTTTTATTTATTTATTTGAGAGCGACAGAGAAAAGAGAAAGAGAAAGAGAGAGAGAGAGAGAAGGGGTGCACCAGGGCCTCCAACCACTGCAAACTAACTCCAGACGCATGTGCCCCCTTGTGCATCTGGCTAACGTGGGTCCTGGGGAATTGAGCCTTGAACTGGGGTCCTTAGGCTTCACAGGCAAGCGCTTAACCGCTAAGCCATCTCTCCAGCCCTAGATTGTTTTTTTTTAATATAGTTTTTGAAATTTATTTATGAGACACAGAGAGAATGTGCACACCAGGGCCTCTATCCACTGCAAATGAGCTCCAGATGCATATAGCACCATGTGCATCTGGCTTACATCTCACTCTGGCCCAGGCTGACCTGGATTCACTCTGTAGTCTCAGGATGGCCTCAAACTCACAACAGTCCTCCTAGTTGGACCTCCCAAGTGTTGGGATTAAAGGTGTGTGCCACCACAACTAGCTCCCATTTTGGGTTAAAATCTTGCAAAGCAGTCAGTGTCAAGGTATTTAATTCTAGTAATATCAGACGTTTAGTCAAGTTGACTGCTAGTGCACAGGCATCATTATAAGGTGGCTGAGGTGCAGTTGAAAACACTGTAGTGAAACCCAAGTCAGAGTGTTCTTGTGTACAAGAACCAAATAACTGCTCCCCAAAGTGCCAGAATTTCTGTGCTGGCCATCACCAAAGTTGATATGTGATTATCTGATAAATATTTCTGTCATATGGGAGCACTGCTTTACAAAATGTTCCTTCCACAGAAGAAACTTCATATTTCCTTTTTAAAAAAAATATTTTATTTTTGGGCTAGAGAGATGGCTTAGCAGTTAAGGTGCTTGCTTGCAAAGGACCCAGATTCAATTCCCCAGAACCCACGTAAACCAGATGGACAAGGTGGCACATGCACCTGGAGTCCTGCAGTGGCTGGAGGCCCTGGTGTGCCCATTTAAATTTTTAAAATATTTTATGTTTATTTATTTATTTGAGAGGGAGAGAGAGAGAGAGAATGGGCATGCCAGGGCCTCCCAGCCACTGCAAACAAACTCTACACGCATATGCCACCATGTGCATCTGGCTTACATGGGTACTGGGGAATCGGACCTAGGTCCGTAGGCTTCACAGGCAAGCACCTTAACTGCAATGCCATCACTCCAGCCCAATTTCCTTCTTTACATTCACCTTTCTTGGTGAACAGAAAACCACAGGGGTCAACTACATCTTCACCATCCTGGTCTTCCCGCTCATCAAATGTCATATTTGAGTTATCAAACTACTTGAAACTAGCATCATCTGGGTCATAAAGCAAGCCTAGCACGATATCATTTGAGTCTTCCCATTGTTTTTCAAAGTATCCATTATAAAAGCATTTTCCTTCTCATTGTGTATGCTTACAGGTCTAACCCCACCACCACCACCACCACCAAAAGCAGCTGATTGGAGGAAGGGATTTATTTTGCCTTACAGTCCTGAGGAGAGGCTTCCTGATGGCTGGGGACAGCATGGCATGAGCAAACGCTGGACATCACCTCTGCCACAACAGGTGGGAAACAGAAACAGGAGAATGAGTCGCCAAGCTCCCCCCCCCCCCCCCCCCGCCACCCAAGGTAGGGTCTCCATGTAGCCCAGTTGATCTGGGATTAAAGGCCACACCCAGCCCTAAAATACTCTTGAGCTCCTGATCGCCACTGATCTTCCTGCCTCTAAGTCCCCAGTAGCAGGAACTACAAAAAATAAAAATAAAAAACCACCAGGCTAGAGTGCTTCACATTTATCATAAATGATGCAATGTTTCAGTGAAACATAAAATCCAGTAAGCATAGAAAGGAATGCTTAACACCATGAGTCACTAGTCATAAGGGAAATGAAAAAAGAAAAAAGCCATCCCTGATGGCATGCACCTATAACCCAGCACTGGGAGGTAAAGGCAGGAGACCATAACTTCAAGATCATTTTAGCTACATAGCAAGTGTGAGGCCAGTATGGATTCCATGAGACCACCTTCCTTGTGCTGGGATCAAAGGTGTGCACTACCACACCTGGCTCCAGTCTCAAAACTGACAAAAGGGAGCCAAGTGTGGTGGTGCATACCTTTAATCCCAGCACTAGGGAGGCAGATGTAAGAGGATAGTTGTGAGTTCGAGGCCAGCCTGTGACTACACTCAAAAAAAAAAAGAGGGGAGCTGTCTAGGGAGCTGGCTAGTCAGGGTTAACTGCCTGTCTACAGTGTCTGCTGGCTAGTCAGGGTTCAATTCCCCAGTACCCATAAAACCTGGTGCTCATTTGCAGTGGCAGGAAACCCTGGCACACCCATATACACAGGTGTGCAGGCAAATAAATAAGTAAAAATACTGAACAAAAAAAGTTGGGTGAGGCCGGGGCGTGATGGTGCACGCCTTTAATCCCAACACTCGGGAGGCAGAGGTAGGAGGATTGCTATGAGTTTGAGGCCATCCTGAGACTCCATAGTGAATTCCAGGTCAGCCTGAGCTAAAGCAAGACCCTACCTTGAAAAAAAAAAAAAAAAAAAGCTGGGCGTGGTGGCGCATGCCTTTAATCCCAGCACTTGGGAGGCAGAGGTAGGAGGATCACCGTGAGTTCGAGGTCACCCTGAGACTACATAGAGAATTCCAGGTCAGCCTGAGCTAAAGTGAGACCCTACTTCATAAAACCAAAAAAAAATTTAAAAAAAAAAGTTGGGGGCTGGAGAGATGGCTTAGCGGTTAAGCACTTGCCTGTGAAGCCTAAGGACCCGGGTTCGAGGCTCGACTCCCCAAGACCCACGTTAGCCAGATGCAGAAGGGGGCGCACGCATCTGGAATTCGTTTGCAGTGGCTGAAGGCCCTGGTGCGCCCATTCTCTCTCCCTCTATCTGCCTCTTTCTCTGTCTGTCGCTCTCAAATAAATAAATAAAAATATTTTTTTAAAAAAGTTGGGTGAGATGGTTCACGTTTATAATCTCAGCACTCAGGAGACTGAGGTAGGAGGATTGCAGTGAGTTTGAGATCAGTCTGGGCTGAAGACTGCATTCTTGGCTGCACTTCACTGAGAAATGAAACTGGAGCGGAGCTGAAAGCCTCCTCCCTGTCGACTAGCTGTCAAGATGCTGGAAGGAGCTATGCAGCCTGTTGTGAGAGAAAACCCATCAAAGGTCTTAACCAGCAGTGGATCCTGCAAGTTTTACAGCTGGCCAGCCAGGTAAAAATGTGCCAACTGGTCCAACAGTGGCATGTCTGTTATGGGAAAAACCAACTGCTCTGTGATTGGATTTGAGACCCATTCCATAGGAGGGAATTCATGCCTGGTACTGAAAACCTAATCAAAAGCCTATAGCTTGGGAGGTCATAAGCTATAGGAGGGAAACGACTACTGCTGTCTGGCTAAATGAATATATTATGCTCACCAAATTGCCCTCTAAATACTTATGTCTATGTCTCTGTATGTGTATGTGTATACATATACATATATATATATATATATATATATATTTATTTATTTATTATTTTTTTTTGGTGGGGGGAGGTTGAGGTAGGGTTTCACTCTAGCTCAGGCTGACCTGGAACTCATTATGTAGTCTCAGGGTGGCCTTGAACTCATAGCGATCCCTACCTCTGCCTCCCGTGTATTGGGATTAAAGGTGTGTGCCACCATGCCTGGCCTCTATGTTCATATATTAATGCTACTCTCAGTTTTGGTTAGAGAAACTTCTCTTTTCAGATGGCGGTGACCCCTGGGGTGACTCAAAACTCACCAAAGTGCTGAGAAGGAATGACAGTGGAGTGTTCAGCACTGACGCATCTCTGTCATACCCTCCAGGGCTCAGGGCCCATTGTGGAAGAGGTGACAGAAAGAAGGTAAGAGCTAAAAGAAGGAGAGGAGTGCTTTAACATACTGCCTTCCAGACACAAAGTGGCTGTGGAATTTGTGACAGATGCTAGCTACATAGGACCTCATAATAGGAAGGGGAAATAACATCAAAAGACAAGAGAGGGCCAGGTGTGGTGGCGCAGGCCTTTAATCCCAGCAAGGGGGGGGGGAGGCATAGGTAGGAGGATTGCTGTGAGTTTGAGGCTATCCTGGGACTACAGAGTGAATTCCAGGTCAGCCTGGGCTAAAGTGAGACCCTACCTCAAAGAAAAAACACAATAGAAGAGAGGGGCTGGAAGGGTGGCTTAGCAGTTAAGGCACTTGTCTGTGAAGCCAAAAAAACCCAGGTTTGATTCCCCAGTACCTACATAAGCCAGATGTACAAGGGGGGGCATGCAACTGGAGTTTGTTTGCAGTGCCTAGATGCCCTGGTGTTGTGCCCTTTCTCTCTATCTATCTGCCTTTCTCTTCTCTCTCTCTCTCTCTCTCTCAAAATAGATAAATAGAATTTTAAAAATAAAAGAGAGACTAGTTGGAAATAAAAAGGGATTCACTGGAGAGGTGATAGGGGAGGGGGGGGAAAGGGAGTATGGTGGGAAGGGATTATGATCATGGTATATTGTCTATATGTCTGGAGTTTGACAATAAAAAGTTTTTAAAAAGTGGGGCATTGTGGTCAAAGCCTTTAATCTCAACACTTGGAAGGCAGAGGTAGAGAATCACTGTGAGTTTGAGGTTGGCCTGAGAGTACATAGTGAACTCCAGGTCAGTCTGAAATAGAGCAAGACCCTTCCTAGAAAAGCCTTAAAAAAATAGAAAGAGAGAAAGAAAGGAAGAAAGGAAGAAAGGAAGGAAGGAAGGAAGGAAGGAAGGAAGGAAGGAAGGAAGGAAGGGGAATGTTTGGCATAATACTTCCCCTATGAACCAGAAATTCCTCTCCTGGCTAGTTACCTAAGACAAATGACAATCTACCTGTACCCACAAAAGTGCTTCTGCAAAAATGAATACTGTGTTCCTGGTGTGGAGGCACATGCCTTTAATCCCAGCACTTGTGGGAGGCAGAGGTAGGAGGATCACTGTGAGTTTGAGGCCAGTCTGGGAATACAGAGTGAATTCCAGGGCAGCCTGGGCTAGAGTAAGATCTTATCTCAAAAAAACAACAATTTTTTTTAAATTATTATTCATTTATTTAGGTTTTTCGAGGTAGCCTCTCACTTTAGCCCAGGCTGACCTACGTAGTCTCAGAGTGTCCATAAACTCAAGGTGATCCTCCTACCTCCCTCCTGAGTGCTGGGATTGAATGTGCACGCCACCACTCCCAACTTTTTTTTTCTTTTTAATTGGGGAGAGGGAGAGAGACAAGACTACATGCTGCCCTAGGCCCTACTGATCAGCCAGTCTGATTGAAAATGGCAACTCGGGGTTCAGTGAGCAATTCCGTCTCAAGGAAACGCCCAAATGAGTGACATCAGAAGACATCCAACAATTTCCTCTGGCCTCCACACATGTGTGCATGGGGCTCACACATCTGCACACACAAGCACCCACTCATGCACAACACACACACACACACACACACACGAGCATGTGCATGAAAAAAAAAAAGCAGTGGGGGTGGGGAGGGAGAGAATTACCATGGGATATATTTTATAATCATGGAAAATGTTAATAAAAATTTTTAAAAATCAATTTAAAAAAAAAGCATATGGGAGCTGGGCGTGTTGCTCAGTGGTAGCATACTTACCCAGAAGACGTGAGGCCTTGGGTTCAACTTCCAACATTACAAATAATAATAATAACAGTAATAGTAATAGTAAAATACATGAAGATGATCGGTCCTGAATCCTACTTGGAGTTTATGTCAGGCAGGGAAGAATTAGGAAGGAATAGGGGACAGGAACCCAAAAGGGTCTATGATGTCTACACTCTCACACTGGCTGGTGGGTTCAGGAATGCTCATTTGATATGATGGTTGCCAACGCAAAATATAACTCTCAGGGCTGGAAACATAGCTTAGCTGCTAAGGAGCTTGCCTGCAAAACCGAACAACCCAGGGTTCCATGCCCAGTACCCACATGGAGCCAAATGCACAAAGTGGCACATGCATGTGGAGTCTGTAGCCGCTGGAGACCCTGGTGCACCTTTACCGTCGGGTGTCTCTCTTCTCTCTTTCTCTGCTGGCAAATAAATGAATATATTAAAATACACAGACACATATTACAGGAATAAGGGACAGTTTATTCTGAGCCAAATATAAGTGACTATGTTCTGGGAACAGAGAATCGGGCTGCCCTAAATAATATGCTCCAACATGGAAGCAGTTACACGAAGTTTTTTTTTTTTTTTAACTCTTTTTTGGTTAATTCTTTTTTATTTGAGAGTGACAGACAGAGAGAGAAAGAGGCAGATAGAGAGAGAGAGAATGTTCTCGCCAGGGCTTCCAGCCACTGCAAATGAACTCCAGATGCATGCACTCCCTTGTGCATCTGGCTAATGTGGGTCCTGGGGGAAAAAAATAAAAGACTACATGAGACTACATGCTGCTTTGCTGTAACCCCAAATGCGAAACAACTTAAATGCTCATCAGTAAACAGGAAGGTAAACTGTGGCACCACCTGTTTTGGGGGGCAGAGGATGGGGGGTTGAAGACAGAGTTTGAGACAAGAGTTTCAGTAGCCCAGACTGTCCTGCTACTCCCTGTGTAGCCCAGACAAGTCTCAAACTCAAGACAATCCTCCTGCCTCAGCTTCCAAGCGTTGAGAGTAGAGATGTGTTGCCATGATCAGCTTAAGCTGTGGTTTGTCTCAGTAGCATACAAGAGTTCAGCAATGAAAAGGGATTAGGGCTGGAGAGAGATGGCTCAATGGTTAAAGTGCTTGTGTACAAAGACTGACGACCTGGGTTAAACTCCCCAATATCCACATACAGCCAGATGCACAATGGGGTGCACGCATCTGGAGTTTGTTTGCAGCGGCCAGAGGCCCTGGTGTGCCCATTCTCTTTGTCTCTCTTCCCTCTGTCTCTCTCTCTCTTTCTGTGCTTGCAAATAAATAAATAAAAATAGTTAGAAAGAGAAAAGGGATGACTATTAACACAGTAGTAGTGATGAATCTCAAAATAATGATGAGGGTTTTTTTTGAATATGTATGTGTGTGCATAATATGTGTGGGATGTGTGTGTGTGTGTGTGTGTGTGTGTAGATGTGTATATTTTCCCAGCCAGGTAGGCATGTCAGCTGACCCATCACCCCAGCTCTTGGGAGAATCCCCAGAGTTTGTTGACTAGTCTAGCTGGATCAGTGTGTCCAACAACTCACTGAAGGCTATGCCTGTGTTATTTTTTATTTTTTTATTTAAAAAAAATTATTAGCATTTTCCATGATTATAAAAAAATATCCCATGGTAATTCCCTCCCCCCCCAACACTTCTGTGTTATTTTTTAATGTTTAATTTTTATTTATTTATTTATTTGAGAGAGACAGAGAGGCAGATAGAGAGAGAAAGAATGAGGGAATGGGCGCACCACGCCCTCCAGCCACTGCAAATGAATTCCAGATGCATATGACACTTTGTGCATCTGGCTTACTTGGGTCCTGGGGAATTGAACCTAGATCCTTTGGCTTAGCCAGCAAGCATCTTAACTGCTAAGCCATTCCCCCCAGCTCTTTTTTTAAAAATAATTTTTTGTTCATTTTTATTTATTTGAGAGTAACAGAAGACAGAGAGAAAAAGAGGAGAGAGAGGGAGAGAGAGAGAGGGAGAATGGGTGCACCAGGGCCTCCATAGCCACTGCAAATGAACTCCAGATGCATGTGCTCTCTAGTGCATCTGGCTTGCGTGGGTCCTGGGAAATTGAGCCTCGAACTGGGGTCCTTAGGCTTCACAGGTAAGCGTTTAACCACTAAGCCATCTCTACAGCCCCCCTCCCACCTTTTATTAAGTTGAGAGAGAGAGAGAGGAAAAAAAAATGGACACACCAGGGCCCCTAGTCGTGGCAAAGGAACTCCAGACATATGTACCACCTTGTGCATCTGGCTTATGAGGGGAATCTAACCTGGATCCTTTGGCTTTGCAGGCAAGTGCCTTAATTGCTAAGCCATTTCTCCAGCCCTCTGCCGGTGTTATTTGTTGAGAGAAGGGGTGGAAACAGGAGGGAGGAAGGGAAAGACAGAAAGAAGGAGAAAGACAGAGGAGAGGGAAAACCGCAGTGAGAGCGTGTTCCTTAGGTTGGTGTTCCGCCCTTGTTTGGGCCTCAGGGATTCCTTCCTCCTCACTTGGAGTAGCCCTTAGAGAATTCCCATAAAACAGCTCAGCAGCTCGGCTGGCACACACTTCTTTCTCTCCCTGGTGGCCAGGTATTATGCACCACCTCCTCCCACAATGCCATCCTGCCTCAGGCCACACCTTCCCAAGCAGGAGCTCCCGGGGCTCTGGCCTCACCAGCTCATCACCTTGGATCATCTGAGCTCAGTAGAGGTGGGGTCAGCAACAGAGTACTTGCCTAGCAACTGGGTCCAGAGTTGGTGGTATAGCAGTGAGCATAGCTGCCTTCCACCCCCAACACTGCCAAAGGAAAAGTGCATGGTGGTGCACGCCTTTAATCCCAGGACTCGGGAGGCAGAGGTAGGAGGATCACCATGAGTTCAAGGCCACCCTGAGACTACAGAGTGAATTCTAGAATGAGACCCTACCTTGAAAAAAAAAAAGGAAAAAAGAAAAGAAAAAGTACCTGGCTGAAGGTCCTGAGCCCAGGCAAATAGAGGCCCCTGGTGTGGTGCTGGGGAGAGAAGAATTTTGACTGATAAACTCAGATATGGGTCTGCCTGATTTTGCTAGTGACCCACTGGGGAGTAGTTCAATCCTACCAGTGGAGACTCAGAATGCTTTGGGGAAAAGTGGGACCAGGTTGGAAAAATGGCTTTCCAACTTCCTGGCCTTGGGGCGGGCTTCCCCTGACAGCTTTAGTTTCTTCACATGTGAACTGGGCCTAACGATGGCCCAGCCCTTGTGGAATTGTCGTGAGGTAACATGCCCCAAGACCTGGCTTATGCTTGGCACCTGGCGGCTGCTTGATGTCATACACATATTGTCCCATCATTATCACTATGTGACTGATGCAAACCTTCAGCACCATTGATAGATTAACTGGGCAGCAGAGTCTCAGCCCTGGATTTGGAGGTAGGGAGATGTCTGTCTTTGATTGGCCTGAGCCACCAAGTACAGTACCCATGACCTTCAGGCAGTCACCAGACATAGTGACAATTAAAATATCTCTGACTGGGCGTGATGGCCCATACCTTTAATCCCACCACTCGGGAAGCAGAGGTAGGATTACTGTGAATTCAAGGCTACCCTGAGACTACATAGTGAATTCCAGGTCAGCCTGAACTACAGTGAGACACCTACCTTGAAAAAACAAATAATGATAATAATAGTAATAAAATATCTCTGAGCCAGGCATGTTGGTGCACACCTTTAATCCCAGCACTCAGGAGGCTGAGGTAGGAGGGTTGCTGTGAGTTTGGGGCCAGAATGAGACTACATATTAAGTTCTAGGACAGCCTGGGCAGAGTGAGACCCTCAGGGGAAAAAAGAACAATCTCCCAGGAAGAGACATCATCACCCTGGCCTCCTTACCCAGGGCACAGGGTGAGGGTGGGTAACTGCGGCTGAATCCAGTCCATGCTGCACTTGCCAAGCCAGCTGGAGCCCTGGCAAGAACTTGTCTCAAACCCTCCTTACTGACTTTCCCGATTCTCACAGTGGTGCCATATGTGGACAGGCAGCCCAGTTCCTGCCAGCTCCCTGCTCCAGGTTCTTCACACGGTGTGGTGTTCGGGGCTCTTTCCACATCTCTTCCTCCCCCTCTGCCTTCTCTCTGTAACTCTACCAGATGTACTCCCCCTGGCATACTTGGTGCTCAGGAAATATTTCTCGAGTTCAGGACTGATCCCACACTCTTTTTTTTTTTGTTGTTGTTTTTCAAGGTAGGGTCTCACTCTAGCTCAGACTGACCTGGAATTCACTGTAATCTCAGGGTGGCCTTGAACTCGCAGCCGAGCATGGTGGCACAAGCCTTTAATCCCAGCACTCGCTGAGAGTTCAAGGCCACCCTGAGACTACAGAGTGAATTCCAGGTCAGCCTGAGCTACGGTGAGACAGACACCAGCAAGACCTAAGAGAGAGAAGGAAGGCCTGTGGGGGTGTGACTCTGCCTACTTCGGAATCCCGCCTAACCTCACCGAAAGCTTGGTCACCCCACCCAGAGGGCTGGGCAGGGCTTGTAGCCCTGCCATCCTGGAAGGCTCTGAGTCATCCGCTGGTGAGGGCAGCTGTGGCCCAGCAGGAAACCAAGGCTAAAATGAGAGAGGTGGGCGGGGGCTGGCAGGGCTGAGTCCCTTCCCCTGCTGCCCAGAGGAACTGGGAGTGACTGCCCAGTGGCTGTAGGCTGCACATGGCCCCGGGGGCCTCACCACGAGTCAGGACCTCAGGGCCCCTTGTCCTGGAGGATATGGTGATGTGGGAGGTAAGACTTGAGCACAAGTCACCACCCCTCAGCCTAAGGGCTTCTTGACAAGGGGTATGGGAAGTGCCTGAGGGACTGCTGGCTGCCAAAGTCGCTTCAGCTGGGGAGTTTGTCACCAGCCTCAAAAGGAGGTAGAGCCCAGCAATTTCATTTCTACAACCTTATCCTCAGGAAATAACTGTGAAGCCAGGTACTGTGGGGCAAACCTATAATCTCAGGGAGGTAGGAGGACCAGAGAAGTTCAACGTCATTCCGAGATTCATGAAACCCTGTTTTAAAAAGCAATCCTGGGGCTGGAGAGATGGCTTTAGCTGTTAAGCACTTGTCTGCAAAGTCTAAAGACCCAGGTTTGACTCCCCAGGACCCACATAAACCAGCTGCACAAAGTCACACATGTGCACAAGGTGGTACATGCATCTGGAGTTCATTGTGGCTAGAGGTCCTGGCATGCCAATTCTTACTCTCTCACAAAAAAAAAAAATCTTGGGCTGGGCATGGTGGCTCACGCCTTCAATCCCAGGGCTGGACTAGAGTGAAACCCTACCTCCAATAAATAAATAAATAAATAATAAATAAAGCAATCCTAGGCTAGGCATAGTGCACACTTTTAATTCCAGTACTTGGGAGGCAGGGGTAGAAGTAGAAGGATAACTGAGTTTGAGGCCACCCTCAAATACATATAGTGAATTACAGTAAGACCCTACCTGGAACACCCCCCCCCACCATCCCAAAAAATGCCAGGTAGTGTGGCTCAAAACCTATGATCTTAGTGTTCTTGGGAAGCTGAGGTAGGAGAACAGAATTGCTGAATTTGGGGCCAGCCTGGGCTACCGAGTTCTATGTCAGCCTGAGCCAGATCCTATCTCAAAAATAAAAGAAGCTGGGCATGGTGGGGCATGCCTTTAATCCCAGCACTTGGGAGGCAGAGGTAGGAGGATTACTGAGAGTTCGAGGCCACCCTGAGATTACAGCATGAATTCCAATCGCTTCTCGGCCTTTTGGCTAAGATCAGGTGTGAATTCCAGCCTGGACTAAAGTGAGACCCTACCACAAAAAAAACAAAACAAACAAAACAAAAATAAAATACAAGGGCTGGAGAGATGGCTTAATGGTTAAGGAGAAGCCTAAGGACCCAGGTTCAATTCTCCAGGTACCACGTAAGCCAGATGCACATGGTGGCACATGCATCTGGAGTTTGTTTGCAGTGGCTAGAGGCCCTTGGTGTGCCCATTCTCTCTCCTTCTCCCTGTCTCTAATACATACATACATAGATCTTTGTTTTGTTTTTTCAATGTAGGGTCTCACTCTGGCCCGGGCTGACCTGGAATTCACTATATAGTCTCAGGGTAGCCTGGAACTCACAGTGAGTGATCCTTCTACCTCTGCCTCTGGAATGGATTAAAGGTGTGTGCCACCATGCCTAGATAAAAATAAGTAAATCATTAAAAATCAAATAAGAAAGAAAAAAGGTAAAGAGGGCTGGAGAAATGGTTTAGTGGATAAGGCTTGCCTGTGAAACCTAAGGACCCAGGTTTGATTCCCCAATACCCACATAATCCAGAGGCAAATGGTGGCGTATGTGTCTGGAGTTCATTTGCAGTGGCTAGAGGCCCTGACACACCCATGCATATTCTCTCTCTCTCTCTCTATTTTTCTCCTAAATAAATAACATTTTTTAAAGAAAGGAAAATAAAAAAAAAAAAGAATAATTCACGCGAGTTCCCATCTGAGCATGGGAGCCATAGGGCCCTAAAGTAGGGTTGATGTAGAAAGTGGTGGGTGCAGACGGGGGTGGGGGTTGGGGGTTGACACTGCGCCACAGAAGGAAAGAGCGGGGCCGGTGACAGGGCAGAGCAGGCTTCCAGCTCCGGCTCCTCCCACCACCCAACAGTTAATAGAGAGGGGACGTCCAGGCCTGGTGCCAAGGTCTCTTCCACACCACGGGCTATGCCAACCAGGTAAACAGGTGGACACATGATATTCCTTAAAAACAAAATCCTGATTCATACACACCTCCTGCTGTTTACTTGGAAGTGTGTGTGCGTGTTTTCTTTTGGTCTATTTCAGGTCAGACAGGTTTGTGGGGAGAACAAAGCTGGGGCTCAGAGCCAACCGGGACAGAGACTGAGGGACCCGTGGGGCAAGGAAGAACCACTCCTTCTTCCTATGTAACAAGGAAGGGGTGCAAGTCCAGCTCCCTTTTGGACCCTCCCTTTCGAAGTAAAGGGCTGTAATTCTTCACATTTGGGTCCCTGTTTCCACAAGTGCTTCACGATGGGGTGGGGGCAGGGAGGCATTGTGGGGAGGCAGGTTGGCAGAAGCCACTTCCCGACAGAGGACCAGTGGTGACTCAGGGACTGTAGGTGGCATTCTCTGTTCCGGAGGGGCAGACTCAGCAGGTGGGCAGCAGAGTTCCTTCCCTCTTTACACCAGATCCCTGGTCCCTACCCTTCATCTCTGTCCATGGTGTCACCTCGGAAGGGGCTCGGAGAACCTGGTGGGTACAGACAGCATCTGGAGTTCTAATAAAAACAGAGACTGCCCTCTCCCTGCCTTCCAGACCCGAGAAAGGATTACTGTAGAAAAAGTTCTTGGCTGGGCATGGTGGCAAACACCTTTAACTCCAGCACTCAGCAGGCAGAGGTAGGAGGAATGCTGTGAGTTTGAGGCCAGCCTGGACTAACAGAGTGAGTTCCAGGTCAGCTTGAACTAGAGTGAGACTCTACCTCACAAGACAATGATATACAATATATATATATATACAGTAGCTCTCATCTTTGCACTTGGGAGGCTGAGGTAGGAGGGTTCCCATGAATTTTGAGGCCACCCCAAGAGTACATATGAATTCAGGCCAATGAGACCCTACCTGGAGAAATAAAAATAGTAATAATAATAATAATAAAATGGAGGCTAGGGAGATGGGTCAGCAGTTAAAGGTGCTTGCTTGCAAAGCCTGCTGGCCTAGTTTTGACCCCCCAGTTACCCACATAAAGCTAGATGCACAAAGTTACATATGCATCTGGAAATTCTTTGAAGTAGCAAGAGGTCCTGGTGTGCTCATGTTCTCTCTCTTTTTGATTCTTCTTATAAATAAAAATATTTAAAATAAACTGCACGAGGTGGCACATGCCTTTAATCCCAGCTCTCAGGAAGCAGAGGTAGGAGGATCACCATGAGTTCAAGGCCATCCTAAGACTACATAGTGAATTCCAGGTCAGCCTGTGCTAGAGTGAGACCCTTGAGAAACCAAAAAGAAAAAAGAAAAAACAAACAAAAAAAAAACAAGGTGGAGCGCAATTGAGGAAAACCCCCAACATAAACCTCTGGCCTGCACAAGCATGCATGCACATGTGCACTCGTGTGTGTCCACACAGATAAGCATACATGCATACAGGCACACATAGCACACACATACACACGCAAAAGAAAGAAAAAAATGCTGAGCATTAAAATGACTTTTGGCATGAGGGTACCAGTTGCCAACATTTTAGAGTTGAGAAATTCTCTGCTGTCTAACTTCCTGGAATCCTACATAATGCTGATGACTATATTCAATTTTCTTAAGAAGAAAAAAAAAGCAGGCTAGGGGAGAGTTCAGAGGTAGAGGGCTAGTTAGCATATTTGAGGCTCAGGTTCCTTCTCCAGAGGGGGAGAAAAGCAAATGGTAAAAACCTTTATTCCCTCCCCACCCAAGGGCCATAACTGGCCTGATTTATTAACATGCGGAAGAGAGCTGAGAACTTTTTGAGAGTTTTATGAGCTTCCTAGAACAAATCTTGCTCTGGGTGTTCTAGTTGTCTCTTAATCTGGCCCCACCTATCCATGGCAGAGCTCCGCCCCACCCCCCTTTCCTACCGGGAGTCTCAGAAGTTTTGTGGCACCCCTGGGCCCTATGAGGAATTCTTTGGCTTGCCTTTTCCACTAAGACCCTCCCCTGGCATACTCCCTCCATAACTATGTCTGTATATTCCAGAACTGAATGGACTGTGGCATGTATACTGTGGAATATCATTTTGAAAAACCCTAAACTGGGTATGCTGGCTCATACCTGTAATCCCAGTGCTCGGAAGGCTGAGTCAGTTTAGGGCTATCCTGCACTCCATAATGAGCTCCAGGCTAGCTTGGGCTACAGTATGAGCTTTGTCTTAAAAAACAAAAAACAAGCTGGGCGTGTTGGCACGTGCTTTTAATCCCAGCACTCAGGGAGGCAGAGGTAGGAGGATCACCGTGAATTCGAGGCCACCCTGAGACTACATAGTGAATTCCAGGTGAGCCTGGACTAGAGTGAGACCCTACTTTGAAAAAAAAAAACAAAAACAAAAAACAAAAGAAAAACAGAGTCTGGCGTGGTGGTGGTGCATGCTTTTGATCTCAGTACTCCGGAGGCAGAGGTAGGAAGATTGCTGTGAGTTTGAGGCCACCCTGAGACTACATAGTGAATTCCAGGGCAGCCTGGGCTAGAGCGAGACCCTACCTTGAAAAAACAAAACAAAACAAAAAAAACAAGGCTGGAGGGATGGCTTAGCAGTTAAGGCACATGAGTCTGGAGTTCATTTGCAGCGGCTGGAGGCCCTGGTGCACCCATTCTCCCTCTCTCTCTGTTTGTCAAATAAAAAACAAAAACAAAAAACAAACAAACAAACAAAAAAAAACAGGGCTGGGGAGATGGCTCAGTTGGTATAATGTTTACCAAGCTAGCATGAGGACTGAGTTCAGGTCCCCAGCACCGCCATAAAATACCAGGCATGGTGGGTCTGTTATACTCAGCTGGGGTCACAAAGACAGGTGGATCCATGGGCTTGTTGGCTAGCTTGTCTAGTTGAAATCAGTGGGCTCTAAGTTCAGTAAGAGTTCATGTCTCAAAAAATAAGGAGAGAAATAAAGGAAAACAAATGACTTCAACCTCTGGCCTTCACACAGATGTGCACACGTATGCACATGAATCTGCATGCACACACACACACACACACATACATATCTTCATGCATACAAGTACACACACACACACACACACACACACACACACACGCACTCTATACACATGTATAGACAATCCCCCCAACAAACTATTAGTTGATATGCAGCTGGGCATGGTGAAGAATTCTTATAAGCAAGCACTCGTGTGGGAAAATCAGGAGTCTGAGGCATGGGCTAGAAAGCCGGCTCAGTGGTTAAAAGAACTTCCTATGCAAGTATGAGGGCCTGAGAGCCTGCTAGAGTTAGATCCCTAGGACCCACATAAATAGCTGGTCATGGCCACACATGCTCCTGTAACCCCAGTCCTATGGGGGGGGGCAGAGAATCTCTGGGGCTCTAGAAAAAGACAGCAAGTTCTGTGATCGGTAAGAGACACTGTGGCTTTAGTAAGAATAGGTGTAAGAGCAAGGGGGGTGGAGAGAGACACTTGACTTCCTCTCCAGCCACTGCAGGTGAGAGCACCCAGCCTCAGGGAAGTGCATGGAGCAATACACGGGCACATGCTTGTGCATACACCACACACACACACCACATTACACACATACATGGAAAAAAAAAGAGAGAACTTGAGGTTAGACTGGGTATGATGTCACTCACATAAACCCAGTGCTTGGGAGGGAAAGGCAGGAGGATCAAGAAGTCAAGGGCAGACACAGCAACATAGTGAGTTTGAAGCCAGGCTGGGATACAAGAGGCCTTGTGTCAAATGAACAAAAATAGAGTTTGAAGCCAGGTGTGGTGGCACACGCCTTTAATCCCAGCACTCAGGAGGCAGTGGTACCAAGATCGCTGTCGGTTCCAGTCCACTCTGAGACTACATAGTGAATTCCAGGTCAGCCTGGGCTAGAGAGAGACCCTACCTTGGGGGGGAAAAAAAAAAAAGAGATGTCCTACCTTCAAAACCCTCCAAAAAGATATGTCCAGGGCTGGAGAGATGGTTTAGTGGTTAAGGTACTTGCCTGCAAAGCCAAATAACCCAGGTTTGATTTCCCCAGTACCCACATAAAGTCAGCTGCACAAGGTGGCACATGCACCTGGAGTTCATTTGTAGTGGCTAAGGCCCTGACGTGCCCATTCTCTTTCTATCTGCCTCTTTCTCTTAAATAAATAAATAATGGCACTTGGGAGGCAGAGGTATGAGGATTGCCATGAGTTCAAGGCCACCCTGAGATGACAGAGTTAATTCCAGGTCAGCCTGGACCATAGTGAGACCCTACCTCAAACCCCCCCCCAAAAATAATGAAATAAATACATAAAAAGATATGTCCATTTTGAGCATATATTCTATCGTTTGGACAATGTATGCTTCCCCTTCCAGCAAGACAAACTACTTCCATCCTCTCCAGGAGTTCATCCTCTTTTTTGGAATCAATTTTCCTTCTCCCCACTCTCAGAAAATAATATTTTGTGTGTATTGTATTGAATGTGTAATGAATCTAGAATTGTCAGGGACTGACTCTAAGGTTAGGGGGAACTATTCATGTGCATGCATAACACCTTACAGTTTATAATGCCTTTCTACTTTTCAGGCCATGGATGCTCAGAGGAGTCCTTGGGCCAGGGACTTGGCATGCTGGGAAATGTGTGAACGCTCCAGGGTAAGGGTCCGCATACATTGTAAAGGTTAAGGACAGGCTGCTTGCCACCTTCTCTCTTCTACCTGTCCCAGGCTTCCAGCCTGGCTGAAGAAATGCCTGCTGTATGTATGGAGGAATCCAACTGTCCCCTCCTTGGGCAGAGCAGGCCTTTCTAGCCCCTGTAATTGGGAATGGTGGTGGTGGGTGAGTTTATCAGCACGCTTGCTTCTAGTTGCCCAGAGAATATGACAGACAACATCCCGCCAAGTTCTGCGTCAGCCTTACTGTGGAACCTGGGGAAATAATTTCCCCTCTCTGAACCACCTCTCACAAGGAAACTAAAAGTCCCTGCCAGCTTGACTTCAACCCCACCTGATGACTTTTTGCTCCCTGAATGCCTCCTACATAGAGGCCCCACTCCCTTGAATGCCCTTCCCCAATATAGGCTGTCACCATTCTTGTTTTTCAACTTTTAGATTTGGCTTTAGCCTCTGTGACTGTCCTTAAAACACAACTGCCAGGCCTGGGCGTGGTGGCACACGCCTTTAATCCCAGCACTAGGAAGCAGAGGTAGGAGGATTGCTGTGAGTTTGAGGCCACCCTGAGACTACATAGTGAATCCAGGTCATCCTGGGCTAGAGCAAGACCCTGCCTTGAAAAACCAACCAACCAACCAACCAACAACAACAACAACAACAAAAACTCCACAATGTTCTGCTCCTCCCTCAAACTTCTCGAGTCTAGGGACTCTGATGAATAATAGAATGGCATTTTTGTTTACTGAGCAATGACCAGCCATATGCCAGGCACTGTGCTCTGTGGAGGTACATTCACTCTTTCCATCCTTACTACAAAGTGTCATTATTCACATTTGGCGGCTGAGGAAACTGAGGCTCAAAGCATTGACACTTGCCTGGAATCACTTGCTACTACAAATGAATGCTAGATGCATGCACCACTTTTTTTTTAATATATATTTTTAGGTATATATTTTATTTTTTAATTCTTTTGGTTTTTATTATTTTTTTAATTTTTTGTTTATTTTTATTTATTTATTTGAGAGCGACAGAGAGAAAGAGGCAGAGAGATAGAGAGAGAGAAAGAGAGAGAGAGAGAGAGAGAATGGGCATGCCAGGGCCACCAGCCACTGCAAATGAACTTCAGATGCATGCGCCTCCTTGTGCATCTGGCTAAAGTGGGTCCTGGGGAATTGAGCCTCGAACAGGGGTCCTTAGGCTTCACAGGCAAGCGCTTAACTGCTAAGCCACCTCTCCAGCCCCATGTACCACTTTTTGTGTCTAGCTTTATGGAGAGAGCTGGGGAACTGAACTTGGGCCAGAAGGCTTTACAAACAAGCGCCTTTAACCACTGAGCCATCTCTTTAGCCCTATGGGCTCAGACTCTTGATTCTCCTTCCTCCATTTCTGTAGAGCTGGGATTACAGGCACATACCACCACAGTCCTACCATATTCATGAAGCCTCATTGCCAGCATTTTACAGAAGGCTTAGCAAATGGGAGTTTACCACGGAGCTCCTGAATGACTGGTGAGTGACTGAAATGCATGACTGAGAGCCTGCATCACCTCAGCCCTCTCCCAACCTAACACTCCTGTGGTGGTGACAGCTTTGAAAGACAGGTGCTCAGTAATGATAACTGTTATGATTCCCATTTGCTGCCATATGTCACGGTGACAGTAAGAGCAGGCTAATAACGGGGTAGGGTGCACAAAGAGGTTAGTGCAGCCATTGGGTGCAAGCAAGTAGCAATGGATGTCAAATACAGGATAGATCTGAGCCAAGGCAGGGTTCTGCATCCTACTCCAGTGTTTGGGGACCCTAGCTTTTTTTTTTTTTTTTTCGAGATAGGGTCTCACTCTAGCTCAGGCTGATCTGGAATTCACTATGTAGTCTCAGGGGGACCTTGAACTCACCACGATCCTCCTCCTACTTCTGCCTCCCGAGTGCTGGAATTAAAGGTGTGCGCCACCATGCCCAGCTGGGACCCTAGTTTTTAATCTGCCTTCTTGTTTTTGTTTTTTTTTTTTCCGAGGTAGGGTCTCACTCTAGTCCAGGCTGACCTGGAATTCACTATGTAGTTTCAGGGTAGTCTAGAAATCATGGCGATCCTCCTACCTGTCTCCTGAGTGCTGGGATTAAAGACATGCACCACCACACCTGCCTTGCCTTCTTTTTAAAAAAATATATTTATTTATTTATGGGGGGGGGAGTGAGAGAAAGAGGCAGATAGAAAATGGGCACTCCAGGGCCTCTATCTTCTGCAAACAAACTCCAGATGCATGTGTCACCTTGTCCATCTGGCTTTATGTGGATACTGGGGAATTGAACCTGGGTCTTTTGGCTTTAAGTGCCTTAACGGCTGAGCCGTCTCTCCAACTCTTAATTTGCCTTCTCTACCAGTTTGGGGGGTCCAGAAATTGAAACCCATTCTTGTGCTACTGACCCACTCATGCTCAGTCCTACAGTCTATTGACCCAAAGTCGGGGTTTCTGGCTTTTCACTGGGTTTTAGCCTTGCAAACTTTAAAGTGCTATTCCTGGGCTGGAGAGATGGCTTAGTGGTTAAGTGCTCGCCTGTGAAGCCTAAGGACCCCGGTGCGTGGCTTGATTCTCCAGGACCCAGGTAAACCAGATGCACAAGGTGGCGCATGCATCTGGAGTTCGTTTGCAGTGGCTCTTTCTCTCTCTAGTCTGTCGCTCTCAAATAAACAAATAAATAAAAAATAAACAAAAAACAAAGTGCTATTCCTTCTTTCATTCCTGACTTGTTCTGTTTCACCAAGCCGCATCCCGAGTGCAACGTACACAGGCTGGGCCGGAAGAATGCACGTCAGGCGCTGGTGGCCCCAGTGCTTTTGGGCCCAAGTTCTCCCTAAAACTCCTCATCATCTACCTCCCCTCCCCCTCGCCCGTAGCTATTGTGTAAGACCGGCCGGCACACCTTCTGGGGCAGGTCCGATTCAGGCTAGGGAACTTCCTGAGTGCGGGCAGCCTCGGGCGGGACTGGGGGCCAGGGGGCAAGGGGTAAGGGGTCAGGCGGAGAGGGGCAGAGGATGCGCGGCACGCCGGGCCTGCACTCCGTGGGTCCAGGCGCCTGCTAGCAGTCTCCACGTCCTGCTGGCCTGAGGAGGGGCCAGACACCGGGGCGGCGGCGTCCAGGGCACCCCATCCTCCCAGATGCTCCCCACCCCCCGCCGCCAGTCCCTTTCTTCGCTATGGTCCGGGTCTGGTGCCCGTCGCGCGCAGCTCTCCAGGGTCTCCCCCTTCGAGGACTCGGTCTTTGTCTGGGTCTCACCGCGCTCTTGACGTCGTACCCCAGGGCCCGGTGCCCCGCCCGCGCGCCGCTGGGAGGGGGCGTGGCTAGACCGAGGGGGCGGGGCGCGGCGGGGCGGCGGCGGGCGCGGGCGCGGGAGGCGGAGGCTGCGGGCGGGAGGGACGCGGTGGGACTGGGTGCGCGCCGGGAGCCGGAGAGGAGCGGGATCGTCGGGCTCAGCCAGGGGCGGCGGGAGCGGGGCTGGCCGTGCTCCATGGCACCGGCGGCGTCGGTCTGATCAGCGGCGGGCAGCGGCGGGCGGATCGGGCCGCGGATCCTCCTCGCCATGGGGGACGTGCTGTCCACGCACCTGGACGACGCTCGGCGCCAGCACATCGCAGGTGAGGACCGAGCCGCGCGCCCCAGGGGTTCTGTCGGGCACTCCGGGCCACGCCCCCATCCTCCCCGGCCGGGGGGGAAGGGGATCCCCGAAATCAAGGTCCTAGGGCCGAGCGGTAGATGATGGAGGACCGCGGACACCGCGTCCGGACTTGTTCCCTCCAGTCTGGGCGCCCCATCCTGCCCTCTTCTGTGTACTCCCTTCCCCCCTTTCGAGGAGGCCTGGAACATCCCCTCCCCTTCCCTACTGGAACTCCCCCCTCGGAACCCAGTCCCCTCGGAACCCGAGCCCGTACCCCGGATTGTGTGTCCTGGAGGTTGTAACCCATCCCGCCCAGCAGAGTTCCAAGCTCACCATCCACCCTTTCTGGAATCTGCCCTGCTCGGCCCGGAGCCTTCTGACCTTCCCCCTAGCTGCCCCATCCTCAACTCCTCCTGGCCCCAGCTCCGTACACGTGGCCGAAGCTTACTGGGAAGGTCTCTCTAGGGCCTTCCTAGGGGGCTCATTCTGAAGAGTGGGGCTAGGGAAGGATGGGGTACCCTGGAGTGGGCGGGTCTCTTGTCCTTTGGCTCTGACTCAGTGGGGTGCTGGCAGCTGGCCTAGTGGGACTGGTCAAGCCCAGCTCTCTTCTCAGCTCGTTGTCAATGCATGATGTCCACTTCTCAGAAGGGAGTTGCTCCCCAATCTGTGTGTGTGTGGGGGGGGAGGAAGCCCAGGGGCTGCTGCAAGATCTTGGGTTCCCTCTGGAGAGTGAGAGATGGGGTGAGACTCAGACTGTCTAAAAACTCTGCTGCTGCTGACCAGCAGACCTGCATTTTGCATTTTTTTCTCCAGGCATGTGAACTTGGAAGGTCCCTGAGTTTTGAGATGGGATCAGTATAGCGTCCACACTGATGGTCGATGGGACCTCAGTGAACCAGTTCATGTGGCTGGTTTCACATAGGGCCTGACAGGGAGGAAGCACTGACATGAGACAGAGTGCTGTCCAGGTGGGCGATCGTGGAGAGCAGACAGTTCCCTGGTCCTCAGTTCCAGAGGGTGGTGTCCCCTACGCTTTTCTGGATGTCCTGTTGAGCTTTCAGCTATGTTCTCCACGGTGGTTCCTTGATAGCAGGGACCAGCTGTCAGTTACCTCCAGGTCCCCCTGGGCCCCACTCTGGAGGTGCTGAGGAAGAGCTGACCCAGTGACAGGTTCCCCACTAAAGCTTTCCTTTGGGCTAGGCCTAGGGTTTGGCACGGGAGTCAGATGCCATAGAAACAAATCAGACCCTCTCTCTGGCCTTTGATCAGCTGGGGGTTAAGTCCTGGAAGGCCTTCTTGTAGGACAAGGCCTGGACTCTGGGAAGAAGGGCTGGGTGGAGTCTTCCTGTCCCCTCCCTGCTGGTGGCACCCTCCTGGGGCTCTGTAACAGTCTCTCCATTCAGTGCTGCCTGCTGGGGCTCTCAGTAGGCCTGGATGAGTTGTGTCCTGCTTCTCTTGGGTTTTTCCTCTCCCCACACCCAGCTTTGGCGGGATCTAACACCCGGGGCTGAGAACCCACCCCTGCCCCTCTGGCCATGTACTAGGATGGAGACTGAGCCAGGGGAGGTGGACTCCCGCCTGACAGGGTTGAGTTTGTTTTGTGGACTCAGGGCTGGGGAAAAGAGGGGTGTGCCCACTCAAAACCTGTTCACCTCTCTTCCCCAACACTTCACTGCTATTCATAACCCCCTTCAGATGCCTCAGATTCCTGGGCGGGCTCACCTGAGGGGGCTCCCGAAGTGCATGCGTAAGAGAGGCTGCAAGGAAGGGAGCCCCAAAGCTCCCAAGAAAGGGGCCACCTGAGAAATCTGTTAGAGGGAATTGAAGTTGAGTCTCTGCCACCTCCAGCCACCCATGTAACCCTCCTGCCCCCCCCCCCGCCCCCCCAGGGAGCACCAGGGCACTTCCATAGCAGGCGATTAAAATTCCAGAGTCTTCCCTACCTGGGGCCGCCTCCTAGTAGTGCCAGCTGTGGGAACCCCCTTCGCACTGCGCCTTGAGCTCCCAGGCCTGTTAGGGTGTTGCAGGCTTGGCCTGCAGCCTTGTACCCTCCCTGAGCAGGTGAATGCCAGCCTGCAAGTCCTGGCAAAGGTCAGGCGTGCTCCTACCCAGGGTGCTGTTTTGCTGCCCCGGCACCTTTCATCCTGGGATCTCAAAAGCCTCTGGCAAGCAGGGGCCTGCTCCGCCCCAGCGGCCATGCTGCTGGTAGCAGGATGGCTCTCTCCCTCTTAGGAAAGAGGAAGGATTGAGGCCCAGGACGCCCATGTCACCGGGGGCAAGTTCTCCCTAGCTGCGAACAGTAGACGATGTGCCACCTGGTGGCTGTAGCCCTTTCTAGTTGTGAGGGTAGAACCATACCACTTCCCCCCACATTCCCAGACTGGAGCCAGTTCAAGGCCCCAACACAGACTACACAAGTGTTAGTTGTGTGGGGTTAGCTGGCTGACCTTGGGCCAGCACCTCTAGCTCCATTTTCTTTCCTTTTTTTTTTTTTTCTTCAAGGTAGGGTCTCCTCTAGCCCAGGCTAACCTGGAATTCACTCTGTAGGTTAAGGATGACCCTTGAACTCAAGGCAATCCTCCTACCTCTGCCTCCCAAATGTTGGGATTAAAGGTATGCGCCACCATGCCTGGCTTTTCTTTTCTTTCCCTCCCCACCCCCTTCTCTTCTCTTCCTTTCTATTTAAGTTTTTCAAGGTAGGGTTTCACTCTAGTCCAGGCTGACCTGGAATTCACTATGTAGTCTCAGGGTGGCCTTGAACTCATGGTGATCCTACCTCTGCCTCCCAAGTGCTAGAATTGAAGACGTGTGCCACCGTGCCCGCCTGCTAAAAAAAAAAATATTTGATTTTTATTTATCTACTTGAGAGAGAAAGACACACACACATACACACACACAGAGGGATTATGGACGTGCCAGGGGCCTCCAGCCACTGCAACAATCTCCAGACACGTGTGAGCCACCTTGTCATCTGGTTTATTTGGGTCCTGGGGAATTGAATGTGGGTCCTTTGGCTTTGCAGGTAAGCGCCTTAACTGCTAAGCCATCTCTTCAGCCCTTTTTTGGTTTTTCAAGGTAGGGCCTTGCTCTAGCCCACAGTGACCTGAAATTCATTATGTAGTCTCAGGATGGCCTTGAACTCAAAATGATCCTCCAGGTGTGTACTAGCAAGCCCAGATTCTTTGCTTTTCTTTGTAAACCATCTACTAGTGAGGGTATATGCCCAGCCCTTTTTATACTTTTTTAAAAAAATTTATTTATTTATTTATTTGACAGAGAGAATGGGGGCGCCAGAGCCTCCAGCCACTGCAAACGAACTCCAGACACCAGACGTGTATGCTCCTTGAGCATCTGGCTAACGTGGGTTCTGGGGAATCGAACCTGGGTCCTTTGGCTTTGCAGGCAAATGCCTTAACTGCTAAGCCAGTCCTCCAGCCCCCTTTTTATACTTTAAAAAAAATTATTAATTATTATTTTTTATTAACAACTTCCATGATTGTAAACAATATCCTATGGTAATGCCCTTCCTCCCCCCCATTCGACTTTTATTTTGACAGGGTCTCACTAAGTTGCCCACACTGGCTTTGAACTCCCTCTGCATCCCAGGTAGTTTGCAGTTCTCATGCCTCTTTGCCTCCTGACTAGTTGAGCTTACAGGCCTGTGCCACTGGGACATTCTTCCCCTATCTTCCCTTCCCCTTCCCTCCTCTTCTCTTCCCCTCCCTTATCCTTCCTCACCCCATTGCTCCTCTTCCTCCTCCTCTCCATCTGGCTATATTAGGATTGAGCCTCAGCTTTCCTACCTGTAAAATGGGAATAACAACTGTTGGGAGGATTTAGTTCAGTAAAGTAGATAAGGTTCTGCTTAGCTCAGTACTTGGGACAGAAGAAGTGCTCAGCAAGCTGTAGCTATTACGGGGAGTGCCCTTGAGTTTTTGTAATTGGGTTCTCTGGTGAGCAAGGTGAGTGGCTAGTGTTGGAGTTCAAAGTGTGGTGGTGGGGGGCAGTAGCTGCTGTGTTTTCTCTGAGGCATGGCTGGTTCCTCGATATGAGGACCCACCAGGGTTTTCACAAGCCTTGATCCCGTGTTTCTTCTGCTTTAGTGATGGATGTGGGCTGTCTGGAGCTGGTCCAGAGGATAGTGATGGGCACCTGTCGGATGAGTAGCAGTAAGCAGGACATGGGCAGATGAGGGACGAGGCTAGGCCATCTTTTCTATGAGGCCCAGGGACAGAACTGGAATGAGAGAGTGCATCTGGGTTTTTGTATGTGTTCTGAGCCCTCTGAGGGCTTGCCACAGAAACCAAGATGCCACCGCAGGTGAGGGGTGGGGCTTGAGGTCAAACTCCTGGCTGGAAAGCTGGCATTGCCAGTAGAGGGGTGGAGGGAGTCTCTTTGTATCCAGGATATCCTCAGGGGACTTGACCATTGCATTCCTGCTGCTGTAAGGGGTGCTAGATTTATCCCCTAGAGGGCTGGCTGGCAGTCCCAGCATTTGAGTGCCTGGATACTCTGTCCTTCTGCTAGGCTCACCCTTCCCTTGGCTAAGGATGCATGCGCAGACACTTTCGGAGGGAAAGAATAAAAACTAGAGTTCAAACAAACAGGAAAAAAAAAAAAAAGTCCCCCCCCACCCCCCAGGTTGGGTCTCACTCTGGCCCAGGCTGACCTGGAATTCACTATGTAGTTTCACAGTGGCCTCAAACCCACGGCGATCCTCCTACCTCTGCCTCCCGAGTGCTGGTGTTAAGAACATGAGCCACCATGCCCGGCAATAAAAAAAGGGTTTTTAAAAAAATATTTTTTATTTATTTGGCAGCATGAGAGAGAGGCAGACACAGAGAGAGAGAGAGAGAGAGAGAGAGAGAGAATGGGCGTGCCAGAGCCTCCAGCCACTGCAAACTCCAGACGCGTGCGCCACCTTGTACATTTGGCTTACATATGTCCCGGGGATGTGAACTGAGTTTCTTTGGCTTTGCAGGCAAATGCCTTAACTACTAAGCCATCTGCCCAGTACAAAACGACGTTTTTAAAGCCAGGCGTGGTGGTGCACGCCTATAATCCCAGATCTTGGGGAGGCATAGGTAGGTGGATTGTGGTGAGTTTGAGGCCACCTTGAGACTACAAATTCTAGGTCAGCCTGGGCTAGAGTGAGCCCTGTCCTCAAAAATAAAAACAAAAACAAAAACAAAAAAACAAAGTTCCTTCCATCTTTCTTTGCTATCATTGCTCAGAAGAAATTATTTGTTTGGCCTGTCATCATTTAAAAAAATTATTTATTTGAGAAAGAGAGAAGCAGAGAGAGAGAGAGGGAGATAGAGAGAATGACAGCTCCAGGGCCTCTAGTTCTGCAAAGGAACTCCAGATGCATATGCCACCTTGTACATTTGGCTTACGTGGGTCCTAGGAAATGGAACCTGGGTCCTTTGGCTTTGCAGGCAAATGCCTTAACTGCTAAGCCATCCCTCTAGCCCCTATCCTTTTTTTTGGGGGGAGGGGTTCGAGGTAGGGTTTTGCTATAGCCCAGGCTGACCTGGAATTCACTATGTAGTCTCAAGGTGGCTTTAAACTCACAGGGATCCTCCTACCCCTGCCTTCCAAGTGCTGGGAATAAAGGCGTGCACCACCACATCCGGCCCCTGTCACCATTTTTAACCGTGCATACTCATCTAGTGTTGTTTATAAGAAGAGATCCTATTGCCTGTTCCTGTGATTTGAGCTTGTTCCCTGGATAAGTTGTGGACAATGCTCTATGTCAGAGCACTTGAGCCTGCTCCTTCTGCCGAGGCCCTTGGTAGTGGCCGCTTGCGCAGTTGCCTGTTTGGCCCCTCTGCTTGCAGTGTGCTAGAAAGGTTTGGTCACATCCAATGCAAGGGTGCTGGCATCACAGGGGCCTCAAAGAGCACTGCTGGGGAATATTTTGAGGAATTGATGTATAGCATTTGCAAGGTGGCAAGCATTTAATAGCCTCCTGCTAAGATCTATCTCGATTGATTTTTTAAAATGTTTTTCAATTTAACTAATTTATTTGAGAGAGAGAGAGAGATTGGGCACACCAGGGCCTCTAGCTGCTGCAAACAAACTCTAGATGCATGCACTACCTTGTGTATCTGGTTTAAGTGGGTCCTGGGGAATCCTTTGGCTTTGCAGGCAAATGCCTTAACCGCTAAGTCATCTCTCCAGCCCCATGATTGATTTTTTTGTTTGTTTGTTTGTTTGTTTTCGAGGTAGGGTCTCACTCTAGCCCAGGCTGACCTGAGATTCACTCTGAATTCTCAGGGTGGCCTCGAACTCATAGCAATCCTCCTACCTCTGCCTCCCGAGTGCTGGGATTGAAGGCGTGCACCACCACGCCTGGCTATGATTGATGTTTTGATAATCAGGTAAAAAGGAATCTCATTTATTTGCCCAGCAAGACAGATATTGCCTATTGCAAATTGATCCTAAATCCCTCAGCATTCTGGGGCTGGAGAGGTGGCTCAACAGTTAAAGGCCTTTGCTTACAAAGCCTGACAGCTTGGGTTCGATTCCCCAGCCTCCACGTAAAGCCAGATGCATGAAGTGGCACTTTTTTTTTTTTTTTTTCTTTTTTGAGGTAGGGTCTCACTCTGGTCCAGGCTGACCTGGAATTAACTCTGTAGTCTCAGGGTGGCCTTGAACTCACGGCGATCCTCCTACCTCTGCCTCCCAAATGCTGGGATTAAAAGCGTGCGCCACCACGCCCGGCCCGAAGTGGCACATTTGTCTGGAGTTCGTTTGCAGTGGCAAGAGGCCCTGGTGTACCCACACACCCTCTCAAATAAAAATAACACGATTAAAAAAAAAAATCCCTCGGCGCTGTGGAAGTACTGCAGGTGTACCACGTGAAGGGCGGAGGAGCAGCTCCCTGGGCTTTGCTGAGGCCGGGGCAGTCCGGAAGTTGGGCCTGCTCTGCTCCCCTCCCCTTGAGGTCTGGGTCAGCCCCTGGGGGTGAAGTGTCTGGGGACTAGGCTATCTCTCATGTTGGGTCTTACATAATGTGCTTTTGTTGGCTTTGACCCTGCCCTCCCCTTCCCCTCCTCTATCCCTCTCCTCCTCTTCTCCCACTGCCTGGCCTCCTGGGGGCCTCCCATCTCACCCCTAGGCCTTCCCACTCGCTGCCTAAAGAGACCTTTCTAAACCCAAACTGGGCCACTGCCTGCCCTCCCTGCTGTCTGAGGAATGAAGCTGAAAGACAAGAACACTCACTCGCTTGCACACCACCCGGCCTAACCACTTTGTCCTTTCATAGCGTTCCTCTCCCGTGTTTATTGTTCCAGGTTGCCGGGTCTATGACTCAACTCCACTTCTTTTCTAAACCATTGGCAGTAAACATCTCTCCCGGGTCGTGAAAGCCTCCCCAAAAACCGTTCCCAAAGGCTGCATCTTGTTCCAGCTGAGGACAGGCATTTCTTAGGCTTTCTGCAAATGCTGGACATTGGAATGTTTCTTCCATGTTGGTTCTTGGGAGAAATTGAGTCACTGTGCTTTCTTCCTGCCTGTGGTGGACTTCTTTGCTGAAGACAGACGCATCTGGACAGTGTGTGTGTGTGTGTATGTGTGTGTGTGTGTGCGTGTGCACGCGCGCGCAGATGTGCAGGTGTATGTGGAGGTCAGAAGAGAACACTGGGTGTTTTCTTATTCATGTTTTTGTTTTTCGAGGCAGGGTCTCACTCTAGCTCAGGCTGACCTGGAATTCACTCTCTATTCTCAGGGTGGCCTTGAACTCTCATGATCCTCCTACCTCTGCCTCCAGAGTTCTGGAATTAAAGGTGTGCACCGCCACGCCCGGCTTCTCTTATTCATATTTTAATTTTTCCTTGAGATGGGGTCCCTCCCTCAATCTAGATCTTCCCCCCTCCCACCAGAGTTACAGACATGCTGGCCCACTTAGTTTTTCTTCTTCTTCTACTTTTTTTTTTTTTTTTTTCTGAGGTAGGGTCTCACTCTAGCTCAGGCTGACCTGGAATTCACTATGGAGTCTCAGGGTGGCCTTGAACTCACAGTGATCCTCCTACCTCTGCCTTCCAAGTGCTGGGATTAAAGGTGTGTGCCACCACACCTGGCTTTTAGTTTTTCTTATTTTTTTTTAATTGATTTGAGAGAGAGAAAGAGGCAGATACATATATATAGAGAGAATGTGTGCGCCAGGACCTCTAGCTGCTGTAAATGAACTCCAAACACATGTGCCACCTTGTGCATCTTACGTGGGTCCTGGGGAATCAAACCTGGGTTCTTCGGCTTTGCAGGCAAGTGCCCTAACCACTAAGCCATCTCTCTAGTCCCACACTTTTTTTTTTTTTAAGGCGTAGAGAGATGTTATTAGATTAAGAGAAGTACAGAGAGCTCCTGTCATGTGGATGGCAGGAGGGGGTAGGGAGCCCATGTGAGAGTGGGGGGGAATTTTCCCCATCTCAGCCCACATGACTGAGATGAGGGGCGCTTACCAGGGCAGGGACCTGGAAGTTCAGGAAAGTTGAACAGCCAAAAAAATGAGGCCATGCCCACCTGGTACCACACTTAGTTTTTTACATGGGTTTTTGGAAGTCAAACTTGGCATTCTGTAGCCCAAAAGGCCTTCGTGTTTACGTGGTAAGTGCTCTCTTAACCGCTGAACCATCTTCCCAGCCCCCTCTGGACATTTTGAGGGAGATTCCCTCCTGGGACACTGTGGCATCTCTGAGCATCTTTCTAGTTCTGGTGAGCTTGAAAAGGCTGCTATGAGATGGTGATATGGACTGATATCCATGGTCACATAGTGTTGCCCTGGCTGGCCTCAAACTTACCATGTAGCTAAGGCTGGCCTTGAATTCTTAATCTTCCTGTTTCCAACTCCCCAGTGCTGGGATTATAAACATATGTTACCACATCTGGTTTATGTAGTGCTGGAGATTGAACCCATGGCCTCATGCATGCTGGGCAGTCACTCTTAACCACTGAGCTATATGCCTATCTCCATATTTTTTCTTTCTTCTTTCTCTCCTCCCTTCCTCCCTGCCTTTCCACCTTTCTTCTTTCCTTCCTTCCCTCCCTCCCTCCATTTTTCCTTTCCTTTCCTTTCCTTTCCTTTCCTTTCCTTTCCTTTCCTTTCCTTTCCTTTTCCTTTTCCTTTTCCTTTTCCTTTTCCTTTTCCCTTTCCCTTTCCTTTCCTCTCTCTCTCTTTCCTGTGTCTCAATTTGGTATTGAGATGCTTTTGTCTTGGCTTTCACAGTGCTGGATAACAGGCATGTGTCACTCTGACCGTTTCCTAGCTAACCTTTAACCAAACACTCTTTCAGTCCATTCTCTGCTTCGATTATCTCACTGACATCTTACCTCAGTGGCAGGCAGGGAGACTGAGGCTTTAGTGATTAAAACCAAACTCCATTGTGACTATATAACTCTTGTCGCCCAGACTGGAGAGGGAGATAGTGTGAAAAGGCCCCGAAGAGAGGCAGACGCCTGGAGGGAGCAAGAGGAGGTGAGTGGGAACAGAGGGGCATGTGTCAGAGCTCTCTGGTAGGTTGCACAAATATATCCCACCCATATTACTCAGGGTGAGGCTCACAGTCTCTCTTTGACCAGTCCCACTCTCCTCTGATTCGTGGCCCCCCTCCCCCCAGGCAGGGCTCATGACTCACTTCACCCCTTCTCTGAAGCATCATCCTGTGGTTGCAGAAATTCCTGAGCTGCCTTTTCCTTCCCAGGCCCCACCCCCACCCACTTCCCTGCCTGAGGAAGAAGGGTTTTCTGAAGCCCAGCTGGGCAGAGTTGTAGGGGAGGAGGAGGGCAGAGGGCTGGTTTAAAGCCCTAAAGGTTTGGGGGGCGGGGGGGGGGCGGTGGCTACAGTGAACAGCAAAACCCAAGCTCCATCTTCTGGAGTATTCTCGGGGCCTGAGTCAGTGCAATGTGCTGATCTCTCAGATTGTAAAGCTGGGAGAGCAGGAAGTGCCCGCCTGGGAGGGGGCCCACCCCTGGAACTGGGTCCCCTCTGGCCCACAGAGGTGAAGGACCCTGCCTGGTGATACAGCGGGTGGCCAGTGTTAAGCTGGGAGTCCAGAGGTCCCAGGGTCAGGCTCTGTATCCAGCTGACTTGGGCCCAAGCCCTGGCTCTGCCACTGAGTGGACTGGTGATTTGGGGTAAATCTGCTCATCTCTGAGTCTCCTGGTCCAGGGTGGGTTGGTGGTGACCATGTCATGTTTATTTATTTTTTATGTTTTGCAGTGTTGGGGATTGAACTCAGAACCTTGCACACACTAACAAGTGCTCTGCCACTGAGCCACACCCCCAGCTCTGGTGGAGATAATATAGTGAGTGACAGGGTTGTTTTCTTTTAAATTTTATTGATTTTTTTTTTTAAGACAAGGTCTCATGTAGCCCTGGCTGGCCTTGAACTGGCTTTGGCTATGCAGGCAAAGATGCTCTTGAACTTGTCCTCCTGTCTTTAGCTCCTGAATGCTGGGATTTGAGATGTGAGCTGCCATGTCCAGTTTATGCAGTGCTGGGGAGGGTTTTGTGTATGCTCAGCAAGTGCAACCTCAGCTACTCCCCAACAGAAGTGACGAGCTTTTACAGTTGTTACTCTATTAAGCAGATATGACAAGATACGCCAACTCTGCCAACATCCTACCTTGTGTTCCAGAAAGCAGTCATGCTCCACTTTGAAGCTCCTGACCCTGGACTTCCATGTCAAACTCAGAACCTTTCAAATACTAGGCTAATGCTTTTTTTTTTTTTTTTCCTCTTCAAGGTAGGGTCTCACTCTAGCCCAGGCTGGCCTGAAACTCACTCTGCAGTCCCAGGCTGGTCTCAAACTTGCAGTGATCCTCCTACCTCAGCCTCCTGAATGCTGGGATTAAAGGCATGTGCCACCACATTCAGCAAGGCTAGAACTTTAAAAAATACATATTTTTGGGCTAGACAGATGGCTTAGCAGTCAAGGCGCTTGCCTGAGAAGCCTAAGAGCACAGATTCAATTCCCCAGAACCCACATAAGCCAGATGCACATGGTGGTGCATGTGTCTGGAGTTCATTTGCAATGACTGGAGGCCCTGGTGCACCCATCCTCTCTCTCATGGAATAAATAAATAAAAATAAAATATTACAAAAATAATTACTTGTGGGGGTGGGGAGAGCGAGTGAGCACACCAGCCTCCTTCCCCTGCAAATGAACTTGTGATGCACGTGCTCTGCCTTGTGCATCTGGCTTTAATGGGTCCTTTGGAATTGAGCCTCGAACCAGGGTCCTTAGGCTTGACAGGCAAGCACTTAACCGCTAAGCCATCTCTCCATTCCCCAGTATTTTGTTTTGAGACAGGGTCCTTGTGTGGCTGAAGGTGGTGAAACAGCGGCTGTGGTTACAGAGCAGTTGGTCATTTCTAGAATCCTCTGTTCAGTGCCTGGCATTGGGCAGGACATGGAGGATAAAAGGCCCATGTGTCCAGAACTAGGCATGTGAATCTCAAGCCTAGTCCTGATGACTATTCACTGTTTGACTCGGGATCAAAAACTGTGTGTCTTGGCTGGGCGTGGTGGCGCACACCTTTAATCCCTTCACTCAGGAGGCAGAGGTAGAAGGATCACCATGAGTTCGAGGCCACCCTGAGACTACATAGTGAATTCTAGGCCAGCCTGGGCTACAGTGAGACCCTGCCTTAAAAACAAAAAACACCTGTGTGTGTCTGATTTTTCTCTCCATTTGTGACTTCAAGATCAATATCTGCTCTTAAAAATTCTTTTTCTGACAGGTGTGGTAGCACATGCCTTTAATCCCAGCACTTGGAAGGCAGACGTAGGAGGTTTGCTGTGATTTTAAGGCCAGCCTGCAACTACAGAGTGAATTAATTCCAGGTCAGCTTGAGGTACCTTGAAAAATCAACAAAATTCTCTTTTTCTGAAAACCCTTTCCCAGGGGTCTCTAGGTACCTCTGAAGACAGACGAGGTGGGTTACTATGTGGACTCAGGTGTATGCCTATGAGACCTGCTAAGGGGTAATGGGCCCCAGACACAGTCATTCTTTTACTCATTCTGTCTGCAGTTATGGGGCTTCAGTCAGGCCATGGTGTACATAGCTATAATCTTATCACTCAGGAGGTAGAGGATGGAAGATCAGGAACTCAAGGACCTCAGTTACATAGTGAATTCACATAAGAGCCTGTCTCAAAAGGAAGTACTTGTCTAGTTTTTTTTTTTAATTTTAATTAATTTATTTATTTGACAGAGAAAGAGGGAAAGAGAGAGAGAGGATGGGTGTGCCAGGGCCTCCAGCCCTGCGAATAAACTCCAGACGTGTGCACCCTTTTGTGCATCTGGCTAACGTGGGTCCTGGGGAATCGAACCTGGGTCCTTTGGCTTTGCAGGCAAATGCCTTGACCGCTAAGACATCCCTCTAGCTCTTCTCTAGTGTTTTTAAGGTCCTGAGTTCCATCCCCAGCACTGAGAAGAAGAGGAGGAGCTCCTGGGGATGGGGTAGCTCAATTGGTAACATGGTTGCTGCGCAAGTGTAGGGACCTATGTTAGATTCCCCAGGGCGCAGGTAGAAATTCTAGGCACTGTGGTTCACATTTGTAATTCCAGGGCTGGGGAGGTGGAGACTGGACAGCCAGTCTACCTAATTGGTGACCTCTAGACCTATGAGAGACCTTGTCTCAAAAAATAGGGGAGGGGACTAGGGAGATGGCTCAGCAGTTAAAGGCACTTGCTTGCAAATCTGCTGGTCCAGGTACAATTCGCCAGTACCGATATAAAGCCAGACCCTCAAAGTGGCACATACACCTGGAATTCATTGGCAATGTCGAGAGGTCCCGGTGCACCCACGCTGTTCCTTCCCCCCTCCCTCCCTCCCTCCCTCCCTCCCTTTCTTTCTTTCTCTCTTTCTTTTTCTTTCTTTTCTTTCTTTTTTTTTTTTTGGTTTTTCCAGGTAGAGTCTCACTCTAGCTCAGGCTGACCTGGAATTCACTATGGAGTCTCAGGGTGGCCTCGAACTCAAGGCGATCCTCCTACCTCTGACTCACAAGTGCTGGGATTAAAGGCGTGCCCCACCATACCTGGCCCTTTTTTATTTTTATTTGTTTATTTGTTTGAGAGAGGGAGAAGAGAGAAAAAAAATAACTAACGTAACTTAAGATGGACAACATTTCTGAGGATGACCCGAAGTCCTCTGACCTACACACACACACACACACACACACACACACACAAACACATAGAAAAAGAGGAAGGAAAGAAAGAAGGAAGGTAGGAAGGAAAAAGGGGAGGAGAGACACACCAGGTTTGGCAGTCAGGGAGAGGTGTTTAGGGCAAGTGATAGCAAGTTGAATGACATTTAATTGCATTTTAAGAAAGAGTGGGTAAGACAGTTGTACTGGTTCATGCCTGTAATACTAACACTCAGGAGTCTGAAGCAAGAGGATTACCATGACTTTGAGGTCAGCCTGGGCTACTACAGAGTGAGTTCTAGGCCAGCCAGGGTAACAGAGTGACCCTGCCAAAAAAAAAAAAAAAAAACCCTCAAAATTAAAAAAAGGAAAGAGGGCTGGAGAGATGGCTTAGCGGTTAAAGTACTTACCTGCAAAGCCTAAGGACCCAGATTTGATTCTCCAGGTCCCATGTAAGCCAGATGTACATGGTGGTGCATGCATCTGGAGTTCATTTGCAGTGGTTGGAGGCCCTGGCGCTTGCTTGCAAAGCCTTCAGCCTAGGTTTAGTTCCCCTAGCACCCATGTAGAGCAGATGCACAAAGCGGTGCATGCATCTGGAGTTTATTTGCATGGCAAAAGGCTCTTGTAAACCCATGTTGTTTGTCTGTCTCTGTTTGCATATAAATTAAAACAAAATCTTTTGAAATCATCTAACCTTTAAGAGGCTGAGGAGGAACGCAAGCTCAAGGCTAGCCTGGGTTACATAGTGAGTTCTTGTTTTAAAAATAAAATAAAGCCAGGCATGGCGGCACATGCTTTTAATCCCGGCACTTGGGAGGCAGAGGTAGAATTGCCATGAGTTCGAGGCCACCCTGAAACTGCATAGTGAATTCCAGGTCAGCCTGAGCTAGAGTGAGACTGTACCTTGAAAAACTTTAAAAAAGAGAGAGAGAGAGAGAGAGAGAGAGAGAAGAAAAATTTAAGAGACAATAATCAGTCCTTTCCTTCATTTCACTGCTGAGTAAACTGAGACCCAGAAAGAGAAAAGGAGTCTCAAGTTCTCCGAGACTGCCCCTGACTGCCCCCTCCCCTACAGATAGGCCCCAGCACAGTCAGGGAAGGGCTGATTGGGGCCATAGAGGTTATAATTTTGAAAACTGAGTAAACAAGCACTTGGTGAGAGGCAAGTCCTGTGCTGGCCTCATAGACAGGCCTGTGTCTGAGGACTGCCCTGCCTGTCCACTCCCAGACAGGGAGCTGTGTGTCTGACTAAAAATAGCCAGAGCTGCACTCTCCCCCAGCTCCCATGTTTAAGGCCACCAGGAAAAGGGGGGGCGGTTGCTGAGTGGGGCCTGACCCCTTGGGGCTGGACCATAGGACAGCCCTCCAGAGGACAGTCACAGGTCTGTGTGACTTTGGTTAAGGTGCCTGTCTTTCTGGACCTCAGTTTCCCCTTCTCTAAAGTAGGGGCACTACTTCTTGACAATTTGTGGGGGTGATGTCATCAGTCAAGTGAGTGAATACAGTAGACCCTTTCTGTCTCCCTGACCTCAGGCCTGCCAGGGTCTCCGAAGCTGGTAGGTTCATTTTGGCCTGAGGCAAGGGGCCCCTGCGCTGAGCACAGGGTGACTTTCTCAGTGACATAGTGTCCTCCTGGCCCCGCGAGACCAAACCTCCATTGAGGCGGGGCAGTCGCGGGCTGAGTGGCTCAGCTTTCCTGTTTTGCTGTTGAGATGGTAGCTGGAGGAGCTGTTTAGCCTGCCCTGCAGGCCGGAGGCTGGGCAGCTTGCCTGTCCCGGCCCCCTCTATGGGTAGTGCCCAGCAGACTTCCTGTGCAATTAGGGGCTGTCCTCCCCCGTACTCGTGGATGGCCTCTAAGAGGGACCTTCTCAGATAGACTTGTATGTGGCCTTGAGTGACACCTGCTTCTAACTTTGGGCCTCATTTTCCCTTGTGGTGTAATTTCCCACCTGTTTTAGGCCCTTTTAAGCCCTTCTGAGTTCTTGGGACAAGATCCAAACCCTGAAAGTCCCTGCAGAACTCACAGCCCCAGCCCTGGGCCTGGGGCCTGGAGTGCTCTAGGCTGGCCTCCATCCCTGCAAGCTGCATGGAATGCTTTTGGGGACCACAGCGGCCTTGGTAGCTAACTGACAGTGTGCTCCTCCAGCTACTGGCCAGGTGCCCTAGGTCAGTTACTGTCTCTCCTTGGACCTGAGCTGGGGATTGGCTCCAGGGGATTGGCTCCCCTCTTTTTTGGGGGGGGGTTCAAGGTAGGGTCTCACTCTAGCTCAGGTTGACCTGGAATTCACTATGGAGTCTCAGGGTGGCCTTGAACTCATGGCGATCCTCCTACCTCTGCCTCCTGAGTGCTGGGATTAAAGGCATGTGTCACCATGCCTGGCAGGCTCCCCTCTTTTCCTGGCAGCTTCATTTCCTATAAAGTAGGATTGATAGGGCTAGGGAGATGGCTCAGTGGTTCACAGCAGCTGCTTGTAAAGCCTTCGGGCCCAGGTTCAGTTCCCCAACCACCCACATAAAGCTGGACAGGTATTCCATTTGCAGTGGTAAGAGACCCTGGTGTGCACTCACATAAGAGTAGATTTTTAAACCATTGAAAAACATTTTATTATTTGAGAGCGCGAGAGAGAGACAGGCAGAGAAAGAGAGAGGAGAGAGAGAGCATGAAGCCTGGGTGTGCCAGGACTCCAGCCACTGCAAACGAGCTTCCAGATGCATGCATCACTTTGTGCATGTGTCTTTATGTGGGTACTAACCAGTAAGCTTCACAAACAAGTCTTTAACTGGTCAGCCATCTTTCCAGCCCTAAAAAAAGTTTTTAAAAAATTTAAAAATTTTGGGCCAGGTGTGGTGGCACACACCATTAATCCCAGCACTTGGGAGACAGAGGTAGGAGGATTGCCGTGAGTTCGAGGCCATCCTGAGACTACATAGTGAATTCTAGATCAGCCTGGGCTAGAGTGAGACCCTACCTTGAAAAACAAAACAAACAAAAACAGTTTTAATTTTTAGAGCACGAGAGACAGAGAGAATTGGCACGCTAGGGCCTCAGCCACTGAAATCGGGCTCCAGATGCTTGTACTACCTAGTGGGCATGTGCAACCTTGTGCTTGCCTCACCTTTTGTGTGTCTGGCTTACATGGGATTTGGAGAGTCAAACATAGGTCCTTAGGCTTCACAGGCAAGTGCCTTAACTGCTAAGCCATCCCTCCATTGTGAATTCTGTTTTTGTTTGTTTGTTTGTTTTTTGATTTTTCAAGGTAGGGTTTCATTCTAGCCCAGGCTGACCTGGAATTCACTATGTAGTCTTAGGGTTGCCTCGAATTTACAGCCATCCTCCTAGCTCTGCTTCCCTAGTGCTGAGATTAAAAGCTTCCACCACCATGCCTAGCCTCCCAAAAGTTTTTATTTATTTATTTTTTTACTTTTGTTTTTTCGAGGTAGAGTCTCACTCTAGCTGAAGCTGATCTGGAATTCACTAAATAGTCTCAAGGTGACCTCAAAATCATTGTGATCCTCCTACCTCTGCCTCCCAAGTGCTGGGATTAAAGGCATGCACCGCCACACCTGGCTTTTTTTTTTTTTTGACAGTGAATATGTCAAATTAACAAGAAATATTATAACCCTGTCTACTGTAATTTTGGGAACAGTTCCAACCTCTAACTCCAGAATCTAAGTCACCCCAATCTGGTAAGAGCCCAGACGATGTTCAAGTGTAGGGTGGGCTCTGGAGAGGGACAGGGAGGATTCTGGAAAGGGATTGCTTGAGCTAAGCCTCGAAGGACAAGATGAACTTGCACCAGAGTGGGCCAGGTATAGGGACTGGCTCAGAAGATGGTGGCCTGTGACTGGAGAGGAGCCACATGCAGTGACAAGGTGCTGTGCAAAGGGGTCAAGGAGTGGGGAGCTCCCTCCCATGATCACTGGCTAGCTGGCCCAGAGAGAGGACTTTGCCCACTGCTGTGGGGAGAATAGTAGCAGAAGTCAGTGGGCGCTTGCTCTGGCTATGGTTGGGTGCACTGTGGTGGTTGCAGCCGCAGTTGGTGGGTTGATTCTGGAAATATGGAGTGTTTACCTGTGGGGTGCTGAGGGCCTGGTGTAGGTGGGGCCAGTAGGGTGGTCAGGATGGATGGGCTCCCATCCAGATGGGAGGGCAAACAACCATGAATCAGTCGTCATGCCTTTCCGTGCCTCTGCTTAACTGTCTCTGTGTCCTGGATGCTGTGGACCTGGCACTAAGCTTGGGTGGCTGAAGGTGTTCATGAGGTTGGAGGCTCAAGGACTTGAATTTTTTTTTTTTTTTTTGAGATAGGGTCTCACTGTAGTCCAGGCTGACCTGGAATTCACTATGGAGAGTCTCAGGATGGTCTCGAACTCATGGCGATCCTCCTACCTCTGCCTCCCAAGTGCTGGGATTAAAGCTGTGTGCCACCACCATGCCTGGCAGGACTTTAATTATTTTTCTTTGTAGTGCTGGGAACAGAACCCAGAACATCAGCAAGCGCTCTGCCCCTGAGTCACACTTGTGCTCCAAGGATACCTTTCTGAAGGGCTATAGGCTCCTGTTACGTGTTTTTTTGTGCCCTCGGCTTTGTGTTCTGTTTACCCACTTGTCAAGTAAGGATGGTTGTAACTGCCTCCTAGAGATCTGTGAACCTGCATGTTTGCATGTGTGTGGGTACGGATTGTATATGTGAGAGGGTCTCAGGCAGTCCAGCCGGGCCTGGAACTTGCCATGTAGCCAAGGATGACCTTGAACTATTTAATCCATCAGCTCACCTCTTTCTGTATTTTATTTAAAAATATTTTCTTTTTTCATAACATTTTATTTTTATTTATTTATTTATTTTATAGAGCAAAAGAGGCAGAGAGATAGAATGAGGGGAGAGAGAGAGAATAGGTGCACCAGGGCCTTCAGCCTCTGCAAACTCCAGACGCATGTTCCACCTTGTGCATCTGGCTTATATGGGTCCTGAGGAATCAAACCTAGGTCTTCTGGCTTTTCAAGCAAGTGACTTAGCCACCATTTTAAAATTTATTTATTGAGAGAGAGAGAGGCAGATAGAGATAATGAGCATGCCTGCCAGGGCCTCCAGCCACTGCAAGCGAACTCCAGGTACATGCACTACCTTGTGCATCTGGCTTACGTGGGTTTTGGAACCTGAGTCCTTAGGATTTGGAGGCAAATGCCTTATCCGCTAAGTCATCTCTCCAGCCCTCACCTCTTAAATGTCAGGATTGTAGTTGTGCGGTAGCATGCCCACTTTATGCAGTGCTGGAGTTGGAACCCAGGGTTTTGTGCATGCCAGGCAAGCAGTCCATCAGCTGAACTCCATCCTCAGCTCAAAACTGTGAGCTTTATAAGGAATGTCACTCTTGGTACACCACCATGAAAATTTTGGAAAAGACTCGGGATCCAGACCCTCGCCAGAGTAAGAGATTTTCTTTCCTGGAAGTTCGTTGGCAGCCTGGATTCAAGTGACAACATGAAATTAGATCAGGTCACTTGACAGCTGTGACCTCCCTCGTAGATCCACCGCGGCTTGTATCTGCTGGCATCTGCCAGAGCAGCCAGGTGCTCCCAGCCCTGGTGGCTTCGCTCTTTTACCTTTGTGCCTCCTCAGAGCTGTCCCTCTTACGGTTGCTGTTGTGCGTGAGAACGATCGAATGGTCACTAAAAAGCAGAAACTATGTAATGGGGCTGAGAGAAGGCTCAGAGGGCCAGAGTGCTTGCTGTGCAAACAGGAGGGTCTGGTTCACCCTGAGTCTGATTCCCAGCACCCATGTAAACAGCTGGGCATGTCTGTACATGTCTGTGACCCCGGTCCCAGGAGCACTGGAGAATTGCTGGTCAGCCAGCCTGACTGACAATCGCAGCTCGGGGTTCAGTGAGAGCCTCTGAATCAAGGAAACACAGATATGGGTGCTAGCAGAGGAGAGCACACACGTCAGCTGCATGTGTGTGCGTGGGGCGTGCGTGTCTGCACACACACATGCACACACACACATGCACACACATGCACGCACCTGCCACACAAACACCATGCTACATCTACTACACACACACACACACACACACACACACATACACACACACATATATGTACAAAAAGAAAAGAAAGCAGAGGGCTGGGAAGATGGCTCAGTGGTTCAAGGCACTTGCTTGCAAAGCTTGCTGGCCTGGGTTCAGTTTACCAGTACCCATGTAAAGCCAGATGCACAACGAAGACTATGTATCTGGTGTTCTTTCTCGCTCTTAAATAAATAAATAAATAAATTTTAAAAATGCAGATAAGAAATAGGAAGATGCTGGGCATGGTGGCACACACCTTTAATCCCAGCCCTTGGGAAGCAGAGGTAGGAGGCTTGCCATGAGTTGGAGACCATCCTGAGTACGTAGTGAATTCCAGGTCAGTCTGGGCAACAGTGAAACCCTACCTTGAAAAAAACAATAATAGGGCTGGAGAGATTGCTTAGCGGTTAAGGCACTTGCCTGCAAAGCCAAAAGGACCCTGGTTCAATTCCCCAGGATCCACATAAGCCAGATGCACAAAGTGGTGCATGTGTCTGGCGTTTGTCTGCAGTGGCTGGAGGTCCTGGTGCACCCATTCTCTCTGCCTCTCTCTCAAATAAATAAATTAAAAAAAAAATAAAGAAAAAAAGAAAGAAAGAAAAGAAATAGGAAGAAAAAGAAAAGCTCCAACAATTTACCACCCAGAACCTGTGACTTTCAGGCATGTTTTGGACACATGGTCTGTTCCTCTGCCTTGATAATGGGCACACAAGTCCCCCATAGATTGTTGTATAGATTTGGAATATTCCATTATGCCCTGATATTCTGTCTTGACACTTGCTCAGCGAAACCCTACAGCCGATGGTTGGGTTTTTCCACTGTCATCATTACGACATTGTTTAGTGGGCAGCTGCAATCATGTCTGTGGGCTGAGATGAACACGTAGATCCCACAGTCGTTTGAGTTTACCTGTCCGTGTGAGGCTGTGTGCCGGCACGAGGGGTGCCAGATGGGGTGTCCTGGTCCTTATCTCCTGAGAACCTCTGCAGGGGAGGACAGAGCCAGCCTGGACCCCTGTGGAGGTGGAAACTCAGATGGTCATCAGGGGCCCCAGGTCCTTGCTACCTCTTTAGAGGAGGGACTGGAGGATGAAGGAAGAGGGAAGAGCCATGTGCGGTGGCCCACAGCAGAGGGCAGGCACTGGGGCAGGGAAACCTCCCAGACTGGTCGCATGGTTCTCTCCATCTAGGGCAGCATCACCTCTGTACATGACACTCAGTCGTTTGCAGAGCGCCCTCACAAGTCTCTGGGAGGGCCAGGGTAAGCGCCGGCATGTGCCTGCCCATGTGAGTGGCCGCAGATCCAGGCCTTTTCAGCTGCCCAGCCCAAAGTGGGAAGAACGCCGCCTGCAGATCTGGCCTCTCCAATTTCCCAGTCTCTGCAGGTGTGAGATCACTTGACAACTGCTGAGCCGGAAGAGGAAGCTGAGAGGCTGAGCTTAGGTGACTGGCCTTAGTTGGCATGACAGGGTGATGACCTTTTCTGCCATTGATATGTGACCTGAGGCTGGCCTGTCCAGGCTCCTTACCCCACCCTATATAGGAAAGGGCCTTCCTTTAGGGAGTGCTGGGGTGACAGAGCCCTTGGTGTATCCTGCCTTTGGGGCTGGGCAGGGGCTGTCCCCAAATCAGAGTTAACCTTTCTGGGAAAACCCTATTTACTGTCTTCCAGTGTCCTGGGAAAGTGAACTGTGGGGCTTATGCAGTCAGAGGGCTACTGTATGCTCTATGCTGGAGACTTGTCACAAAGAGGACGTGATCAGGGTCCCTGTCCTCACAGGAGAAATGGACATGAAACCATTTTTTGATGTCATTAGTTTATTTACAATCACATCTTTTTTTTTTTTTTTTTTTTTTTGGTTTTCAAGATAGGGTCTCACTCTAGGCCAGGCTGACTTGGAATTTACTATGTAGTCTCAGGGTGGCCCCAAACTTATGGTGATCCTCCTCCTACCTGTGCCTTCCGAGTGCTGGGATTAAAGGCGTGCGCCACCACGCCGGGCTTCAAGCATATCTTGTAGGAGTTTAAGAGTCTGATCCATTTTTGAGATTGTACCTCTTAAACATTCTTCATATCTGTTAAATGGAATTAAAACATCCTTATTTCTCAAGCAATTGGTGCTGCAAATCCAGATCCAAAGAAAACAGCCATCATGGCCAGTAACTGCCACTTGTTTTCCACTGAAAATGGCAAGGTCTTCTTCAGGCCTTCATAGTGGACCGCGGAGGTCGTGAGCCTCCAGATGCTCTGGCCCAACATGGCACTGGGGTGTGGAGACCAGACCACAAGAAGAAATGGCCACACACCACGCAACAGTTATTAAAGCTAAATTATTAGCCAACATCTCAGCACTTGGGAGGCAGAGGCAGGAGGAATGCTATGGGTTTGAGACCAGCCTGTGCTATACATACTAAGACCCTGTCTCAAAACAATGGCAACAGCCAGGCGTGGTGGCGCACGCCTTTAATCCCAGCACTTGGGAGGCAGAGGTAGGAGGATTGCCGTGAGTTCGAGGCCACCCTAAGACTCCATAGTTAGTTCCAGGTCAGCCTGTACCAGAGTGAGATCCTACCACGAAAAACCAAAAAAAAAAAAAAAAAAAGCCAACAAAAATAAATAAAAGAAGGCTTAAGTTGGGCTCACAAGTAACAAGGCTTCTGACCTGAATAAGGGGCTCATGACAGTTAAGGACAGTGCCTTTCTATACCCTAGGCCGATAGACAGAACTCAGATTAGATTGCTAAGGCTGAGAGGTGGGCTCTTTGCCTTGGCATGCGTACATGTATATATATGTCCATGCATGTATGTGTGTTGGATAAGAAGGAGTCTGGGGTTCTGAGGCAGTTTGGAGAGAAACCTTAGACTTAGTGTGAAGAGAGGATGAACTGTGCAGGCTTGTGACCTGTTCAGCCCTCTCCCGTTGGGGCTGGGCTGCAGTAACTGGCATGTACTACTTATTAATTCCTACTAGGACAGCATGGGCATTTATTGGGCTCTGCCTGTTAAGTCAGGCAGGGTGCCCAGTGCTCCTCACACATCATCTTATTTCGTCCTTACAACAACCCTTTGAGGGCAAGTAAAACTTTTTTTTTTTTTTTTTGAGGTAGTGTATCACTCTAGCCCAGGCTGACCTGGAACTCACTGTGTAGTTCAGGCTGGCTTTGAACTCACAATAATTGTGTGCGCCTGCCTCTTGAGTGCTGGAATGAAAGGCATGGGCACCACGCCCAGTTTATTTTATTTTTCTTAGAGTCAGTGTCTTGCTATGAAGCACATGTTAGCCTTGAACTCACAACCCTCCTGCCTTAGCCTCTCAAATGCTGTTATTACAGGCACGCCCCACCATGCCTGGCTGGGGTGGGTGTTATTTTTATTCTCATCTTATGACTAAAGGAATTGAGGCTTACAAAGGTCAGAACTGGGTCTGTGTGGCTCCAAAATTTGTGTTGTCACTGCTCATTTCCTTCTGGCGCAGACTCCATCCTAGCCTTTGCTTACATATCTTTCATGGTGGGGAGCTTGCCTGGAATCCTGTGCCCTAAACAGGCATCTGATGCAGTTACAGCCCTCAGCCAGGACCCTGCTTATCTTTTGAAGGTCACTTGTGAACAGGGTGCAGTTTGTCCAGGCTGTGGCTGCAGTCTGCCTTCCCTAGCATCTGTGTTCCCAGGGCATTTTCAGTTCTGTGATGGTTCAGGCCACAGGCCCAAACATTAGCTGCCCCTGCCCCCTCCCAGGTAAATCCAGGTATACCTGTGGGAAGCAGGAGTTTGGAGATTAAAAAAAAGGAAGCTTGCCTGGGACTACACATGAACTGGTGACTGCTGAACAAGGATGCTGGACACTTGGTTTCCCAGCTGGTACCAACTCTGGGGATGAGGGACTGGCATCCCTGGTGACCAGTGTCACAGCCCAGGTGTGGGGGAGGGGTGAGGTGGCATCCCCATCCCCAGTGCCATGGAGCCATGGCTGTGGTTTGGAGGTTGTTTGCTTTCAGAAGGCTCCTGAGGTTTCTCGCTCTGCTTCCCCTTTTTCTGATTAATTAACCTCTGAAAGCCCAGGGCCCAGGAAGATTAGACCCCCGTCATGTCACCTCATCACTTGTCTTCTCTTCAGAGGGACTGGGTCATTGCTCTTCACTTGGGACAGGTTCCATGGCCCACCCTGGCCACTCACCTTGTGGCCAGCAGCTCAAGAGATGGCTGGTGTTCCCGCCAGCCCTTCAGTCAGTGACGTCGATCATGTAACTCCTTTGTGGAGTCACCCAATCCCTTTATTCTCTGACAGCCTGACAGGGTGGGAGCTGCCGTCCTTCCATGTACAACACAGGACACCGAGGTCCAGGGAGAACAAAGCCACTTGCGCAGAGGCCCGTGGCTAGTGAGGGTTGTTCGTATTTGAACTCAGGTCTGAGTCTGGAACGAGTGCACGCCTCGTTATGGAAATGCCCTTGGCTGGTGCAGGAGGTGCGAGAAACATTTCTGGAATGGACTCATGTTTCCTTGTGTGCTGGAAGATTCGCTTGCATTTCCTGTGTCTTCGGTGGGGCACACTTGTGTTCTGTGGCTTCCTCTTTCACCTAGCTGAGTGTGTGTCCCCCGGATCCTTGCAGGCTGGGCCACTCGCTCTCCTCGGAGCTCCCGCTTGCCTCGGATTCTCCCAGCCAGGGCAGTTACCCACTAATGTTTTTGGTTGACAGTCTGTCTCTTTCCTTAGACACCTTGTCCCATTGATGGCAGGGACTGTTTTCTTGCTCTCTCCTTAGTGCCCAGCGCTGAGTGACCACAGGATGGTGATGTGGCGCTTGAGAACTTTACCTGACCTCACCTCCACCACTGGCCACTACCTTGGTCTCTCCTGATTTAGTCCGTAGGGAATGTGGATTATGATTGTGTCTGTCCCGTCCTCGTCCTCTGTCCCTCTCTGTGCTGGCTAATGGGGAGGGGCTAGGTGCAGATGTGGGCTGCCAGGCTGGTCATGGAAGTGTCTGGTGAAGGAATCAGTGCGCACGTTCTACCTGGGCATTTCACCTTCCACCTCTAGGCTGGAGTTCTGGGACATGGTTTTCAGCTCTCATACAGGCCCAGAACAGGGGTCCTGGTCTGTGGTGGGCATCTGCCAGTGTGTGTGCATTGCAGCATAGAACCCTGGGACCTCAGACCAGCCTTTTGCTCCGGTCTTGGGCTGAGAAGGGAGTTTGAGCTGCCACACCCAGCTTTTGTTTAATTTTTATTTTTCTTGGAGACAGGGGCTTGCTATGAAACACAAGATGGCCTTGAACTCACAACCCTCCCGCCTTAGCCTCCTGAATGTCGGATTACAGGCGGCATTTGGCATGGGGCTTGCCAGGGCAAATTTGACAGGTAGGCTGGCCTCAGGTTAGGAGGGCTTAGGTGCCATGAGGGTGCTGAGAGTGAGAAGAAAAGAATAGAGGAGATGGGGATGCTGAGGCGAAGTTATCAGCGAGGCTTGAGCACAGCTCCGTGGTAGAGTACTTAGCTTGTTAGAGGCCCTGGGTTCCACCCCCAGTGCTGCCAACAAACAACAGGCAGGAATGGAGGGGACAGCGTGTGGGTGGGATGGAGCACAGCCTGGGCAAAATTCATGTCACAGATCAGCCAGGCCTCTGTGCTTTGTAAGGACATGCAATCCTGAGAACAGAGGTGCCAGAGGAGAAAACAGGCACAGAGAGGGGAGGCCAGAGACCACAGAGCCAGATGTGGAAGCGAAGGCTGGGCAGCCGTGGGAGGGAGCTCGGTATGAGGTGGTTGCGCCTCTTGGGGCATCTTGCAGCTCTGGGGGGGTCCTCCAAGCTGCCTCAGACCCTTTCTTCATGGCTCTTTCAGCCTCTTAGCCCCTGGTGTGGCTGTGGCTGTGGCAGAGGGCTGGGGGGCTGTCTGCAGAGCCTACCCCTCAGTCACACAGCATGATGCCAGCTCCGAGGCAGGCCTGGGATAGGTGTGGGTCAGCCTATCCTGCTGTGGGTGGGGGATGCTGCCGGAGGCCTTGGCACCTCTTCTCTGTCCCCCACTAAGAGCAGGGATGTCTGTGTCCTGGACTCCCTGGACAGGCTGCCAGCTAGGGTCTGTGGGCACGGGACTGCTGCCAGGCAGGCAGGCGGGTGGGGTGGGGTGGGGATGAGAGGGCCTTTGTTTCTCGTGTTTGTATCCAGATGGGAACCAACTTCTCCAACTGAGGACAAGGGTGTGAAGGGCAGCCCTGGGTGGGCGGGCCTTTGCCTGACGCTTTTGGGGACATTTTCCTGGGCCACCATTTCAGCTGTTTTCTCCAGCCCTTGGGCTCTCCTGTCTGAACACTAACCCTTCCTCATCAGACCTGTTGTTGCTGGGCCTTGGTTAAATATTTGCTAGCGGAGAAGAGCTTTCAAGGTAGCTTTGTGTGAAGTAAGTCCCAGCTGAGTGCTCCCAAATCTGCCTTCGGATAAGGAGACCCAGCCCTCCTAGGCCCTGGGATTACCCCCGCCCCAGGTAGCCATTGTGGCATCTGGATGACCTTCCCCCAGGGGTCGTTGGTTCCTTACCTGTTTATGGAGCACCTACAGCCAGACAGGAGCGGGGTGCTGAGTGGGCAGAAAGCAGGACTGAGTCTGGGGGAGCCAGGGTGGAAGGAGCTTGTCGCGCAGAAGGCGTGAATTGCTGCTGAGAGGCTGAGGAGGAGCTGGGCATAGCTTGCCTAGTAGCATATGTGAGGCCCTGGGTTCGAGCCAAAAATTTTTCACGGACCTTTTGGTTCACTGGGCATGTTAGTACATATTTGGAATCCTAACATTTGGGAGGTGGAGACAGAAGGACCCAGGAGTTCAGGAACATCCTCAGCTACATAGCAAGTTCAAGGCCAGCCTGTCTCAAAAAAGAAAAAAAAAATGTTGGGCTGGGATGATGGCTCAACCATTAAAGGCACTTACTTACAAAGCCTGCCAGCCTGGATCTGGTTCCCTGGTGCCCATGTAAAACCAGATGCAAAAAGTGGTACATGCATCTGGCAAGCATCTGCTGCAGCAAGAGGCCCTGGCACATGGGTGCACACACACACACACACACACACACACACACACACACACACACACACACAAATTAATAAAAAGAATCTGTGGGGCTGGAAAGATGGCTAAGTGGTTAAAGGGGCTTCTTGCAAAGCCTGACAGCCCAGGTTCGATTCCCCAGTACCCCTATAAAGCCAGATGCACAAAGTGGCGCATGCATCTGGAGTTCATATACAGTGGCTGAAATCATTTGGTCAGTTGGAGCACTGGGAGAATATTCCAGATCAGAAGACTTTTGAGATCAGGCACCAGTTTTTTTCTAATGGACTCACATGTTCCATTACTGGTCTCAAGAGTTGAGCCCTGAGCTGGGGAGATGGCCTGGTGGTTAAAGGCCCTTGTTTACAAAGCCTGCCAGCCCAGGTTCAGTTCCCCAGTGCCCACATAAAACCAGATGCCAAAAGTGGTGCATGTGTCTAGTGTTGACTTGGAGTGATAAGAGGCCCTGGTATGCCCATACACACACATGCAAATAAATAAATAAATATTTTTTTTTTTTTAAAGAGGGCTGGAGAGATGGCTTAGTGGTTAAGCACTTGCCTGTGAAGCCTAAGGACCCTGGTTTGAGGCTTGATTTCCCAGGACCCACGTTAGCCAGATGCACAAGGGGGCGCATGCATTTGGAGTTCGTTTGCGGTGGCTGGAAGCCCTGGAGTGCCCATTCTCTCTCTCTCTACCTCTCTCTCTCTCTCTTTCTCTCTCTCTCTCTGTTGCTCTCAAATAAATAAATAAAAAATAAAATAAGATAAAAAGCGTTGGCCGGCTATGGTGGCATATGCCTTTAATCCCAGTGCTTGGGAGGCAGAGGTAGGAGGATTATTATGAGTTCAAGGCCACCCTGAGATTACATAGTGAATTCCAGGTCAGCCTGGGCTAGAGTGAGACCCTACCTCGAAAAAGAATACCGCTGTACCCTGCCTCCAAACCTCAGTAGTTGGCGGAAGTCCACCTGTCAGACAGTGGAGGAAAGTCCCACATGTTCCCCAGCTTTTTCTCCCTGTGACACGGTTCTGGTAGTGGGCGAGATCAGGGACCAGAGCAGACAAGTTTCATGGCCTGGTTTTGGTCTCATCTCTGTTAGCAAGTCATTCATCCATAGATTTTTTTTTTTTCCAGGTAGGGTCTCACTCTAGCCCAGGCTGACCTGGAATTATAGTCTCAGGGTGGCATTGAACTTATAGCGGTCCTCCTACCTCTGCCTCCTGAGTGCTGGGATTAAAGGAGTGCACCACTACACCCAGTTCACACATCCATAGAATGGATTTAACAATAAGCCCCACTGGGGTTAAATGAAATCATGGTGACAGTTATTGCTATCATTTTCTTTTTTGTGTGTGTGTTTGGGTTGTTTGGGAAATATTAGCTTCAGTTTTTTTTGTGTGTGTGTATGTGCTAACATTTTCTTAATAAAAATTTTATAAAGGGGAAATTGTGTGTGGGGGGGAGGGTATTACCATGGATATTTTTTATAATCATGGAAAATGTTAATAAAAATTGTGAAAAGAAAAAAACTTTTAAATATTTTATTTATTCATTTAAGACAGAGAGAGAGAGGCAAATAGATAATGGGCATGCCAGGTCCTCTAGCTACTGAAAACAAACTCCAGACACTTGAGCCACCTTGTGTATCTGGCTTCCGTGGATACTGGGGGAATCAAACCGGGGTTCTTTGGCCTTTGCAGGCAAGCGCCTTAACCACTAAGCTATCTCTCCAGCCCTGTTGCTAGTATTTTACGGTTACTGTCTCAGTGCTGGCTCTGGAGTGACTGTGACATGCATTAGTTCATGCTGTAATTATTATTATAATTAAATGCAAATGAGTGGTGGGGATCAGGACTGTGAAAACTGGCTCAGGCTTTTGTTTCGTTCTTCGGGTGCATTCACGTATGTCCCTGTGTGAGTGTGGGCAACCTCTGGTGTTGGTCCATCCATCTTGTTTCGGGCAGGGTCTTTCATAATTCTCCAAACTTGCAAGTACCTTAAACGCTAAGCCATCTCTCTAGCCCCTGTCTCCAGTTTATTTATTTATTTTGGTTTTTCAGGGTAGGTTCTTGTTCTAGCCCAGGCTAACCTGGAATTCACTATGTAGTTTCAGGCTGGCCTCGAACTGACGACAATCCTCCTACCTGTGCCTCCCAAGTGCTGGGATTAAAGGTGTGCACCAACACACCCAACCCCCCTCCAGTTTTAAAATTTTCTTTTTATTTATTTGTGAGATAGAGACACAGAGGGGGGAAAAAAAAAGAGACAGAGAAAGAGAGAAAAGAATGGGTGCGCCAGGGCCTCCAGCTATTGCAAATGAACTCCAGACGCATGCACCCCCTTGTGAATCTGGCTTACATCGGTCCTGGTGAATTGAACCTGGGTCCTTTGGCTTTGCAGGCAAGTGCCTAAACTGCTAAGCCATCTCTCCAGCACTCCGGTTTTTTTATTTTAAATGGAGCTCACCAAGTAGCTAGAACAGCAAGCCTCAGGGATCCACCTGTCTCCACCTCCCCAGTGCTGGGATTATAAGTACATACCACCGTGCCCTGCACAGGAATAAGTACCACGGATCGGGAGGGTGGCCGCACTTAGAATACTCCGGGTGCTGAGGGTCTACCAGAGTCCAACCTTTATCCCGAAAGGAAGGTCTGAACATGGGGAAGGAACCGGCTACTTCCCTCTTGCTCCAGATGTGGATGAAACCAAAGGGAGTTGGGGTAGTGGAGTGGAAATTTGGAGGCCCAGGCAGACATAGGGACAGTGGCCTGGTTGGGGGTGGGTAGTGACAGGTGGTGCAAACTGAATTGGGCTGTGCTGGCCTTGTGACTGTCCCAGGCCTACTGGGGTGCCCAGCTCACAAGCCTGATTTTTGGCAGCCCAGAAGCGGGGTCCCAAGCACCTGCCATCGCTGCAAGTGCCGAGCCCCCCTGTGTAGCTTGTAGAGTGGTGCCCGCTGGCTTTTCTGCTCTCTAGTAATTTCCCTTCTGGGCAAGCGTATCCGAGGTGCCCTCAGCCATCTCACTGATACCCCCCCACACACACTCTGTCAGGGTCCCAGCTCTTTCCATGGACTGACTACTATTCCTTTCCTGCTAGAGGACAGAGCCTGTCATTATCTTAGCTCCCAGCTTCCCACCTGATTACAGGTCCTGAGCAGGAGTCTGTGCGTCAGCCCTCCTGACAGGGGCCACCCACTGGGTGCCGTGTGGAGGCCCTGTTCCCAGAGACTGGCATTCAGGATGGTGGTTTGGTTCGCTGTTGGATGCAGACTGTCTTGGGTCTTTGTTGCTCGTAAACTGTGTGTCCTCAGAGACGTCCTTAACCTCTCAGAGCCCTGGCGTCTTCCTCTGTGAAGTGGTGGCAATGCGTGAAATAATATCACCACCGTGGGCACCTGGGTGCCTCAACAGATGGGCACTAGTATGTGTTTGTAGTGAGAACGGAGTGATCCGGGAGAAACATGTGCTGTACGACCCTGGGACAGTATAACCACCTCTTTGGACCTCAGGCTTCCCTCGCTGTTCAGTCAGATGACAGGGATTGTGTGATTTGACCATACCGGGAAACGGAGCCCCTCTCCACCCTGCCTGGGCCATTCCCTGGGCTCTGGAGTGGGCGGGTCAGTGTTCCGACTGCCTCCCTCCCTCCTCACTTGGACTGCTCCCTGGTGCTCTGAGAACCAGGCAGGCCAGTTCTGAGCCGCCCCGCCCTACATTGCTGTCACCTGCTGGGGTTTCAATCCTCAGATCTCACAGCCCCAAACCCTGAAACCAAGCTGGGCCTGGTGGTGAGGCGTGTCTGTGGAGCCCACTGGGGCGACCAGCTGAGCCAGGGATCACTGAGGCACAGCAGCTCCAGCTGGAGCCAAGTCAGGGTGGGGACTGGCTTGAAGCCCCGTGGTCTACATGCGGCTGGCTTGTGGAGGGGGGTTCAGGCTCAGTCTCCACAGTTCCGGACCTGGGCTCATTCTTGCTTTTACTAACCTGGGAGGGGCTTTCTGTTTTCTGGGGCTCAGGCTGCTCCAGTGAAATATTTCCCAGTGCCATTCAGTGCCACCCGTCCCTACTTTGTGCTGAGGAAGACCAGCGGTGATCACATAGGACACTTACGACAGCCTGGGCAGCTCCGAGTGGTCAGCAGGAGCTGCTTAATCTGGCACTCAAGGTTCTCAAGGCTGTATACCTCGAGCATGTTCCCAGAAGACCCTTTACTCCTCCCCCCATCCTCAGCTCAACAAGCCTCTCCTCCCCAGGCCTCAGTTTCCCCATCTGCACAATTGGCCCAGAGCTTCTCCTCCAGTTCCTCAAGGAGACTTTCAACCACCCTGGGGCCTTCTCACTCTTGTTCAGCCCCTGCTATCTGCACAGGAAGTAGCTTGATCCTTAACTCTGTGGCCTTGGAAAAATCAGCGATCAGCATTCTTCCGGCTGTTGGTGCTGGTCATATGATTCCTCTGTGCCAGGGTGAGGTGTTTCCCTCTGGCTGGCTCCTTGGTTTCCTTCTCTCCCAGTCAAGTGGGCACTCGTGTGCCATTTTGCACAGGGAAGCAGGCTCAGAGAGGGCAAGTGCCTTGGCCAAGGCTTTGCTTCTAGTTGGTGGCAGAGCTGGGCCTTTAGCTTCGAGGCTATATGCGCATGTGGAAATGGAGCCCCTTTCATGAGCTGTGCCCTATCCTTTCCCCTAGTCACTCTGTCCAGGCTGAGATAGCTGTGGTCGGCCCAATGGGCTGCCCAGCGGAGGTGCTGAGGCCAGCATTGCGGTCGGCTCCTGGGCTGGCGCGGCACTGCTGAGATTGTTGTTAAGATCTTAAGTCATCTGAGACTCACCCACGCCTGCCCGCCCTGAGAGGATCACGAGCAGGGATCCACCGGGGCGGGGACGTAAAATGCCACCTCTGACTCCTTGGAGACCCACACTTCTGTCCCTGCTCTGATAATCACATCTGCCTGACCTTGGGAGAGGGTGAAGTTGGGTTTCCTCATTTGTCAAATGGAGACAGTAATGCCTGCTTGGCTCCCCCTTGGGCCCAGGCAAAGGCTTAGCCAGAGATGGTAATGCCAGGGCCTTGTAAAGGCATTGTGATTCATTGTGACCGGCCACTGAGTTGGGGGCTTTGTGGGTGTGAGGCTTTGAGCAGGCCCCAGGGGAGGCAAGATTCAAAAGCTGAGGCTGTGGCTTGGTTGGCACACTGCTTGCCTAGCATGCACAAAGTCCTGGGTTTGATCCCTAGCATGGGCCCTTGTTTGTAATCCCAGCCAGCACTCAGGTGGAGGTTGGGGGATTACAAAGTCAAGGAGTTAAAGTCTACTCTTGGCTACGTAAGACCCTGTCTCAAAAACGGAAACAAAGGGTTGGAGAGATGGCTAAGTGGTTAAGACACTTGCCTGTGAAGCCTAAGGATCCAGGTTTGATGCCTCAGTACCCACGTCAGCCAGATGCACAAGGCGGCACATTTGTTTGCAGTAGCTAGAGGCCCTGGTGCGCCCATTTTCTTCTTGCCACATGCCTCTTTCTTTCTCAAATAAATAAATAAAATAAAATAATATATATAAAGGGGCCAGGTGTGGTGGCTCACGCCTTTAGTTCCAGCGCTCAGGAGGCAGAGAGATAGGTGGATTGCTATGAGTTCAAGGCCACCCTGAGACTACATAGTGAATTCCAGGTCAGCCTGGGCTAGAGTGAAACCCTACCTCACCTCGGGGTGGGTGGGGTGGGGGGTCAGGGGGTGGGGAAAGGAAGTAGGAAGGAAAGAAAAAAGAAAACACTTACTGCTGGGCCAGGAACATAGTCAATGGTAGAGTGATTGCGTGGCATGCGCAGGCCCTAGGTTTGATTTCTCAGCAGCACACAAGCAAAACAAAGCAAAGCAAAGCAAAACAAAACAAAAATCCTACCAGCTGGACATGGTGATGTACACCTGGAATCCTAGTACGTGGGAGGCTGAAATAGGAAGATTACTCTGCGTTCTAGGCCAGCTTGGCTACATAGCAAAACTCCATGTCAATCAAGCAATCTCATCTCCTCCCCCAACGTGCTTCCAAAAATCCCACTTTTTTTCCCCCCCAAGGTACAGTCCCACTCTAGTCCAGGCTGACTTGGAATTTACTATGTAGTCTCAGAGTGGCCTCGAACACATGAGGCTCCTTCTACTTCTGCCTCCCGAGTGCTGGTACTAAAGGCAGGCTCCACCATGTCGGCTCCAAATCCCACTTGTAATCCCATCCAGGATGTGTGTCTTTGAGTAAATAAGTCTTTCTGAGCTTTAGCTATAAAATGGAGGGTCTGGAGAGATTGCTTAGCAGTTCAGGAGCTTGTCTGCAAAGCCAAAGGACCCAAGTTTGATTCCCCAGGACACATGTAAGCCTGATGAATAAGGTGCTGCACACGTCTGGAGTTCGTTTGCAGTGGCTGGAGGCCCTGGCACACCCATTTTCTCTCTATCTGCATTTCTCTCTCTGTCTGTTGCTCTTAAATAAATAACAATAATAACAATAAAAAGTCAAAATGAAGGTAACAGCTAGATATGGAGGTGCAAGCTTTTAATCCCACCACATACAAAGCCGGATGCACAAGGTGGCACCCATTCTCTCTCTGCCCCCCCCAAATAAATCAATATTATATAAATACTATAAAAGAACAATGGGCTGGAGAGATGGTTTAGCTTAGCAGTTAAGACACTTGCTGGCAAAGCCAAAGGACCCAGGTTCAGTTCCTCAGTACCCACAAAAAGCCAGGTGCACACAAGGTGACGCATGAGATGTGGGGGCCTAGTATGTGACCTTCCTTTAAGCTGTGGCATCCTGAGCCTCTATATGTCTGTTTAATGGGGTTTGTGTTTACCTGTGTCCCCATGGGCTCTTGGGACAATCTAGACATATATGTAGGGGAAAAGAAAAAGTACTTGTTAGTCTGCATGGGGTAAGCTTACTTCCTATTTGAGGGGATATATTGTTGGCAGAGGGGTGCAGTGGAAAGAGCCCAGCTCATGTCAGGTGGGAACCCGGGTCCACATACACATTGCACACCCCTGCTCCCCCCATGTCCTGGTTTGTCTGCTTTTTACATATGTATAGATGTATGTTGGCACATGTGTATGTGTGCAGGTGTACAAACGTGTGTGCATGTGGAGGCCAGAGTTTGGTGGTGGATGTCTTTCTCAGTTGCTGTCCACCTTATTTATTTATTTGGTTTTTCAAGGTACGGTTTTGCTGTAGCCCAGGCTGACCTGGAATTCACTATGTAGTCTCAGGCTGGCCTCGAACTCACAGTGATCCTCCTACCTCTGCCTCCAGAGTGCTGGGATTAAAGGCGTGCGCCACCATGCCCAGCTTATTTATTAATTTTATTTATTTATTTGAGAGCAACAGACAGAGAAAGAGGCAGAGAGGGAGAGAGAATGGGTGCACCAGGGCCTCCAGCCACTGCAAACGAACTCCAGATGTGTGCGCCCCCTTGTGCGTCTGGCTAACGTGGGCCCTGGGGAATTGAGCCTCCAACTAGGGTCTTTAGGCTTCACAGGCAAGCGTCATCTCTCTGGCCTTATTTATTTATTTTTTGAGGTAGGATCTCACTCTAGCCCAGGCTGATCCTGGAACTCTGTAGTCCCAGGCTAGCCTCGAACCCATTGCAATCCTACCTTAGCCATCTGAATGCTGGGACTAAAAGATGTATAGCAGCGTGCCCTACTCACCTTATATTTTGAGAAGGGTTGCCCATTGAACATAGAGCTCACCAACTGGGCTAGAAGACTAGCTAGCCAGTCAGCCATAGAGATTCATCTGTCTCTACATTCCCAGCCCTGGGATTACAGGTGCTGGCCACCAAGGCAAGCATTTTATGTGGGTACACTATTTAGGATTTTTTTATTTTTTATATTTTGGTTTTTTTCGAGGTAGGGTTTCACCCTAGCCCAGGCTGACCTGGAATTCACTATGTAGTCACAGTGTGGCCTTGCACTCAAGGCGATCCTCCTACCTCTGCCTCCCGAGTGCTGGGATTAAAGGTGTGCACCACCACGCCCAGTTTACTCAGGATTTTTTTTCCCCCTAGGTAGGATCTCACTCAAACTCAGGCTGGTCTGGACTTTCTCTGTCGTTCCAGGCTGGCCTCCATCTCACGGCAATCTTCCTACCTATGCCCCCTGAGTGCTGGGATTAAAGGCATGTGCCGCCACGCCCGGCTTCTGCTCAGGATTTGAACTCTGGTTCTCATTCTTGTGTGGCTACATTTTATCCACTGAGGCATCTTCCCAACCCCTTTTGTCTTTGTTTTCTGGGGAAAATAGTCTTAATTTATGTTTCAAGCTATAAAAGTTGTACCTGCTAATAAACATTTCAGCCCATCTCTTGCCACAGTAGTTACGAACTGAGCACATTTATAATTAAGAGTTGTGCTTGTTAGCCCGGCATGGTGGCACATGGCTTTAATCCCAGCACGCGGGAGGCAGAGGTAGGAGCATTTCCATGAGTTCAAGGCCACCCTGAGACTCCATAGTGAATTCCGGGTTAGCCTGAGCTAGAGTGAAACCCTACCTCGCAAAACAAAACCACCACAACAAAAAAAGTTGCATTTGTGGAGTTCTGAGTTCTATGTGGCACGGCTGTCTACGTCCTGTCATCTGGCTCTGTGGTGTCCATGTCCCACACGGGGGACTTGAGATCTCAGCAGCCCCTTTGCCACACTCATTAGAAAGCTAGATGGTGGCACTGCCAATCCCCACTTCCTCCATGGCTTCTTCCACTGCGGCACCTGGGGCTGAGTCAGTGCTACTGGGGCGGGAAAGGCTGGTGAGCAAGGCGGGCCCGCACCTGCACCCGCACCTGTGGACTGCCTCACCCTGGCATCTCTACCATTCAGAAGCCATTGCATTGATTGATCTGAGTCTTCCCAGGTTCTGGGTCCAAAATCCTCAGCAGATAGCCTGCCACCTCATTGCCCTCTGACAAGAAGGGAAACTCTGTGGGGTCCTGTGGGCAGTGGTCAGAGCCAGGAACCATGAGAGGTTAGTTAGCTGTGGCTCAAACTCCAGTTGCTTCAGTGTGCTGTGTGATCTGAAGTGAGTCTCTTACCCTCTCTGGTGCAGATCAAGCCTCAAGGTGATTAACCTTGGCCTCAGAAGCCTTATTCAGTGCCTTCCTCAAATCCACACATTTAGGTGTCCCCAGAAGCTGTGGGGGGAAACTGAAATAGCTGGCGTGGGCAGCTGTGGAGGAGAGAGGGCGGCTTAGGGCAGCTCGGACCACCCACAGATACCCAGGCAGGGTGCTGAGTTGTGGGATCCTTCTGACTCTCTTGGGGGCTAGCTTCTGGAGGTGGCAAAATGGAGAAAGTAGGGCTGGAGAGATGGCTTAGCGGTTAAGCACTTGCCTGTGAAGCCTAAGGACCCTAGTTCGAGGCTCGATTCCCCAGGACTCACGTTAGCTAGATGCACAAGGGGGTGCACACGTCTGGAGTTCGTTTGCAGTGGCTGGAGGCCCTGGCACGCCCATTCTCTCTCTCTCTCTCTCTCTCTCTCTCTCTCTGCCTCTTTCGCTCTCTCTGTCTGTCTCTCTCAAATAAATAAAAAAAATTAAAAACAAAACAAAACAAAAAAAAAACCGGAGAAAGTAGCTCAGTCATGGTGGCTCTTGCCTGTGATGTCAACACTCAAAAAGAGGCTAAAGCCAGGCGTGGTGGTGCACGCCTTTAATACCAGCACTCAGGAGGCAGAGGTAGGAGGATTGCCGTGAGTTCGAGACCACCCTGAGACAACATAGTGACTTCTAGGTCATCCTGAGCTAGAATGAGACCCTACCTCGAAAAACAAAAAACAAGCAAACAACAGCAGAAAAAACCCAGCTTAGGCAGAGCTGGAGAGATGGCTCAGTGGTTAAAAGCATTTGCTTACAAAGCCTGGTGGCCCTGAGATCAGTTTTCCCCAATATCCATGTAAAGCTGGATGCACAAAGTGGTGCATGCATCTGGAGTTCATTTGTAGTGGCAAGAGGCCCTGGCCCTCTTTTTCTCACTGAGATAAATAAATTTATTAAAGGGGAGTCAGCCAAATTTGGATCTAAATCCGAATAGTTCCTGGTCTGGTAGAAGGCATGCTTGGAGTTGCAGTTGGGGGTCATGATCAATGTGATTCGTTTTAGGTTATGTGGGCCTGTATCTGTTCTCCCACTCCTTAATGGAGGTGTGCCCCCCTCAGGTTTCTACACTTTGTCTCTCCACTCCCCCTTTGTCCCTGGTGGCTCCTTGTTTCCCAAGACTCCCTGCCTCCTCTCATGGACAGTGGCCCCCATCTTATCTGGGAAACCTGTCTACAACCCCAGTGTGGATGGATCTAGAATGAATTTCATCCTCACCGCCTCCACCCCCAGCTGCTATCTGGCCCAAGCTTTTGGACCCATCAGTGTTAGCAGCTTGGCCCAGAGGTTCGGGCTGCAGCCTTCTGCTGGCCTCTGCCTCCAGCTCTGTCATTGGTCACAGGTCCTGAAACTTAATCCATTAGGGCTTCCAGAAGCTTCTTCCAGCCCACAGCCCTGCCTGATCTGGCCTTCCTTCGACACCCTTCGATGGGGTGTTGGGGCATGCCTGAGTCTTCCTCCCAGCACAGTCTTGCCCGCCCTGTCCTGACCTCGGACCAGGCCAGCACCCTTGTGGGCTCAGAACTCCCAGCCTGGGCACTGGCCAGGCAGCTGAGAACCACAGAGGGCTGGGTGGATCTGGGATTGATTCCTGTCTCTGGATGGCAACTTCCTCCTGGGCCTGGCCTGGGGTCAGGCCTGCAGATTCAACATTATAGGAATCCTGCCCTGTCTGAGAGTGAGTGCTAAGGGCCAATGTGGGTTTCCCAGAGCCATGCCTGAAGATTCAACTCACCTATCCTGCCACCATGTTGGTAGGATGCCCATTGGCTTCAGGGAGTTAAGGCAAAACCCAGGCTGAGGATTTTGGGTTCCTGAGCCTCCTCATCCCTCATGGTGGACAAAGATGGCTCTGCCGCCCCTGGCTGTCAGGAAGCTTCACCTGACTCTGAGGCTAGAATCAGTTAACACATAACTAACTGAGGGTGATGGTCCTGTTGCCATCCTTTCTCAATGACCTCCAACCCATTTCCCGTCCCCTCTCCTGCCCTTCCCCTCCCTTACCATCTTCGGCACAAGTCCCATGGTCTTGGAGAGTACTGTTGTTTGGAGTTTAAAAAAAAACAGGCAGTCGAAACACATTCCTCATTTGTTCTCCCCTTCCACTCCCAAATTGGAATTTGGACAGACATGTCAACTTCATGTCAGGAAAGGGATACAGGCTGGGTCTGAGGGGGGATATGGGAGCTTAGCTTCCCCCAGTCCCAGAGGGCATGCCTCTCTACTGTCAGTGAGGCAGGGTTAGGGGTGCAAGCACACATCAAAAGGCCTGAGACCGAGCATGGCAATGTGACATGAGGCCTGGGTCCTCGCTCCTGGCTGGGCTCCAGAACCAAAGCCTGACTCTACCACCCACTAGCTTTGTGACCACGTGAGCGACTGGACCTCTCTGGGTCTTAGTTTCTTCTTCTGTAAAATGGAAAAGACACAGGCTGTGTCCCCAGACCACTGAAGAGATTAAATGAAAGACTGCCCTCTCCTTGGACGAAGGATCCCTAGAGAAAAGATCCAGTCTGTGGGAATTTGAATTCAATACTCAGAGGTGGCAGGACCTGTCCATCCCTTGAGTCTAGCCCTCTTAGTGTGAAGGGGAACGTGAGGCCCAGGGAGGGGAGCTACGCGAACTGCAGGCCGGGGCTCTAGCTGGAACTTCTTAGACCAGGAAGTTCTCGTCAGCTCTCTTTGGGGCCTCAGTGTTCTCATCTATAAATAGGGGCACCTAGGCAGCAGCAATACCAAGTCTGGTGTGTGCTGGGCCTGCTTTGGAGCCCATAGACTTACCCTCTCTGTTCTAAAACTGCATTAGCAGAAGAGAGGGGCAAACAGCCAGTGGGTGAACTAACCTCAGGATGTTTCTTTGAATACTGATTGTAAAATCATTCAAAGCTATAAAAAGTGAATGAGGCAGAAAATGAAGCTCATTCATTGCTTCTGTCCTGCATGCGGAGGCTCTACCCTTCACAGTGGCCTGTGGCCGTCCCCACCTTTACCTCTGAGTCCCGAGGGGTTCCTATACATCATCCTCTCTTTGAGAGGGTACTGAGTATGAGGCTGTCACTCCCTCCGTTCACATAGAATTGCTCCAGCTTTTTTCCATCCTGGGTTATGTCCTGGTTGCTGACTGGTTTGTGCTGGTTATTTCCACCACTGCATGGCTAGCCAGTGCCTACATGCCTACAGGTATGAGAAAGGTATCAAAAGGCACACATGGGGCTGGGGAGATGGCTCAGCAGTGAAAGGTGCTTGCTTACAAAGCCTAGCCCGGGGTTCAGTTCCAGTACCTACATAAAGCCATGTGCACAAAGTGGCACATGCACCTGGAACTCACTTGCAGGGGTGGCAGGAGGCCTGCTGTGCTCATTCTCTGTTTCTCTCTCTGTTCGTAAATTAACAAATTTAAAAAGCAAATGGTTCTCTCTCTCCTTGAAAATAAGTAAAATATTTTTAAAAGGGGGCTGGAGAGATGACTCAGTGGTTAAAGCACTTGTCCGCAGTGCCTAACGACCCGGGGTTAATTCCCCAGTACCTACATAAAGCTAGATGCACAAGGTGGTGCATGCATCTTGAGTTTGTTTGCAGTGGCTAGAGCCCCTGGTGCATCCATTCTTTTTCTTTCCCCCGCACTCTCTCTTCTTGCAAATAAATAAATAAAATGTTAAAAAAAAAAAAGAACCAAAGGGCACACATGTTAACCTTATGCACACAGCTGCCGGCCACTGTCAGAGAACCTGCCTCTCCATTATAACAGAAAAATCAGTCTTGCTCAGTTGGCCCTGAGTTGGTCATTGGTGAGGCTGAGCATCTCTCACAGGCCTGTTGGGTTTTTGTTTTCTTCTTTAAGATTTATTTACTTACTTATTTGAGGCAGAGAAAGAGAATAGGCATGCCAAGGCCTCTAGCCACTGCAAACAAACTCCAGATGCGTGCACCCCTTGTGCATCTGGCTTACGTGGGACCTGGAGAATCAAACCTGGGTCCTTAGGCTTCACTGGCAAGCACCTTAACCACTAAGCCAGCTCTGCAGCCACCCCCGCCCCCAGCCTGATTTTTGTTTTCTTCTTTGGGCTTCTGGCCATCTTCCTGTCTAGAAGGAGGTTTGCCACATCCCAAGGTGGCTGGCTTGTGCAGGCAACATATGATGGGTCACATACGCCTAGCATGCAAGGAGCCAAAACATCTCCAACACTGCAAAAGTGATATATATATACACACACACACACACACACATAAATATATAGCTGGGGTGAGAGGCATTTGTGCAAACGATTCTACACATGGAAATCTGGGGCTTTGTAGACCTGTTTCCCTAGTGTTCTGCGATGACCTCACACGCCCATTTGTGCTTCCCTTTCAGAGAAAACAGAGAAGATTCTGAGGGAGTTCCTGCATTTCTACGAGGACCAGTATGGCGTCGCACTCTTCAACAGCATGCGCCATGAGATTGAGGGCACCGGGCTGCCTCAGGCACAGCTGCTTTGGCGCAAGGTGAGAGGGTCTCTGGGCCAGTGTGGCTGGGAAGGTCTCTACAAGCTCTTCATTCACTGAGGGTGTACCCCAGCGTGCCCAAGCAGCCCCTGTATTGCCATAGCCGGGCTTTGCAGTCTTGACAGCCGCAGGTTCCAGGCCAGCTCGCCGGCCAAGAAGGATGTGAGCATATTCCCGCACAATTGTGCCTGGAGCAAGGAGGGTGCTTGGCAAGTGTTGGCTGACACTGATGTCATCGACAACCTTGTCATTTTCCTGTTATTAGCAGTAAGGTTAGGTTTGTCCAGGAAGCCCTCTAGCTCTAGCCTGGGGGTCAGTGTCTCTCTCTCTCTCTTTTTTTTTTTAGTTTTTCAAGGTGGGGTCTCACTCTATCCCAGGCAGACCTGGAATTTACTCTGTAGCTCCAAGCTGGCCTCAAACTTGCAGAGATACTCTTACCTCAGCCTCTCAGGTGCTAGAATTAAAGGTGTGCGCCACCACACCCAGATTTCAGTCCCCTTTAGTGACCTCCGTCCTTGGACTTTTGCATGGCCAGGCAGGTGGCAAAGGGAAGGATGGTGAGGTGGGTAGCCTGGACCAGCAGTGGCTCAGTGACAGCCTTGTACCTAATTAATCCTGGCTTGTGGCCACTGTCAGAAGACTGCCAGTGTCCCTCTGGGGGATCTGATTGGCTGAGCTGATCTTCCCAGAAGTGGGGTGCCCAGCAGGTGAGCTGGGTCCATAGCAGATTTACGTAGTTGGTAGGCTGCAGTGTTGCCCTTGCTCCTGCCCCACACCTCTCTGCCCAGTCTCATCTTCCTTCCAGCCCTGGACATCTAGTGTCAGGCTGAAGTCGGTGCCACAGGAGAGGGACAGAGACCTCCTTCAGCCAGACACAGGGCCTGCCCTCTTGAACCCCATGGTCTGGAGAGAAAGAGGGTGGGGACCCGGAGTCAGATGCTCTTCATTACCTGCTGGCGTGGATGGTTGATTCAACCTTCAGCACTCAGTCTTCACATCTGACGAATGGACACATCCTTCCTAGGGCTGAGAGGACTCTGGGAGACAGTGAAGGGGAGTCAGATGGGCTTACTGGAGGTTTGAATCCCCACCTGCTGGGGAGCCATAGACGAGGGGGTGTCACCTTGTGGAGCCTCAGTTTGTCTGACTGTGAAATGACTTCCAGAGAGAAGCTTCTTTATCAGTCACAGGCCAGAATGGCCTTGTGGAGAGATGGGGAGTCTGGATCGGTTGGGTATGTGAGATGACAACAGAGTCCAGAAAATGTCTGAGAGTGTCTGAGATGGCCCCAGACTGGTGGCTTCGGTTGGTTCCCCAATGCAAGTGGAATGACTATGATATCACAGGGGCAGGAATTAAAAAACTGGCTTAGGAGCTGAGTTACAGAGCTGGAGGCTTGCTGAGTTAACCTCAGCTGGAGTTAAACCTCAGGGCTTCCTGCAAGCAAATCTTTGCTGATGACTCTGTTGGCCACAAGGTCAGGTGCTAGGATCACGTGGCCCCTGACTTCTCAGCAGATGTACTGGGTGACAGACAGTAAACAGCTGTTTACACGATAAAACTGGGAGGTAGGAAGACTGGGTGAGAAGACTGCCTGGCCCTGAGGGCTGAGGAAGAGTTTGTTTTTGGAAGGGACTGTGATAGAGGGAACCGGATTTACAAAAGCCCAGAGCTGATTGGTCCCTGGGTGACTTGTGGCTGGTTCAGATCTTAGCCCAAAGGCCTTTCCTGCCAATGCTCTGCTTGTCCCTGGAGAGGGGATGGACTGTGTGTCTGAGTTTCTTCTGGTGTTATGGCAACCTCCTGACCCCATAACAGCATGGAGCAGAGGTGCCTGGATGTGGCCTGGCCTGGCAGTTTGGCAGGTGTGCACCTGTGTTAGGAAAGGGTATGTGAACCCACCTGGGTGAACAAGTTGGAACTGTTCCTCTGTCCACAATGAAATGTCATAGGCAAGTTGGGCATGGTGACAAAACCTGTAATCCTAGCACTTGGGAGGCTAAACAGGAGGATTACCATGAGCCAGTTGGGCCACATAGTGAGTAGGGGCTAAGGTTTACATACTTAGATCCTGTCTCATAAAAAGAAAAACAGCTGGGCGTGGTGTGCACACCTTTAACCCCAGCAGTCAGGAGGCAGAGGTGGGAGGATCTCTGTGAGTTCGAGGCTACCCTGAGACTATATAGTGACTTCCATCCAGGTCAGCCTGGGCTAGAGTGAAATCCTACCTCAAAAAACAAAACAAGGGCTAGAGAAATGGCTTAGCAGGTAAGGCACTTGCCTGAAAGCCAAAGGACCTAGGTTTGATTCCTCAGGATCCACGTAAGCCAGATGCACAGTGTTGCATGCATCTGGAATTTGTTTGCAGTAGCTGGAGGCTCTGGCGTGCCCATTCTCTCTATCTCTATCTGCCTCTCTCTCTCCGATAAATAAAAATAAACAACAACAACAAAAAAAAAACCAAAACAACAAGAAAGTTTGCCATTCAGATGTGAGAATCTAAGTTTGAAATCCCAAAATCCCCTTCTCCCCATAAAAGCCAGAAGTTATGGCAGACTTCTATAATCCCCTTGTGCTTATGGTAAGATTGCAGGTGGAGACAGGAGAATTTCTCAAAAGCTTGCAGGCCATCTAGCCTGGTGGATGGGACAGTGAGCCACAAGAGACCCTGCCTCAAATGAGGTGGCCCATTGGACACCCAAAGGTGTCCTCTGATCTCTATGTGTGTGCCATGGCACCTGGTCACATGCAGGAAGGGAGGGAAGGAGGAGGAAGGACAGATAGCTCAAATCCCACAAGCCCAGGAGAAGTAGGAACAGCTGCTGTGCCCAGCATTTTCTCTGTGGAAGACCTGCCTCTCACACTGTCAGGGGTGCCTGTTCGCAGCAGGAAACAGATCCAGACCCTGAAAGTTGGGAGTTGGGAGTTCTGGTCCTTTTTTGCCACGCATAAAACTGACCACCATGTGAAGTCATGGTAATAATAAAGAGAAATAATAGTATTAGTCATCAGTGACTGTTTTTAGTAGAAACAATCATAGAGATAATAATACTAGAATGAACCACGCGTGGGTGGCATAGGCATGTATTACCAGCGTTCTGGATGCTGAGGCAGGAAGATGAGTTCAGGGACAGCTTGGGTTACACAGCAAGACCCTCCCTTTCCAGAAAGAAAGTAATTCTAAACCGGGTATGGTGGTGCACGCCTTTAATCCCAGCCCTCGGGAGGCCGAGGTAGGGCGGATCACCTTGAGTTTGAGACCACCCTGAGACTACAAAGTGAATTCCAGGTCAGTTTGGACTAGTGATCCTTTTAGGAGTTTTAAAAAATTGATTTACTTATTTCACAGAGAAAGAGAGAGAATGGATGTGCCAGGGCCTCCAGCCATTGCAAACGAACTTCAGACGCATGTGCCCCCTTGTGCATCTGGCTTACATGGGTCCTGGGGATTCGAACCTGGGTCCTTTGGCTTTGCGGGCAGACGCCTTAACCGATAAGCCATCTCTCCAGCTTCCCCCCCCCCTTTTTTGAGGTAGGGTCTCACTCTAGCCCGTTTGCAAAAAGATTCAGCTGTCATGCTTTTGTTGATTTTTTTCTTTTCTTTTTTTTTTTTTTTGAGAGAGGGTTTCATGTATCCCAGGCTAGCCTGGCATTCACCATGTAGCCAAGGATCTCCCTGAACTTCTGATCCTCCTGCCTTCACCAAATGAGCTAAACTCTCACTCCTATCATGTGCAGTAAACGGAAGACATGGTGCCCACACCCTCCTGTTTCCTTACTCCCCCTTCCTGGCCTGTCACTCTTGCTTCTCCGCATTCTTCCCTGGCTCCCCTCTTCCCAGCTTCCCCCTGCTGCTCCTCAAGGGAAAACTACACTTTTGACAGGAGATCCCATTGTGCTCAAACAATAGGACCCGAGACCACAGCTTCCTATCTGGAGGAAAATATTTACAGGAAAAAATGGGTTCCCTGCCCCTCCACCCTCCGTGGGCTTTGCCCAAGTCACCAAGCTGACTCGCAGAGATCTATATTTAGACCTCCAAGCCCCAGCCCTCAGATGTGTCTTTTCTAGAAAGGGTAGCCAGGGCTTTCCTAACACCTTGGTAAGACCCTGCTCTGCTAGGTACTTGCTTTGTGAGACTTCAGGCCCACAGAAGCAGTGCCCAGCCCAGGCAGCCAAGCTTGGCACCCCACCAACCCCCAGATCCTGTTTCAAGGGGGAAGGACTGCTGGAAGGAAAAGGGAACCAACAATCTGGACAAAATCTGACTTCGTATCAGGGCTGACCCTGTACCCACCCTCATCACAAGAGCAGACAAGTGACCCCTCTCTCCAAGCCTCACTGACCGGCGAACAGTGTTGGAGGCTAAGCAGACTGTGTCCACCACTAAACAAGTGCTGTTTTCATTATCATTATTAGTGCTGCAGTTTGTTTCTTTGCTTGAGATGGGCTTCTTGCTCCAGCCCAAGCTAACCTGGAACTCACTCTGCAGCCCAGGCTGGCCTTGAACTCACAGCGACCCTGCCTCAGCCTCCTAAGTGTTAGGATTAAAGGCGCATGCGCCACCACACACGTGTATTGTAGAATAAACAGAAGCTGCTGAGAAACAAAGATCCCGAGACTCGCCAGGCCTCCACTGTCCGTTGCTGTTTCCGTACTTCCCTCCCAGAAACTTCCTGGTGCTTGTCTGCTCGGGAAACATGTTCCTTGATGGCTGTAGCTTTGGCTTGGGCCTCTACCCCTGGTGTGAGGACTCTCCTCCCTCATCTCCAATTTAGTCCTGCAGCTGGGAGCCTGTCGCATGAACTCTGGTGAATCCTAACATGGCCATGGTCACACCAGCTCCTGGGTGCCAGCTGTCACATGTCCAGGTTTCACAGATGAGACACTAGACACTGCCTGAGTCAGGCAGAGAGCTTTGTAGGAAAGCCTGGGTGTGTCTGCGGCCCACGCAGGTCACCTACCTGCTAGGATGCTGGTCAAACATCAAACACTACCTCCAGACTATCTTCTATCCCCACCCAGGATCTGGGATGCCAACAAACTGGCTGTCAGATCTGGGGAGTCTCTCGAGACAAGTTCAAGTTTTCATTGCACTGAGGGGAAACTGAGACCCAGAGCTAGGCAGACTTTACCCAGATTGTTGAGGCTTTTGAAGTTCTGGGCTGTGAGGATGGCCTTTCCAGCTAGAGGGACCACTGTGCCCCAAGGTGGCAGGGGTGGGTGGACGGCAGAAGCAGCCTGCTCCTCAGTGTCGTTCCCGGGTGGGTGGCTGTGCCTGACAGCCTGCCCTGGGTCAGGTAGAGTGGGAGACCCTGGGCCTCACAGTGCCCTGAACTGGGGCCTGGGCTGGATTCTACCCATGCTCTGCTTGGACCCCAGGCAAGCCCCCCAATGCCCTGAGTCTCAGGTCTCCTGTCTGCCTAGTGGGTGGGATGCAGCCCGGTCTCATCAAGACCAGAGATGGGGTGAGGGGTGACTGGCCAGGAGTGAGAACACAGACCCTGTTGTGCCACCTCTAGGAGCCCTTACTCCCTTTCTGGGCAGGGGCCTCACTCCCCACCCCTTCCTGTCCACAGGTACCCCTGGATGAGCGCATCATCTTCTCGGGGAACCTCTTCCAGTACCAGGAGGACAACAAGAAGTGGAGGAACCGCTTCAGCCTGGTGCCCCACAACTACGGGCTGGTGCTATATGAGAACAAAGTGGTGAGTGAGGCGTCTGCCAGCTGTTCTTCTGGGGTCCCCCGACAAGCTCTCCTCCTCCACATGAGTTCTCGCTAGCCCCATTCCAAAATCCAAGGATCCAGACCCCTGCTTATACCCGCTGCACTCTTGCCTGCCACCTAGTACCACTACAGTGTGGCCAGGGCCTTCGTGTCGTTCCCAGTGCTCAAACATGCTTGCCCTAAAGGTTCCTTCTTTGCATCGCATTTCATTATCCATCTGGGGCGCAGATCCTAGAACCCTCATAAAACCACCAGGAGCAGCTGGGCATGGTGGCGCACGCCTTTAATCCCAACACTTGGGAGGTAGGAGGATTGATGAGACTTCAAGGCCACCCTGAGACTACATAGTGAATTCCAGGTCAGCCTGGGTTAGAGGGAGACCCTACCTTGAAAAACCAAAAACCAAAGCAAATAATGCCATCAGGAGTTCTTGCCTGATCCCCCCTGATCACTCCCAAGTCTCTCCAAGTTTCCCCATCACGTCAGGCTAGGGCCCACCTTCTGCTCCCCCAGCCTCCTTCCTGCCTCTACTGAGACCCCTTCCATCCTGCCCTTCCACACTCCGAGCAGCTGTGTGTAGGCCAGTCTCTGCCCTAGGCTGGTCCCTGAGTGGAGGTCTTTTAAGTTCCCACACTCATTCCTCTTTGCCCTGCTGTGGGACAGAACTCTACTCATGAGTAGTTCAGAAGGAATGGGGGCTGGCTTTGCCTTATCTTTGCTTTGGACCCTTTAGGAAACACCACTTGGTTGAACTCCAGACCTGATTTCATCTACCAAATATTTCTCCAAAGACAGGCCTGCTCCACCTGTTTTAAGAGGGTGTGGCCTTTAGAGTAGTAGAAAATATCCAACAGCTGCCTTGTGCCCCAAGGTGGTGGCTCTCTAATGACATCAGATTCACCTGGAGAGCTGTTAAAGAGGCTGCTAGACCCACACCCAGAGTTTGCTTCAGGTCTGAACCTAGGCAAGAATTCGCACCAGACAAGCTCTAGGGTAATCTCAAAGGCTTGGAAACCATTGCAGTTCCTTGCCCGAGGATCTGCGCTGCGGGCAGTAATTGTAGTGGATAGTGACCCCTACTGGCAGAAGGCAGCATGGCATCCCTGCTATAATGAGCAATTAGGTCAGAATTGCTTCCTGCCCCCTTCCTACAGCCACACCTGCTGTAGGAAAAGCAGTGTATTAATTCTCTTCTAAATGAGACTGTGTGGCCCACTGTGGTGGCACATACATTTAATCACAGCACTACGGAGTATTCAGACAGGAGGATTGCTGTGAATTTGGGGCTAGAGGTCAGCCTGGGTTAGAGAGAGCCCCTGCCTCAACAACAACAACAACAAAAAGTGTTAGTTGTGGTCCTGGTAACATCTACCTCAGCCAAGCTCCTTAGGTGCCAAGACACTGTGCTAAGTGCTTGTGTGGCACTTAGTACAGGGTGTCCTCTCTCCTCACCCAGCTGTAGAGGTCAGGACCCAGAGCCAGGTCTCTTGTGCTGCACAACGCTGTCTCTAGTCATTATGATAATCAGCGCCTATTCTGGGGACTGAACCCAGTCCCAGGAGCATACCAGGCAGGCATTCTACCATTAAGCTAAATTCTATCCTCAGTCAGTCACTTCTTATGCCTCGGTGCCTCCTTATCTTCATCTGGGACAGGCAGCAGGGTAGGGTCATGGAGCCAGAGGTAGATGATTTGTGCCTGACCATACTCTTAACACTAAGGACCAATCTCTCTTGCCTCCACAGGCCTATGAGCGGCAGATACCACCCAGAGCCATCATCAACAGTGCAGGCTACAAGATCCTCACCTCCATAGACCAGTACCTGGAGCTTGTTGGCAACTCCCTACCAGGTAAAGGACTGGGAGTCCCTTTAGCCACATTGCTCTGTGATGGGCCTCAGGAGTTAGCCAGGGGAGGGGTGGCCCTGAGCCCATTGTTCCAGGCCCTGTGTTTGTGGAGTGGTCAACTGGGTCTGGAGCTACTTGTAGATTCCTTGAACAACCTGAACCCCCAAAAGGTGAGGCCTCCAAAGCCTGAGAGGTGGGTTTTACCCCAGGCATGGATTCGTGTGGGCCTCTGCCAAAGCCTTAGGCTGAGCTCCCGGAGCCCTGAGAGACTCTAGGAGCAGGTGAGGCTCCCCGAAGCCTCATGCTGACAGTCCCCAGCTCAGGCCTGGGACTTGGGCCGAAAGCCCCTGGGTAGTGGAGGCTGGGCGGGAGTCTGCCTTCTAGGATTCCAGGCCTGATTCTGCTCTTGCTGTGCCTCCTCTCACTCTGACCCTCAGCTTCCTCAGCATCTGTGGAATACCGATGCTGAGAAGATAGGTCTCAGGGTGTGGTGCAGACACCGAGAAGTGCTAGTTCTGAGCCTAACCCAGGCTCAGCCAGATCTGGGGTACAGAGAATTGTTGTTGCCATATTATTGACCACAGTGGTGGATCAGAGCCCAGGACCTGTTATCTTGCTGAATCTCGAATATCCATGAGGGTCCAATACAAAGGGAAAAATTCCCTTCCATTTATTTTGTTTCTCTCACATGACTACCTCCCCTCCTGGGCATTTAAACCTCCACTTTGGCAACGATAGTTGAAATTTGAAAGGAAACCCAAGAAGGTAATGCTTGGCCTTTGAACTTGAAGGCTTTGACTCATGTCATTATGCATGGAGTTTAGAGCTGTATCCAAGAGGGAAATGGATGTGACCTACTTTCAGCTGTAAGGTGGGGATCTACACAGAGGCTGGACCTCTTAACTATGCTGTGGAGGACAGAACCCCATGGCTCTGTTGGCCACCCCAGGACATGCCACCACCCTTCCCTGGGCCTGAGTCTACCTTTCAGCTGTGGTGCCCACTCCCTGCTTCCCCCTGAGCCCTTTTACAGGGAAACTGCAGAAGGCAGCTGCTCAGAGATGTGTTTCCACAGGGACCACGTCAAAATCAGGCTCCGCCCCCATCCTCAAGTGCCCCACGCAGTTCCCGCTCATCCTCTGGCATCCTTATGCCCGTCACTACTACTTCTGCATGATGACGGAAGCCGAGCAGGACAAGTGGCAGGCTGTGCTGCAGGACTGTGTCCGACACTGCAACAACGGTGAGCCGCCAGGCGGGGACGATGCTTACTCGTGTGTTGGACAGCGACACCCAGTGGCTGAGTACTCTATGACAACCCTGCTGTATGAGCGGTTCTAATTTCCATTTATTTCACAGAGAAAGAGAGGGAGGGAGAGAGAGAGAGAGGGAGGGAGGGAGAGAGAGAATGGGCGCGCCAGGGCCTCCAGCCACTGCAAACGAACTCCAGATATATGCATCCCCTTGTGCATCTTGGCTAATGTGGGTCCTGGGGAATCAAACCTGGATCCTTTGGCTTTGCAGGCAAGCATCTTAACTGCTAAGCTATCCCTCCAGCCAGTTTTTTGGTTTGTTTGTTTTTTTGTGGTAGGGTCTCACCCTAGCCCAGGCTGACCTGGAATTCACTGTGTAGTCTCAGGGTGACTTCAAATTCACAGCGATCCCTCTACCTCTGCCTCCCAATTACTTGGACTAAAGGTGTGCACCACCAGGCCCAGCATCATTTCCTTCTTTAACTAACACATACAGTGATCTACGATGATCACTTCCTCCCTCATCTGTAAACTTGGGCTCTAGTTCTTCAGTTCATTAATTAATTTATTTAAGTGAGAGAGAGAGAGAGAGAGAGAGAGATTGGGCACACTAGGGCCTCTTGCTGCTGTAAATGAACTCCAGACACATAACACCACTTTGCATATCTGGCTTTACATGGGCTCTGTGGAATCGAAACCAGGCTTTGCAAACAAGGCGCCTTTAACCACTGTGCAATCTCCCCAGCCCTTGCTCGTTTATTCAGCACAGATTTTTAGTGTCTCCTCTGAAGTTGCAACAAGGGAGCCAGGCATGCTGCCTGTCCTCATACAGCTGATAGAGAGACAGATGTAAAACAGATGAGCTACCAGGATGATGTCAGCCGGGAGCTGGGTGCTGACTGGGAGCCACTCAGAGATCCTGTGCGTGTGTTGGGGGGTGCTGCCCTTGGCTAGGGAGGGGACACTGGGAGAGGCTTCATAGTGGAGGTGATGCACAGTCCTGGGGACTGGGGAGGAAAGCTCCTGGCGGAGGTGTGGCCAGGATGAAGTGCGGCCCATGGGCGCAGTGAAGGGTAGCAACTGCCCAGGCCCTGCAGTTGTGGGAGGGTGGTGACTTGAAGTGGGCCTGGTAAGGTCTGGAAGGGCCTTGTAGGCTTCTGAGGAATTATACAGGTTTAAGATTGCCTCCCCAAGGAAGGATGGGACAATGGTGGGTCTCTCCTTTGAGGAAGAGCAGCCGTGTTTTGGGCCTGGAGCTTTTTTTCCTGATGATCTGGCCTCAGAGGGAGGCCCATGCCAGCCCTCACCCCTGCCCCTGGGCATAGCCCCACCCAGTGGAGAGGGAGGTGTGGACACCTGGGTGGAGCTCATCTCACCCCACCTCTCCAGAACCACCTCCACCACTTCTGGAATCTGCCAGGCTGGAGAAACTGGGTCTTCAGCCAGGCCAACCCTGCCACCTGGGCTGGGCCCTGCCCTGCCACCCACAAAAGGCCTCCTGTTCCCAGGTCCCTGGGGCTGTGGCTCTGGCTGTCTGGCCGGGGGCACCCTCCACCGTCACTCATTGCTGGCCCATGTGCCCTCTACAGGTGACCATAGCTTCTGTTGGCTTCCCAGTGTGGCAGGGTAGGGGACCTAGACCAGGTGAGGAGTCACTATTCAGTTTCCCAGGTTACCAGGGCAATAAGCAGTACGCTGGTTTGGATTAAACCCTTGGCCTCCAGCCTGGCACACAGTGAGTGCCCAAATGGGAGGTCTTGGGTTTTGCAGGCAGGAGGGGAGACCCTGCAGAGCTGTGACAGAAAGGTGTCTTGAGAGGCCAGCTCCTTCAGCACAAGCGAGAGCTGACAAGGTTTCAACGCTGACAAGGTTTCAACGTGGCCCTTCCCTCCACCCCAGGACTGTGAGAAAGCCCTCTTCTGCCTGCCCGCCCCTTGTCCAGGCTGGGCCTGGAATGTGTGGAGCGGGAATTGCTCACTCCTGGCCCTGCCAGGAAGTGGGGGGTAGGTGGGGGAAGGAGGCAGGCCAGGGCCCCCCTCACTTCCTGCATTCCTGGAGCTGTGGGGGGCAGCAAGAGGCAGCTGGGGCACTGGCTGAGCTTTCCATGTGTGTTTGGGGTGCAGGGGCCAAGGCCTTTCCTGTCTGACTGTAGCCCTCCTCTGCCTACTGCTGGGCGGGAGGACCGTTGCTTCTCTGCTCAGAGTCTGCAGGTCTGGCTAGGGTTGGGGATCTTGGGCTCAAGTGTGATTCGCCTGTTCTTTAGCTGTGTGTCCTCAACCAGTAACTTTGCTTCTCTGATCTCTCATTTCTTTAAGATGGCAGGGGGCGAGTGGTCTCACTGTGTAGCCCAGGCTAGCTTCTGCCTAACTCTCAAGTGCTGGGGTTATAGATGTCCCTCACCATGCCCAGCTAGCACCTCAGTTTCCTCACTGAGGCTAAGACCAGCTTTCTTATCCTGGGCTGTGAGGACTAAATGGGATGATGTATGTGAAGTCTCAGCCCAGGACGGCTGTAACTAAGTGCCGCGGGGCTGGACAGATGCCTCAGCTTTTAAAGTGCTTGCTTGCAAAGCCTGTTGGCCCCAGCTTAATTTAGAGTACTATCTACGTAAAGCCAGGTGCACAAAGTGGTGTACAGAGTTCATTTTCAGCTCAAGAGGCCCTGGTGCACCCATAAATCTCCCTCCCTCACCCCGTCACACACACAAATAATATAAATAAATAAATAAATAAAATACTTCAAAATATTTAGCTATTTATTTACGAGAGCCAGGTATTGTGGTGCAATCCTTTACTCCAAGCATTCGGGAGGCAAAGGTAGGAGGATTGCCATGAGTTTGAAGCCACCCTGAGACTACAGGACTACAGAGTAAGAAAAATCTTATGAGATATAGATAGATAGATAGATAGATAGATAGATAGATAGATAGATAGAGAAAGAGCAAGAGGGAGAGAGAGAGGAAGGGAAAAGAGAGCCTGGCTGGGGATTCCTCCCTGGCACAGGTGGATAGCCCTGGCTTGGGTTTCCCCTGCAGAAGCACCCCTCCTCTGCTTCCAGCCTGCCTGCCCGACCTGGGTTCCCTGAAATGCAGGATGGCCCTGACAGGCTGCGGGAGGGGAGGGGAGGGGAGGGGAGGGGAGGGGAGGGGCGCCCACACCAGAGAGGGGGTTTTCTCTGGTGACTCAGCCCGTAGTCACTGCAGTGGGCGCTGGGGTTTCTGACGCTCAGGCTGCCGTTTCCTCTTCTGGGCTCTGTAAGCGCTGTGGTCAGAGGCACATAGCCAAGCGTGGTGGTGGCGTTAACCATGTTTTCCCCTAGCCAGATTTGGTAACTTCCTGCTGCCTGCCTTAGCACGAGTCCAGGGTCCACGCCTTGTTCACTGACTCATCTTACAATACCAGTAGCAATAACAGCACAGAAATGGGATTCTTCCTAGCTGTTACCTATGGTAAATTCTACTCTAGTCTCCTTTCTCTTCTTCTTCTTTTTGTTTTTCGAGGTAGGGTCTCACTCTAGCTCAGGCTGACCTGGAATTCACTATGTAGTCTCAGGGTGGCCTCAAACTCACAGCGATCCTCCTACCTCTGCCTCCCAAGTGCTGGGGTTAAAGGCATGCGCCACCACACCTGGCTTCTTTCTTTCTTCTTTTATTTTTTAAGATATTTACTTATTTATATATTTATTCATTAGAGAAAGAGAGGGAGGGAGAGAGAGAGAGAGAGAGAGAGAGTGAGGATGGGTGCATCAGGGTCTCTAGCCACTGCAAACGAACTCCAGACGCATGAGCCAACATGTACATCTGGCTTATGTGGGACCTGGAGAATCAAACCTGGTTCCTTAGGCTTCGTAGACAAGCGCCTTAACCACTAAGCCATCTCTCTAGCCATATTTCTTTCTTTTGAATATTTGTATTTATTTGAGAGAGAGAGAGAGAGAGAGAGAGAAAGAAAGGAGAGAGTATGGGCGCTCTAGGGCCTCTGTCACAGCAAACAAACTCCAGATGCATGTACCATGTTGTGTATCTGGCTTTATGTGGTTACTGAGAAACTGAACTCAGGCTGGCAGGTTTTGGAAGCAACCATCTTTAACCACTGACCCATCTCTCCAGCCCCAAGAACTGGTTTTCTGATGGAGAGTGTCATTCAGGGACTGAAGATTTGGCTCAGTGTAAGGGTGCTTGCCTAGCATGCCCAGAGCCTTGGGTTTAATCCCAGCACCTCAGAAAACCAAAACCACACAAAGAAAACATCCTTGAGAGTCCCTGATTCCATCCCCTTGAACTTGCCGGGGCTCACAGTCTGTCCTCACCCTGCAGCTCATGGAGCCACCCCCCCCCCAGTAGATACATGACACTAGGCCAGGGTCATTGTCCCCACTGTTCAGAAGAAACAGGCCTTTTGGGGGTTCAGCGATCTAGGTCTAGGAAACAGCCCACAGGCCAAGTTCAGCCCCTGGCCTACTTTTGCTGTATGGTGCTGCGGCTGTTTTTGCATTCGGCTGCTGATATTGACTATTGGGACAGAAGTTGTCTGGCCTGCACAGCTGGAAATGTTTACTGTTTGGCACACAGTGGAGAGGTTTGCAGAGCCCTGATGGGATTGGTGGGAGGGGAGGTTTGGGGGTACAATGTCTCTGGTGTCCCAGAGCCATGTTGGGCGGCATCACGGGGAGGGAGTGGCTCCTCCTAGTTCTGACTCTTGTCCTGCTCTTGTGCCAGGGACGTGACCTTGGAGCTGGTCGTGGTCTGTTTTTCTGTACTTTACTGTAATTTAGGGCTAATAAACGTGCCAGTTCTGGGGTCTTGGGGGGATGTAGATGATGTGTAGGAACAAAGATTTCTGTCTGAAGCCGGGCGTGGTGGCACATGCCTTTAATCCCAGCACTGGGGAGGCAGAGGTCGGAGGATCACTGTGAGTTCCAGGCCAGCCTGTGACTCCATAGTGAATTCCAGGTCAGCCTGGGCTAGAGTGAGACCCATCCTCGAAAAACAAAGCAAAACAAAACAAAACAAACAAACAAAAAAAGATTTCTGTTTGGTATTGGTGGGGACTATTACTACTGTCGCGCCTGCAAGGATGGCATAATGACTCCTTGCCTGCCTGCCGTGGGTGCGCGCTCTGGTCAGTCAGCTGGTCTCGGTAGAGGGTGCCTGGACTTTTCGCTGACCTCCTCTCTCCCTTCCCTCTCTCTGGGAGCAGGGATCCCCGAGGACTCCAAGGTGGAGGGCCCTGCATTCACGGATGCCATCCGCATGTACCGCCAGTCTAAGGAGCTCTACGGCACCTGGGAGATGCTCTGTGGAAATGAGGTGCAGGTGAGGCCAGAAGGGCTGCTTGGGGAGGGAGATCACCTCGAGGCCCAGTGCATGAGGCTGGGATTGGGAAGATGACAAGCTCAGATTTGGTCCAGTGAGGGACTTTTGTTACTCTGTCCACTTAAGTCACCGGCTGTTGGGAAGGCAGCTCTGAGCAAGGTGGCGGCCAGCTCCAGGCCTTAGGAGCTCATCTCACAGGGAGGAACTGATATTCCACAAGCACATACTTGCATGTGCAGCAGAGGGGCAGGAGACAGGCAGAGAGGCCCTGGCTCTTGAGGATTCTGCAGGGCACCCAGGTGGCCAAGTCTGATTCCTGCAGTGTGATGCTTGGGAACCAGTGCAGCGGTGGTGTGAGAGAGAAAAGGTCCGGAGGAGGAGGCTGATGCGGCAGGGCTTGCTGGGATGCAGGGAGGAGCCCTGCCTTGACTCTCCGCTGTGCGCCCTAGATCCTGAGCAACCTGGTGATGGAGGAGCTGGGGCCCGCCCTGAAGGTGGAGCTGGGCCCACGGCTGAAGGGAAAGCCACAGGAGCGGCAGCGACAGTGGATCCAGGTGCGTGGGCTGGGGACCCCTGGGGGTGGGGGGCGAAGTTGCTGTCACAGTGTCTCAGTCCTGGTGCTGACGTCTCTGCTGTGCCTGCAGATCTCAGATGCTGTGTACCGCCTGGTGTTCGAGCAGACCAAGGCGCGCTTCGAGGAGGCGCTGTCCAAGCTGCAGCTGACGCGGCCGGCCATGGAGGCCGTTATCCGCACTGACATGGACCAGATTGTCACCTCCAAGGAGCACCTGGCCAGCAAGATCCGAGGTAGGCAGGTGGGAAAGAAAAAGCAACTGACCAGAAGTAGCTTAGCTGGGAAAGAGTTTGACTTTGGCTTATAGTTTCAAGGGGAACTTTCATCCTGGTGGGAACAGACAGACATCATATCTTTTTTTTTTTCTTGTTTATTTTATTTGTTTACTTTTTCATACCTAATTCAGACATCATGTCTTCACATCAGCAGGGAGGAAGTAGAGAGAATGGGCTGAGTGCAGCAAGGGGAGTTTTCTCCAATACCCAGGGTTTGCCCAAAGCAGCACGCCTTGTTTGTGAAGCAAGGCGCTGACTTCCAAAGGCTCCACAAACTCCCCACCACCAGCTGGGGATCAATCTGTGGCTTAATCACAAACACACGAGGCTATTGGGGGCCTTGTACATTGAAACCACAAGCCAGTGCCAGGCCTCTGTGTGTTGGGCCCACAGATGCTTGTACACGGTCTTCCAGGGGCCTGGTGAACGTCCTCTCTGTGGCATGACCCATGTCTTTCTCATTCTTGTGTTGGAAAATCAGGATCAAATCACAGCTGTTATTCTTCTGACAACTGTGAGTTGTTCTGTAGATTTTATTTCTATAAACCCAGGTGTGTATTTTTTTTTGGTGGTATCAGGGATTGAACCCAAGGCCTTATTATGCATGCTAGATAAGCACCCTATTATTGAGCTGTGCAACCCCAGCCTTTTTACCATTTTTTTTTGAGGGTAAATGTGTGCGCATATGGGTGCGCCTTACAGTGTACTTTTGGAGGTCACAGGGTGTCAGTCCTCATCTTCTACCTTGTTTGAGGAAGAAGCAGATAGAGGTGCACCAGGGCCTCCAGCCACTGCAAACACACTCCAGATGCATGTGCCACCTTGTGCATCTGGCTTACCTGGGTCCTTTGGCTTTGCAGGCGAGCGCCTTAACCACCAATCCATCTCTCCAGCCCCACTTGTTGTCCTTATGGACTCCCCCTCTGGGGACAGTGGGCTCGTTGATGTTACCATCAGCTATAACAAAGCAGGGCTGGGATGGCTGGGACAGCTGTGATGGCAGTGGTGTCCCAGTGCCGCCCCCAGCAAGCACTCCTGCTGACATGGCTTCTTCCCCGCTCAGCCTTCATCCTCCCCAAGGCAGAGGTGTGTGTGCGGAACCACGTCCAGCCCTACATCCCGTCCATCCTGGAAGCTTTGATGGTGCCCACCAGCCAGGGCTTCACTGAGGTGCGGGATGTCTTCTTCAAGGAGGTCACCGACATGAACCTGAACGTGATTAACGAGGGTGGCATTGACAAGCTAGGCGAGGTGAGGCCTGGGTTTGGAGCTGATTACCTACCCCATGAACATCCTGTGACTCTGAATCAGGGTGGGCTGTTCTCTCAGGCAGTACCTATAGGGAGAAGAACCCTCAGGACAGAGCTGTTACCAACTTCAGGATGTTATTTTTTTGGGGGGGGAGGTTCCAAGGTAGGGTCTCACTCTAGCCCAAGCTGACCTGAATTCACTCTGTAGTCTCAGGGTGGCCTCAAACTCACTGCAATCCTCCTACCTCTGCCTCCCAAGTGCTGGCATGAAAGGTGTATGCCACCATGTTTACCGGCTTTACTTAAAGTAAAAAGGGAACATTTATCTCCTGCCACGAGCTCTTACAAAGCAAGAAGAGCTAAAGTACTAAAGAATTTAATGAGGGCTGGAGAGATTGCTCAGGGGTTAAAGGCACTTGTGTGCAAAGCCATTGGTGTAGGTTCTCTTCTCTAGTACCCACATAAAACCAGATACACAAAGTGGCACATGCGTCTAGAGTTTGTTGTCAGTGGCAAGAGACCCTGGTGTGCCCATGCTCCCCTCCCCCCTCTCTCTATACATATATACATATATATATATATATATATACACACACACACATATACATATACTATTCTCACTCTGTTGCTCTCTCATGTAAATAAATAAATATTAAAAAGAAAAAAAAAGAATTTAGCAGGCTGGGGAGGTAGCTGAGCTATGAAAGGTACTTGCTTGCAAAGCCTGCCAATCCAGATTCAATTCCTAAGCCACTCATGTGATCCAAATGCAGAAAGTGGCACCAGCATCTGGTGTTCATCTGTAGCTGCAGGAGACCCTGGCACACTCTTTTACACACACATACACACACACACACACACACAAATGAAAAAATAAAAAACTGTATTGCGGGGCACCATGACTCACGACTATAATCCCAATATTTGGGAGGTTGAGGTAAGATGATCGCTCTGAGTTTAAGGCCAATCTGGGCTATAGTGAGAACCTACCTCAAATAAACAAACAAAACCAATATTTACAAACAAGAACAGGAGCCAGGCATGTTGGCACATGCCTTTAACCCCAGCACTTGAGAGGCAGAGGTAGGAGTATTGCTGTGAATTTGAGGCCAATCTGAGACTACACAGTGAACTCCAATGAGACCCTACCTCAAAAAACCATAAAAACAAAAACAAAAAACAAAAGGAGGGCTGGAGAAATGGCTTAGTGGTTAAAGTGTTTGCCTGTGAAGCCTTAGGACCCATGTAAGCCAGATAAACAGGGGCTCATGCATCTGGAGTTGGCTTGCAGTGGCTGGAGGCCTTGGCATGCCCATTCTTTCTCCCTCTTCTCCCACCCCTCAAATAAAGAAATAAAATATTAAAAAAAAAAACAAAACAAGAAAGATAGTTAGCTCCTTGTGGGTAGATAATAGGTGTAGCCAGAGTGTATTTTGTCCTGGAGTTCAAATCATAAGGCCTTGAGAATCCAAAAGGACCTTAAAAAAGCCACTCTCCAACTTTGGGGCAAGAGACACTGAGGCTCAGAGAGGTGTACAACTTGCCCCCAGTCTTCCATCACCAGGCTGGCTCCCCTGCACAGCCTCTAGACTATACTCCCTCTTTGTTCAACCAACTCCTCCTCCCTCCTGTCCGGGGCCCTCCCCGGCTTGCCTTTAGTGGGCACTGTCCCCAGGAGACCATCCCTGGTAACTGGTAACAGGTCTAGGCAAGCTGAAGGTTGGTAGGACGGTGTAACCACCCATGTGGCTGCAGCTCGAGCCCCGTATGTCCCCGCCCCTCCGCAGTACATGGAGAAGCTGTCCCAGTTGGCGTACCACCCTCTGAAGATGCAGAGCTGCTATGAGAAAATGGAGCCACTGCGTCTCGATGGGCTGCAGCAGCGCTTTGATGTGTCCAGCACGTCCGTGTTCAAGCAGCGAGCCCAGATCCACATGCGGGAGGTAGGCGGGACGCTGCTGTCCTCAGCGGGCCACGTAGCCTGCTCACTGCCACCACCAGTGGGTGAGGGAGGCGCTTCTTCCTTTTTGTTTGGTTTTCTGAGGTAGGGTCTCACTCCGGCCCAGGCTGACCTGGAACTCACTGTATAGTCACAGGGTGGTCTCAAACTCACGGCGATCCTCCCGCCTCTGCCTCCCGGGTGCTGGGATTAAAAGCATGCGCCACCACGCCCGGCTCCTTCTTTTTGATGCCTCACCTGCTCACTGGTTGCTCTCCCGCCTCTGCTCACTTGGCGTGCTCTGCTGGCCCGTCAGGTCTTAGCTTAGAGACTCCTTCCTTCAGGAAGCTCACACACTGCCTGTACTCACAAGTCAGGCATGGCAGCTGTGCCCAGCACTGTGCCAGGCACACAGTAGACACTCAGTGAGTACCCAGACTGCCCCTTATTCCTCCCTGGCAGGTCTGGGGTGGGAGGCTGGCTGAGGACGCCCTCAGCAGCACGCAGGGAGGGCAAGGCTGTGGTCGCGGGGGTCCTTATGTGCCCTGCTGTGCGCCCTGCAGCAAATGGACAATGCCGTGTACACCTTCGAGACCCTCCTGCACCAGGAACTGGGGAAGGGGCCCACCAGGGAGGAGCTGTGCAAGTCCATCCAGCGGATCCTGGAGCGGGTGCTGAAGGTGAGCGTCCGGCCCCCGTGGCCCTGAGCTGAGCCCCAGCCACTGACCCCAAGATTGCCCTCATGCCAAGGGGCACCTGGCATTGGCTGCACAGGAGCACTTTGGGCTTTGGGTCAGATTGTGGACCCCCACCCCCTCACCAGCCAGGGGAGCCCCCTGACCCAGAGCCCTCCCCCCCCGCCCCTTCCCCCGCAGAAGTACGACTATGACAGCAGCTCCGTGAGGAAGAGGTTCTTCCGGGAGGCGCTGCTGCAGATCACCATCCCCTTCCTGCTCAAGAAGCTGGCCCCCACCTGTAAGTCGGTGAGTCTCCGCCTGCAGCCCCATTCAGCCTCTTGGGGACCAGGTCGGTGGGGCAGTGCTGTCTTCCCCAGGCATCCTGACCCGCCCTCCTTGCTCTCCTGGCAGGAGCTGCCACGCTTCCAGGAGCTGATCTTTGAAGACTTCGCCAGGTTCATCCTGGTGGAGAACACCTATGAGGAGGTGGTGCTGCAGACCGTCATGAAGGACATCCTGCAGGGTGAGTGGGGAACGGGCACCCTGGGGGATGTGGGGGGCGATCACGGGTGCATAGAGAGGCCCTGGAGGCTCCTGCCAAGACTAGGTCCAGCCTCCTGGCAGCCGTGTGGCTCCGGGAGGGTGGCATTGCTTTGCTGTGTGTTTAAGTTTCTTCTCCGGTCCTTGGCTTTGCTGGGAGGGTCATACGAAGGCTAGGGCGGCTGCCGCTTGGGCTCTGGGCTAGAGTCCCAGTTCTGCAGCAGTGCGGCCTGGAGTGAGTCGTGACCCAGTCACAGACCACGATGGGGGCGGGGATGAGGCAGGGTCTGCATGGATCATCATGCTGGGCCCAGCGTGGCAGTGTCCGCACTGAATGCGCTGCCCCTTCGCTCTGGTCTGCAGCTGTGAAGGAGGCCGCCGTGCAGCGCAAACACAACCTCTACCGGGACAGCATGGTTCTCCACAACAGCGACCCCAACCTGCACCTGCTCGCTGAGGGCTCGCCCATTGACTGGGGTGAACAGTACGGCGACAGGGGTGATGGGGACAGTGGTGGCAGCCCCGGCCCCTGCACCCCTGAGGCAGCCACCCTCTCAGAGAAGCGCCGGCGTGCCAAGCAGGTGATGTCCGTGGTCCAGGATGAGGAAGCGGGGCTGCCCTTCGAGGCTGGCCCCGAGCCGCCATCCCCTGCGTCCCCAGACAGTGTCACTGAGCTCCGAGGCCTCCTGGCCCAAGATCTGCGGGCTGAGAGCCCCCCACCAGCCAGTCCTCTGCTCAATGGGGTCCCTGCCCAGGAGAGCCCCCAGACCATGGCAGACCCCAAGGCTTCTTCACCACCAGCCTCGCCCCTCCAGCATCTCCCACCTGGAAAGGCTGTGGACCTTGAGCCCCCAAAGCCTAGTGACCAGGAGACCGGGGAGCAGGTGTCCAGCCCCAGCGACCGACCCCCCATTCACACCACCACCGAGGACAGCGCCGGGGTGCAGACGGAGTTCTAGGCTGGTTGCCAGGGGCTTCTGTGGGACAGTACCGGCCTCTCCTCCAAGGCACTGTGGGCCTGGCTCTGGGGAAGGGCACTTCAGCCTGTACCTTGGGGGAGGTGGGTATGGAACCTCCAGGGATCGGGCCCACCTGAGTCACTTTATGGGGTTCAGTATCTGTTATTGCTCCCCGTTTTCTCTTCTGTGGGCTGGTCTTGGATGCAGGGTCTGGTCTTGAGGTTTTCTTCCTTATTCAGGGGCCCAAGGAGCCCTTCCATCCTGCCCTCCTACTGTTACCTCTGTTTCCCTCATGGTGGATCTTACTGTCCTCAGAGGGAGGGAGATGGAAGCATCAAGCGTTGGTGCTGTGCCTCGAAGCCTGGCAGGGGCTCCTTGGCACCTGAACGGGGAGGAAGATGACAAACACTAAGGCCGTCTCTGTCCTGGCCCATCTCCACCGGCCCCAAGGCTGCATTCTCGGTGAACACGCCTCGCTTTCCTAGCTGAAGCTGCAGGAGAGGGATGGGGAAGGGATAGAGGCCTTGGGGGTGGAATGAGAAAGGCCCGGAATGTGCTGGTCTGTGGAAGGAAGTGTCCTGAGAGGAGGAAGGAGCTGACCGCTGGGGAGAAGCTGGGAGGTGGGGAGTGTCCAGGGCCAGGATGGCAAAGTGAGAGTGGCTGGAAGCTGAAACAGGACATGGGGTTCTGGGCTGGCAGCTGCCCTGGGGGAGCGCTGACCTTTCCTGCACTTTCAAGGTACTCACTGCCTACCAGGGAGCTGGAGGGGCTCCTGAGGGTCAGCGAGGGCCATGGCTCTCTGAGACACCATGGGGGGAGGAGGGTCAGGCCATGCCTGGCATCTGAATCTTAAGTCACCTAACCTGAGAGCTTCGGGCCCCTCTTCAAAATCGATGTGTGTCACTTTAGGTTTGGCCTTTATCCCTTCCTCCTGGGCAAGAGGTCAAGCCAAGGCTGCCCCACCTTGGGCCTACAGATTCCCTCCATGTTGCTGGCGGGGAGGGGCGGGTAGGCAAGGCAGAAACTCTCTTTTGAAGACACACAGAGTGAGGTTCCCACCTGGCCAGGCACCCTGCTCCCTGGACCTGCTCTGCAGGCAGGAGCCTTTGATCCACAGGTCACGCTGGTCCTCCAGCCCACTCAATCCTCACTAATCTCTTACGACTCTCTAGTGCCTTGGGGGTTTTGATCATCCTTCCAGATATGGTATTGAGAATGAATACTATGCAAACTGTTTAAGCTTCTGCTAATCAATAAATGCTTTATTTAAAGTTTGCTCCCTTGTGTGGTGCTGGGATGGGGGAGACCTGGGCCTGCGTCTAGAGACTGTCATTCGCCCCAACTTTCTGGGCTCATTATGTGACTGAGTTATTACTTGCCCATGGTCTGAGTTCTTTCATTACCATATATATATATATATATATTTTTTTTTTTAAGATTTAATTTATTTACTTATTCATTCATTAGAGACAGAGTGAGTGAGAATGGGCATGCCAGGGCCTCTAGCTACTGCAAATAAACTTCAGATGCATGCGCCACCATGTGCATCTGGCGTATGTGGGACCTGGAGAATCAAACCAGGGTCGTTAGGCTTCGCAGGCATATGCCTTAACCGCTAAGCCATCTCTCCAGCCCCATATGTACATATATTGGTTTTTTGGTCTCATTCTGGCCCAGGCTGACCTGGAATTAACTATGTAGTTTCAGGGTGGCCTCGAAGTCATGGCGCTCCTCCTACCTCTGCCTCCCAAATGCTGGGATTAAAGGCATGTGCCACCACACCTGGCACACATTACCATATTTTACAGAAGGAGAAACTGAGGCTCAGAGAGCCTTGTCCAAGGTTACAGAGCCAACAGGTGGCCACCCTAATAATGGCTGCTCAGGGTTCTGGCCCACCCGAGGAGTAGGCTCCAGGCCCATGCTGGGTGCCAACAGCCATGCAAACTTTTCCCAGAGCTAAGCACTTGATGTGGGCCATGTCTGTCCATTGGGGACCCAGCAGCATGGGTTGTCTTGGGTGACTCTTTGTTGCACAGACACCCCGCCATTGCAGCTCGTGGGGGGTCGACTGCCCTGTCCACAAGTAAAATCATCTCTTTTGGGTGCTGGGGCAGCCAGTCACCTTAAGGTACATGAGCCGCCCTTGGCAGGTTGCTCATGGTGGCCTAGGTCTTGGGCCTGATCCTCCCTCACTTGGCAGGGCTGAGGTATAAGATGGATGTGGGGCCATGCATTCAGTGTTTGGCACTTAAGCTTGGCAGGTTTCTAACCTTGAGTAGGCTCGTTGGCTAGGAAGAGTGACAAAAATCCTTGCTCCCTGGGCCCCAGGGAGATCCACAAAACTGCTCCTCCACCAAGTGGCCTGGCCTGCCTAGGCTTCAGTCTTCCCTACTTGGCTAAGCTGAGCCCAGGAGAATGATGTAGGGGAGGGAGCCATCAGAAGTCTCCAGGGAGAAGATGGGAAGAACAGTAACTCCTGCCCTGCACAACGGGTCTCCACCATGAAGGCCATTCAGCCAGTCCTGCTCAGCACTGCAGGACAGAAGATGGTCATAGAGGGGCTGTGCTCTGAGGACCTGTCCCCAGAGTCCAGTGATTGCACCTAGCACCTCCTGGTGACTGTTAGTGTAAGTCAGGGCTCTACCCTATCTCATACTGGACGTGAAGGCCTGTCTGCAGAAGGGCTAGGAGCACTGAGCATGCCAGAGGCAGAGCTTGGGTGCCCTGAGCAGGCATCTCTGGTCCAAAGTCAATGCTGCTCTGGGCTCCAGTCAGTCTGCTAGAAGACAGGTCACGAGTGTGCCTGCCTCCTAGAATTCTGGGAGAGGACTGGCGGGGGAGTCAGAATGCTTCCTTGCTCCACACTTGGCACTGCCAGTCACATCGGGGTGGTCAGCTCCAGGCTCTAGCCCCTTTCAGGATAATGACTGCAGGGACACAACTTGGCCCACAGAGCACGCACCCATGAATAAAGAAAGGTGTGGCCTGCAAGGAGAGGGTTGCTTTGGGGTCGTTTCCTTTGGGGTACACCTCTACCTTCCCCTCTTTGGCCCAGGTGCTACAGCTCTGGCCCTTTTCCCCAGAAGAGCTGTGCTCTCCTTGGGCACAGCCCCTTCTGTCCCTCCCAGGGCTCCCCCAGGATGCAGGGGCGACTCAGGAGGGAGCTCCCAGATCGGTTTATTGATTAATGCTCCTGCTTTGGGTGGTGCTGCCTACGTGGGCTGAGGGTGCTGATGTGGAGGACGGGTAGGCAGAGAGCAGCAGAGTGGGGCTGGGGGCACAGTCTGGCATAGCCCACGCCCTGGCGGGGAGGTCCCTCATCTCATGCCAGGACGGCTGGGCGCACTCCATGGATGAGGCCACGTCCAGGAGGAGCCAACAGCTGGGGGTGGAGCCATGGCTTGGCTAGGTCAGATTCCTTGGCCCCAGTGATGGCGAGGTCTCCTGTGCCTACACCACAAAGGCCTTACTCAGCGCTGGAGGAGTTGCTCCCTCTCCCATCCAGAACTCAAACCAGCTATGCCACAGACTGGGCATGCCCTGCCTGCCTGCTTGAAGCTCAAGGCAGAGGGTGGCAGGTAGTGGGAAAAGGCCCAGGATGGCCTCATCCTAGCCTCGGTGTAGCAGGGGTGAGTGGGAACCTCGGGCTTGCGGTGGAGGTGGTGCCGAAGGCAGTTGCATTCAGCTGCTGTGGTAGATCCGAAGGCGCTGGGCGATCTCCTGGCGGCAGAGTGGGCATGTGCGCAGTGGCTGGCAGCATTGCTGGCAGCAGCAGACGTGGCCGCAGGTGAGGAAGACCATCTGGGCCTGTGGAGACAGCAGCAGCAGTGGCTGATGGCCTGGCACTCCCTGAGGACACGACCAAGTCCCATCCCATATGCCATGGGGTGTGAAAACCTTTTGTTTGTAGCTTTGTGCTTGTTTTTCTATGCTTTGCAGATAGCGTGTGTGAACATGCATATATAAACACACACACACATACGTATCTCCACAATCCTCAACCCTTTCCTCTAGTGCTGCGGGGCAACCAGTGCTTCACCCATGCTACACAAGTGCTCTACCACTGAGGCTGTGCTCACAGTAAATACGGACTTGGTGTGTGTGTTCATCCTTTGTGTGAGGGCAGACCCACGTAGGTCACGGTGTGTGTGACCACGGGAAAACTTTCGGGGGCTGTTCTTCACCTTCCATCTCTCTTGCTGTTCACCCCATTTATTCGCCAGACAAGCTGTCGCACAAGCTTCTCAAAGATTTCCCCTGTCTCCACCTCCCTCTCCCTGTAGGTGTGCTGGGGTTCCAGATGCCCGCCACAGTGACTGGCGTTTACCCCATGGCTTCTGGGGATGCAAACACGGGTACTCATGTCTGTGCAGCAAGGGCGCCATCTACGGAGGCATCTTTGCTGCTGCTGTTGTTGTGTTGAGACAGGCTCTCGGGCATCCTGGCTGGCCTCAGACTCCTAGCCAAGGATGACCTTGAATGCCTGGTCCTTCTGCTTGCCCCTCCCTAGGGCTGGGATGACATACGAGTGCCACCATGCCTGACTCCTAGCCCTGTTTACAATATATATTTTTGGTGGTGGTGGTGGTGTGTACACACCCACCTAGCCCTGAACACCTGGTCTAACATGATTCCAACCTTCCTCTTGGTAGGCAGGTGTTCTGAGAAAAACATTAAGGATGTGCTCCAAACCATTCAAAGCCACCTGGCATAGTAAGCAAGTGGGAGACACCTGCAGGGCTGGAGGGCAGGGGCTTGGCTGTTCCTTCCAAACTCCAGCATCGCAGCCCCGGGTCACCGAAGGGCCAGGAGCCATCCAGCTGCCACCCCAACTACTTCTCTCTGTGTTTGTTTTCTTTTTTCCTTGAGACAGGGTCTTACTATATATAGCTCAGGCTGGCTTGGGACTCACAGGGTCCTCCTGACACCACCTCTTGAATGCTGGGGTCTTGGGCATGTGCCATACGGCCACTTCACAGCTGCTTTTCTCGGGGGGGTCCCAGGGTGGAGGAGAGGGAGGATCTGTACTTTAAACACTGCTATGTTGTTTTTTATTTGTTTGCTTTTGTTTTGCAACAAGTGCTAATTTTGTAGCAAGTTAAAAAAGCTTTGGCAGAGAAAACCGTGTTTTTGGTATTTTATGACATGGGAAAATTTCCCTAATAGAGTTAATAAATTGAGGGGAAAAAAAAATCTGTCTTGTGAAGAACAAAAGGTCCAGAAAATGATGTTAGCATGGCTTATATCTGGGTCATGGGACTTGGGTCATCTTGGTTTCCTGTTTTGGGCTTCGCTGTGTTTCCCCACAGTCTAATGAACCCAGTATACTTATGTAACCAGAGAAGGCATTTAGAAGCGATCCGAGTGTCTGGAGGGGCCGAGGCGGCGGTGGGTGGGGAGGGTGGTCCGGGTCCGGCTCCACACTCCGCTCTGGCCCTGTTTGCTCTACTTACCTCCCGTTCCAGGCACACAACACACTCCGAGGCTGGTGTCTCCAGTTCTGCCGGGGGAGCCGACGGCCTCACTGCCTCGGGAGGCTCCTGGGGAGCCGTGGGCAGTACCGGGGCCCCGAGAGCCTCCTCCTTGGGTGGTTTCAGCTCTAAGAGAACCAGAGGGACAGAGTGATCCAAGGGCTCACCCCAGATGATGCTAATTCTTAGGGGCTCCCCTGGCCTTCAGGTCCCTGAGTGATGGGGGGAGGGGCTCTGATCCCTATCTGTGAAATGACAGTGAAGTCTCTGCCTGGTGATCTCATGACACTGGCACCTTGCCAGTGCACGAGGCTGGCAGCATGGCCATAGCTTGTTAATAGGGGCATCTATTCCAGAATGTTCAGGGGATCCTTCAGAGCCACTCTGCGGCAGGCTGGGCACTCTCAGAAATGAGAGGTGTGAGGCTCCCAGGGGGGACATCACTTGCCCAGGGCCACGTGGCCATCTGGTGGGGGAGACGCAGGACAGGCCCTTGGCGAGGGCTGAGCTTCACCAGGGTTAGTGGGAGTCGAGATGACAGCAGAAGGGGGAAACCCTTTCTCTCCCCCTTCCCGCCCCAGCAGAGCCCCTACTGTACCCGATGCTGTGTCCTGGAGCCAGCAGCCCCTAGGTATCGACCTCAGCCCCCACATACAGCTGGCCTCTGCTCGGGAGAGGCTGTGGCAAGAGCCCCACAGTCTGTACCTGGTTGGACCCTGGCTACATCCAGCAGGTCACGAGCTCTCCGTAGGATCTCATGCTGAAGGCCGGCTTCAGAGACGCCCACCTGTGACAGGGTAGAGAGCAGATGGGGGACAGCTCTAAAGCACTGAGCTGCCACAAGTGTCCAGGCCTACAGGATTGCGTCACCCCACGCCCCCCACCTCTGACACCAGTGGCAACATGGGAGCCTGTGCCTCAGGGTCGACATGAGGCACGGCAGCGACACGGCTGTGAAGGTGGCCAGTTCAGGCCAGTGCGCAACAACCAGTGTGGCAGGGGAGAAAGTGAGCTCCTCAAAGGAGTAACACTGATGGTTTACCATGCTTTGGGTGTCAAGGACTGCCTGGAATGTGTCACCTGCACAGCCCAGGACTCCTCTGCCACTGTGGTAAAGTGAGGCTGGAGACAGACCACTGAGAATGAACTGCTGAGTCACACGGTTCCTTGGCCCCAGAGCTCGGGTGGTCTGGCCCTGGACATTGCAGTGCCACATGTCTGCATCTGTCCTCAGCGAGTGCATGAGGGCAGAGACTCTGTGCCAACCCCCAGGCCTGCTAGGGACCTCCCTCATCTGGTCCTCCATAGAGTGGGAGGAATGCCTCCTTCTGGGGGCTGTTGAGAGGACTCACTGGGCTGGTGTGTGAGATGTGCTCAGAACCAAGGCATGCAGGTGCCAGTAAGGGACACTGTCAGAATCACAATCGACTTTAGTGTGAGTGGATGAATTCTGTATAAGGAGCTCAGTCTGTGCCAGGAACGGAACTGGGCCTTGGGCAGGGCTGTGGTTAGGACTTGTACCTCCACAGCTCAGTCTGAGGCTGGACCGGAAAACCTCCAGGCACCTGGGTTGGCTCCACAGGTGATGATCGGAGAAGGAGGTCTTAGGGCAGCAGAATCTAAATGCTTGGCTTTCTTAGCTAGATGGCAGGCTGAGCCTCTTACAAAGGGGGCTGTGGACAGAGTGAGCAGCAGTGTTGGCCACCAGATGTAAGGAGGCCCTGAGCCATTTGATCTGGACAGATCTTACCTCACCACAAATGGCATGAAAAAACAAAACAACAACAACAACAACAAAAATAACAGCAAAACCATGTCAACAACCCTTGGCCTGGTCTGCTTCCCTGACCACCCCCAGGACTGTGGCTGCCCACCTTGGCCAGGTCCTCAGGGCTCATGCGGCTCAGCATGTCCAGCGAGATGCGGTGGTGGGCGAAGATGGGCAGGTAGTGCTCGGCTGACAGCTCCACCAGGAGGCCTACCAGCCGGTGCTCCATGCCTTCTTCCTGCAGCCCGGCCCGTGAGGGAGGCCAAGGGCGCCAGCGTGGAAGGAAAGAAAACCCCGTCATTTACAAGCAGCAGCAAAGGGTCTCGCCATGCAAGCGCAGAGCGCGTCCTCGGCAGTTTCCCCACAGGAAGGCGTGTGTAAGCAAACAAAGACCCACACACAAAGGGGTTTGCCATCCGAGTAGTAAGCCTGAACACACTCAGCCACCTTACTGTCTGCCAAGAGGGAACTGCCCAAAGCGGCCAGGGTTCAGCCACATCCTGGATGCTACACGGGTGTCTGAAAATGACAAGAGTGCTAGAGACATGGACTGGGGGCTGTTAGTAGTTTTGAACAAAAAGCAAGTTATCAGAATGGTATGTGTAGAAGAACTTAAATTTTTTTATTAAAAAAAAATTGACGTCTGCTGTTGTCTGGCTAAATGTATAAACTATGCTTATCAAACTGCCCAGTAAGCACTTCTGTTAATGTTCACACCCTTATATTAATGCTACTCTCACTTTTGGTAGAGAATCTTCTCTTTTCAGATGGCAGTGACCTGAGGACGACTTAGGATGTATCATGGTGCTGGAAGGAAGTGACCGCAGTGCTCAGTACTGCAATATCTCTATCACACCTTCCAAGGCTCAGGGTCTAATGCAGAAGAGGTGGCGGAAAGAATTTAAGAGCCAAAGGAAGGGCAGGACTCCATACAACATGCTCCCTCCAACACAAAATGGCCTGGATATCCATGGCCTCACAGTGCCTGACACTACCTGCTTAAGACCATCATAAGAGGAGGAAAAGGGCTGGAGAGATGGCTTAGCGGTTAAGCGCTTGCCTGTGAAGCCTAAGGACCCCGGTTCGAGGCTCGGTTCCCCAGGTCCCACGTTAGCCAGATGCACAAGGGGGCGCACGCGTCTGGAGTTCGTTTGCAGGGGCTGGAAGCCCTGGCGCGCCCATTCTCTCTCTCTCCTCTATCTGTCTTTCTCTCTGTGTCTGTCGCTCTCAAATAAATAAATAAAAAATTTATAAAAAAAAAATAAAATAAGAGGAGGAAAAGATCATGACATCAAAAGTAAAAGAGAGACTCATTGAGATGGGGAGGGGGTATGATGGAGAGTGGAGTTTCAAAGGGGAAAGTGGGGGGAGGGAGGTTATTACCATGGGGTATTTTTTATAATCATGGAAGTTGTTAATAAAAAAATTGTAAAATAAAATAAAATAAAATAATAAAAAATTGAGCTGGCATGATGGTTTAGTAGTTAAGACACTTGCCTGAGAAGCCTAAGGACCCAGGTTTGATTCCCCACTACCCATGTAAGCCAGATGCATGCATCAGGAATTTGTTTGCAGTAGCTGGGAGCCCTGGCGCTTCCATTCTTTCTATCTGTTTCTCTTTAATAAATAAATGACATTAAAAAAAAATTTAGCTGGGCATGGTGGCACATGACTTTAATGCCAGCACTTGGGAAGCTGAGGTAGGAGGACTGCTATGAGTTTGAAGCCAGCCTGAGACTACATAGTGAAGTCTAGGTGAGCCTAGGCTAGAGCGAGACCCTACCCTGAAAGTCCAAAAAAAATTTAAGCCAGATATGACGACACATGCCTATAACATATTCCTGGCACTCAGGAAGCTGAGGCAGGAGGATGGTGAGTTCAACGTCAGCCTGGGTTACATAGCAAGACCTTGTCTCAAAAATAAAACAAAGGCTAGGTGTGGGGGTCAGTAAGACCGTTAATTCTAGCATTTGGGAAGCCGAGGAAGGAGGATCACTGTGAGTTTGAGGACAGCGTAAGACTTAGTGAATTCCAGCTCAGCTTGGCTGGAGTGAAGCCCTACCTTGAAAAACCAAACCAAACAACAAAAACAAAATAAATTAAAAAAAAAAAAAAGTGTGTGTGGCATGGGGATATAACTCAGTGGCAGAGCACTTACCTACCAGTGCCAGCATCTAAATAAATAAATAGGGTATGTGTGTGTGTGTGTGTGCGCGCGCGCATGCACATGTATGTGCATGCAGAGGAAGGGACGAGAGCTTGCCGCTGTCTGTCCACGGAGCAATGACGGGTACACTGGTTTTCTCATCACCAAAGTAAATACTCCCTCAGTCTATTCTTTCCCTGGCACAATGGGGTCAGAGTCGGGGGTGGTTAGTAGCAAGGACCAACTGAGATACCTCTGGAAGGAGCCCCACTGTGCAAAGGCTGGATGATCCCAAGGGCCTTACCTGCAGCCTCAAGGACAGAGGCTTCTGGTTCAAAAGCCGCTGGTACTGGATGAGCCAGTAGTTTTCCTGCTTGGTTTCGCTTTTGGCTTCTAACTCCGTCTGCCCAGAACACAAGCAGGCACATTAACTACCAATCAGTAAACAAAGGCCAACAGATGACATTGGTCTGCTGTGTTCCTTTGAGTAGTTGAGCAAGGACTTTCCCACCCACCTATTGTCCTTTGCTTTAAAACACCATGTGGCCAGGTGGTGGTAGGAGGATCAGCATGAGTTTGAGGCCACCCTGAGACTACATAGAGAATTCCAGGTCAACCCAGGCTACAGAGAGACCCTACCTCAAAACTAAACAAAACAAAAAGCAAACAAAGAAAAAGAAAGAAAACAAAAAACAAGCCACTGTGTGAAGACCAGAAGCTTTGCTGTGCCCAGTGGCACAATGTGGCAAGGGATCCTGATCCTGGCTCCTGTGCCTGGTCCCATACCCTACCACTGCCTCTGAAAGGGCTCCCCTCTTAAGAGTCTGCTTGTGCTGGGCGTGGCGGCGCACGCCTTTAATCCCAGTACTTGGGAGGCAGAGGTAGGAGGATCGCCATGAGTTTGAGGTCACCCTGTGACTACACAGTGAATTTCAGGTCAGCATGGACTAGAATGAGACCCTACCTTGAAAAAAAAGGGGGGGGGGCTGGAGAGATGGCTTAGTGGTTAAGGCGTTTGCCTGCAAAGCCAAAGGACCTTGGTTTGATTCCCCACGACCCACATAAGCCAGATGAATAAGGGTGCATATGCGTCTGGAGTTTGTTTGCAGTGGCTGGAGGATGCACCTATTCTTTCTCCTTCTCTGCCTGTCTCTCTCAAATAAATAAATAAAAATGAAGTAAAAAAAAAAATAAAGTCTGCTTGTGGGACAGTAAGGCCTCATGCTGCCATCTCTGTCCCCCACAAAAGCAGGTTTGTCTCTGGGATGCCAGGTAGGAGGCTACTGGATCCTGAGGTCTTCTGTGGGAGAAGGCTGAAGAGTTATGAACGTCAGTGAGGCCCTCATGATGCCACTTGGGCAGTGTTCACGAAGTGCCACAGCGGCGCTGTGTGCAGGGTGCTGCGGGCCACGCTGGGCAGTGCACTGAAAGATGCCATTTTATTCTTTTCCCGACTCTGTGAAGGACAGTCTACCTCCCACATGAGAAAATCAAGGCTCAAGGGATAAGTAACTGAGTAATTGGCCCAGGGTCATGGCAGGATCCAGACCAAGCCTGCGTCACTCTGTAGCCTGAGGTTTTTCTTTCTTTTCTCTGCTTAAGATATGTATCCCAGGCTGGCCTTATGTGGTTGAGGATGACCTTAAGCTTGTGATTCTCTTGCCTTCGCCTTGCAAATGTGCCACCATGCCTGGTTTGCGCAGTGCTGGGCTGGATCTCAAGGGCCTCCTGCATGCTAGGCAAGCGCTCTACCAGCGGAGTCAACAGCCCCAGTCAAGCCTGGGTTTTGAACAGTAGCAGCACAAGCATCTTCCAGTGCTTGTGGGAGACTTCCCCTGTTTCCTTCCCTTTCCTTAAAAAAAAATTGTTTTTTTGAGGTAGGGTCTCACTCTAGCCCAGGCTGACCTGGAATTCACTATGGAGTCTCAGGGTGGCCTCAAACTCAGCATTCCTCCTACCCCTGTCTCCTGAGTGCTGGGATTAAAGGCGTACGCCACCCAGCCTTTAAAAAAAAATGTGGGATTGGAGAGATGGTTCAGCTATTAAGGCACTTGCCTGTGAAGCATAGGGACCCAGGTTCGATCCTCCAGGTCCCACATAAGCCAGATGCACATGGTGGCACATGCATCTGGAGTTCATTTGCAGTGGCTGGAAGCCCTGGTACGCCCATTCTCTCCCTCTCTCTCTCCCTCTCCCCCCTCCCTCCCTCCCTCTCTCTCTCTCTCTCTCTCTGACTCTAATAAATAAATTAAAAAAAATTTAAAGATATAAAACACAGCCAGGTGTGGTGGCGCACACCTTTAATCCCAGCACTTGGGAGGCAGAGGTAGGAGGATCGCTTTGAGTTCCAGGCCACCCTGAGACTCCAGAGTGAATTCCAGGTCAGCCTGGGCTAGAGTGAGATCCTACCTCGAAAAACAAACAAACAAACAAACAAAAAACCATATAGAATTTAATGTATGTATGTGTGTGTGTCCCTCTATGTCCATGACTCTAGCTGGTCTGCTATGCTGAACTGGTGCATCCTCCCCTAGATCCGTGCCCCTGCTGAGGACAGTGCACAGCTGCTGCCAGCATTGCTGGGTACCATTCACACGGTAGCGCCATGTGGAGGAGATGGTGGCGAGGCATGTGGACGGTGCGCTCTCCAGAAAGAGCTGCTCTCACTCTTCTCAGTTGGCACAGGCCTGGCCTGAGTGGAGCTGTGGGTGTTTGGGGCGTTCACAATGACACAGGACCAACTGTCTCTTTTCAGCCCTGGCTGATGGGTCTGGCCTCCACCTCCACTGGGCAGATAAGGTGCCTGCCTCATCCGGAGGGGGGTTCATAATAAGTGGGGCTCGGCCACTCTCAGATGCAATGGAGTCAAAAAAGTGATTTGGAGCCAGGAGTGGTGGTGCACGCCTTTAAACCAAGCACTCAGAAGGCAGAGGTAGGAGGATCATTGTGAGTTCAAGTCCACTCTAAGACTACATAGTGAATTCTAGGCCAGCCTGGGTTAGAGCAAGACTCTACCTTGGAAAAAAAATAATTTGGAAAAAAAAGCCATTTGGGCATAGGAAGGGTTGAGCCACTCTTACCAAGTTATCAAGTGGCCTACACTGGACTTGGTGAGCCCTGTCCTAGGGGAAACTCAGGGCTTCCCTTAAGTCTGGAGCTCCAGTGACACCAAAGCACTGGATACAGAGGCGAAGATACTGGCAATAATCTACATACTGAGCCTCAGAGGCCTGGCCAGATGCCAGCCTGCCTCAGCGCAGCCATGGAAACAAATGCAGAGGAACATTCTAGTGACATGAATGCAGGCTGGTTATTAAGGAGGATGCACCTATCTCCCCTTGACTTGGTGCTGGGGATGAAACCCAGGGTCTTACACATGCTGGACAAGCACTCTACCACTAAGCTGCATCTCCAGCCCTCTTTTTACTTTTTGAGATAGGGGATTGGTGAGTTGCCCATGCTAGCTTTGAACTTATTCTGTAGCCCAGACAGGCCTTGGATTTGCAACCCAACTGCCTCAGCTTCCCAAGTAGCTAGGATTAGAGGCCTGTTCCATTGTGCCTACCTGGGGTATGCCATTTTGTCTTGACAAGACATATTCCAAATAGCTAGAAATAGGGCTGGAGAGATGGCTTAATGATTAAGTCACTTGCTTGAAAAGCCTAGTGACCCAGTTTGATTCCCCAGTACCTAAGTAGAGCCAGATACACAAAGTGTCATATACATATGGAGTTCATTTTCAGTGGCTAGAGACCATGGCACACCCATTATCTCTCTCTCTATATATGCTTCTTTTTCTTTCTCTCTCAAATTAATAAATAAAATAAGTTAAAATTAGGGCTGGAAGGCTAGCTTAGTGGTTAAGGTGCTTGCCGGCAAAGCCAAATGACCCAGGTTTGATTCCCCAGGACCCACATTAGCCAGATGCACAAGGGGGAGCACGTGTCTGGAGTTTGTTTGCAGTGGCTGGAGGCCCTGGTGTGCCCATTCTCTCTCTTTCTCCCTCTTTCTCTGTCAAATAAATTAATTAAATAAAAATATTTTTAAAAATTGGTGTTTGAGAGATGGCTTGGCACTTAAGGCACTTGCCTGCGAAGCCTAAGGACCCAGGTTTAATTCCCCAGGACCCACATAAGTCAAATGCACAAGGTGGTGCATGCATCTAGACTTAGTTTGCAGTTGGAGACCCTGGTGCCCCCATTCTCTCTCTCTTTTTCTCAAATAAATATTTAAAAATTAAAATAAAAAATAGCTAGAAACAAGTGTACAATGCTAAAACTATATATGAAAACAGTGGAAGCCTGCTGGCCCAGGGTTCCATTCCCTAGCACCCACATAAAGCCATATGCACAAAGTAGTGCATACATCTAGAGTTCGTTTATAGTGGCAGGAGGCCTGGTGTGCCCGTCCACTCTCTCCCCTTCTCTCTGCTTGAAAATAAATTAAAAAAAATATTTTTTAAATTGGCAAGTAAGCGGGTATGATGGCTCACACCTTGAATCCCAGCACTCAGGAAACACAGAGGTAGGAGGATTGCTGTGAGTTCGAGGCCACCCTGAGACTACATAGTGAATTCCAGGTCAGCCTGGGCTAGAGCAAGACCCTACCTTGAAAAACCAACCAACCAACCAACCAACCAACCAACCAACAAAAACCCAACAGTGACAGGAGCTAGAGAGATGGCTTAGTGGTTAAGGAAGGCACTTGCCTGTAAAACCAAATGACCAAAAGGCAATTAGTAACTCTAAAACTCCTTGTACTTCCCATTCTTACTTCAACTAGTACCTATTACTGAAGTAACAAATGTTTTAAAAAGCATGGACAGCAGGGCGTGGTGGCTCACACCTTTAATCCCAGCACGCAGGAGGCAGAGGTAGGTGGTTCGCCATGGGTTTGAGACTACTCTGAGATGGTACAGAGTGAATTCCAGGTCAGCCTGGACTAGAGCAAGACCCTACCTCGAAAAACAAACAAAACAAAACAAAACAAACAAAAGCATGGACAGGAGCTAGGTGACAACTTAGTTGGTAAAATGTTTGCCTCCATAGCATGAGGACCTGAGTTTGATCCCCAGTACTCATTACTCATAAAAATGCCACATATGGGGCTGGAGAGATGGCTTAGAGGTTAAGTGCTTGCCTGTGAAGCCTGAGGACCCTGGTTCGAGGCTCGATTCCCCAGGACCCACGTTAGCCAGATGCAGAAGGGGGCATACACGTCTGGAGTTTGTTTGCAGTGGCTGGAGACCCTGGAGTGCCCATTCTCTCTCTCTCTCTCTCTGCCTCTTTCTCTCTCTGTCGCTCTCAAATAAATAAATAAAAATGAACAAAAGAAAATTTTTAAAAAATGCCACCACATATGGTGGTATGTACTTACATCCCACTGTAGGGAAAGTGGAGGCAGGAGGAGGCCTGGGGCTCACTGGCTACCCAGTCAAATCTAACTGGTGAACTTCAGGCCAATGTGAGACTGTCTCAAAGGAGGGATGGATGGCACTTCTGAGGATGACACCCTAGGTTGCCCCTGGCTTCCACATACAAGCATACACGAAAGAGAGAGAGAGAGAGAGAGAGAGAGAGAGAGAGAGAGAAAGGCAGAAAGAAAGAAGGAAAGAGAGGAAGAGAAAGAAAGAAAGAGGCAAAAAGCACAGGGCTGGAGAGATGGCTCAGCAGTTAAGTGTACTTCCTGCACAAGCATGAAGATCTGAGAGGGCCTGAGACTTCCTGAGTTCAAACCTCCAGATGCCATGTAAAACATCTGGGTGTGGCCTTGTGTGCCTGTAACCCCGGCCCTGCAGGGAGAAGAGACCCAGGCTCCAGAATCAGTGAAAGGAGACTCCGGCTCAAGACAAGACCAGGTGATGGAGTGTGGTTCCACCCCAGCCTCCGTGGGAAAGCCAACCTCCCCCACCTTTGAAGAAGAGTACATCGGCAAACACGTGCGCACACCACACTGCACACGCACACCACACTGCACACGCACACCACACTGCACACGCACACCACACTGCACACGCACACACGGAGCGCCCACACCACACACCACGCGGCTACGTGACGCTGGGTGTCAGGGCCGAGTGCGTACCAGGATGTCCCGGAGCTCTTCCTCCCGTTGCTTCTTTTCTTTGAGCAGCTGCTGGAGCAGGGTGGTGAGCGCCCAGCGCTGCTCGGAGACCATCTCCTGCAACACAAAACCACGCCCAGGCCCACCGTGAGCTCAGCGTAGCTCGACGTAGCCGGGGGTCTTGCTCTCTCAGTTCTGAGCTGGTGGCTCAATTCAGGGCTCTGACCATGCCTCTAGGTTGGGCTGGGGGGACAAAGGCCAGCGCTCCCCTCCCTGGCAGCCCCACTCCCTTTCTCCCAAGCCCTCAACTCCCTGCTTTGTGGGCTTCAGGCCAGGCATGGGATCCTAGTGACTGATGGTAATGGGGTGGTGAGAAACATGAAACAAAAGAAATGACAAGACACAGGTCTTGCTTGACTATAGCACGTGGATGGAAGCATGGCAGGGAGGCTGGTATGGGAGCCCCACAAAGATGAGGAAGGTGCCACACACAGGGAGGCACATGCACACCAGAGCATGGGTTTGTGGCCACACGCCTGTGTCCTCTTGCCCATGGGAACCTCACGAGGGCCCTGACAGCGGGTGCCCTGTGGTTCTCACGGACAGGGACAAAGATACCCGCCAAGTGTCGGGGTGGCAGCTTCTCTGAGCAAAGTTAGCTCCTCATCTGTCACGACTGTTGGAGGCCCGCCAACGGACTTCTGTGACGGCCAGTGACACAGGCTGGCCCTGGGTGATGGCTTCCATCTTAGGGAGGGGACAGAGGAAGGCTCAAGGCGGGGCAGTAACGTGCCTAAGGTCTCACAGCACCTCTGGGAACAGGCCTGAATAGGAGCTCATGAGTCAGCTTGAGACACTTCCACTGAGCAATACAGGGACAGTGACATGGATGGACACTGCTCAAAAACCCAGCGTGGGCATCATGTCCTCATGTGCCATCCCAGACGGACCCTTTGTGTACATCTGAGAAGACCAGGGTCCTCTCCAGTCTGCCAAGGTTGGACAGCAAGGCAGTGGGGGGAGGGGGATCTGAGCCAGGTCCCAGCGTCAGGCTGACTGTGGCTGGTCCTTTACTGTCCCCTGGCATCTGTGAGCAGGACACCCAAGCCAGAGCTGACAGGGAGCAACCTAGAAATGGCTGGGCCCTCTCCTACATCCTCGGAACCCTAGAAGTTCCTTCCACAGGGAATGTATGCCCAGGGAGTAGAACTAGCTGTCCAGAAGCATGGCTTGACCAAAACCAGCTTGGCGTGACCCGCGACCCGCTCCCAAAGAAGGAAATGCAGAGATGGTAACGTGGCCTGATGGGCCTCGGCAATGAAGCCCTCCTTCCTCTGACCCTCCTGCCTAGCGCCAGGACACCCACCCTCTGATCCTGGCCTGCGCTGGGCGCCGTGGGGATGAGGTTTCCTGCGGGACACTGCAGAGGAGACCTGCCCCTGTCTGTTGGGAAGCCCACGCCTGCGAGCTGCGGAGCAGTGTTCTGGGCTGGGGTGTGGCCAGTGTGGGGCGGCAGGCTGGGAGTCTCACGTACCTGCAGCGCCTCTGTGTCCAAGGACTTCCTCTTTAACTCCAGCTGTGTCAGCTGCAGTAACTCAGTTTCTATTAACCTAATCTAAACAGAAGATGAGACAGGGGTGGGGTTTGATTTGCATTCACCATGGTTCTTGTTGTGTGGTTGTCCTCTGATGGCCAGGTGGGGTCTCAGGAGCCTTTCTAGAGAGGATGAAGTGGTTCTGGACCAAAGAGAACCTGTGGATCCGGGGACCTCACCAACGGGGCTAAAAATAAGCTACTATTTCGGGGCTCTGGGTGTCCAGGAGCACGGTCACACGCCTCTGTAATACCACTAACCAAGAGCGCAAACTGGGCCTGTTGCAGAGCAGGTGCTGAGCGAGGGTGTGTGAGACACAGCATCACACTGTGCCGCTTTTGTTTTGTGGTTTTTTGAGGTAGGGTGTCGCTCTAGCCCAGGCTGACCTGGTACTCACTCTGTAGTTCCAGGCTGGCCTTGAACTCACAGCAATCCTCCTACCTCTGCCTCCCAAGTGCTGGGATTAAAGGCGTGTGCCTCCACGCCCAGCCACCACTGAGTCTTTTACCCCTTGGGTTTTCACGCTTCCTCCATGCAGCTACTAAGGGGAGCAGAGGGTAATGGAAGTGACTCAGTAACGACGGCTGACACTTACTGAGCACCGACAGTGTGCTTTAACCAGTGCGCCTCCGGATGAGGCAACTGAGGTTCGGAAAGGCTAAGCAACTTGCCCCAAACACAGCGCAGGCAAGTGACAGCTTTTCCTTGGGATATCCCAACCCAAGGTCTGAAGGCCTCCAGGGTCAAAATTACACACATGGAGCATGTCTGGCGGGGGGGGGGGGGTCACTGCACACTCCCAGACCCCACAGCCAGTGACTTCTCTACTCTACCCTATGCCAATGCCCCTCTTCCGTCCCTGAGTCCCTGATCCCACCAACCCTTGGTCAGAGGAATGAGCTTCATGTCCGGCAATGTGGGATTGAAATCAAAGAGGGAAATAAAAATAGTAAATTGGTATAGGTCAACTCAAAAAAGGAGAAAGAAAGAAAGAAAAAAGACCATGCAAAAACATGAAATTCAAAGTGTGCTGAATATGGAGTGATGAGTGTTCCCATGGCCTGAGAGCTCACGTCACCTCTGGCCCCAGCCCCATACCACAGAGGCCAGCAGTGGCCTGCCCTAGGCCACTCCGCGGGTGAGCCAGCAGTCTGCACGGGAGGGTGGTCCTCTCCAGCCAGACCGAGGTCTCGTCTTGGCAGAGGACAGGGCTCTCGATGGCTTTTGGTACCCACATGCCCATTCAAGTGGGGACTCCAACCCGCTCCAAGAATCATTCTCTCGCTCAGTCATTCTGAGCTGACGGGGGCACTGGGGTCTGAGCTGACTGTTTCCCTGGCAAGGTCAGTATGGAGGGGGATCAAGCAGCCAAGGTCATGTGTTAGTGATGCCCATCCCCTAGCCCATGCATTCACAGAGAGCAGACCACATCTGTCAGGCAGACCTCTGGCCAGGGTCTGGGATGAGAACACCTCCAGGCTATAGACTTAATGTAGGATGCTGAGGAAACAGAGCTCTCCCAAGCGGAGACTCTTGTGAGCTGGCAAGCCATGGATTCAAGCCTTAGTGACTGCGACCCAGTTGAGCCAGATCTGCAGCTCTGAAAGCTGAGAGCAAGACAAAGTGGGTGGGGCCAGCGCTTACCTGGTTCCTGATCTGCCGATGCATCAGGTCTTTCTTCACCTGGAGAGCCTCGAATGCGGCCTTCTGCATCGCGCTCTGCAAGAGATTGTGTGCAGGCTGCTCAGCCCAGGATACACACCCCGGCTTCCCTGTGTCCATCCAGGGAGATCACATATACAGGCTGTTCAGCCCAGAATATACGACCCGGCTTCCCTGTATCCATCCAGGAAACATCATCTGCACATAAAACACTTCAGCAACCAAGCGTGATGGCACACACCTTTAATCCTAGCACTTGGGAGGCAGAGGTTGAAGACTGCTGGGAGTTTGAGGCCAGCTTGGGACTACAGAGTGAGTTCCAGGTTAGCATAGGCTACAGTAAGACTCTACCTCAAAAAAAAAAAATAAATAAATAAAATAAAAAACTAAACCTTCCCCCACCTTAGCATATGATTTCTATGTTTCTTAGGAAGATAGAAATAAAATTTCCTTCATATTTATTTATATATTAGAGACAGAGAGAGAGGGAGGGAGAGAAAAACAGAGAGAGGGAGGGAGAATGGGCAAGCCAGGGCCTCTAGCCACTGCAAATGAACTCCAGACACATGTGCCACTATGTACGTCTGGTTTACATGGGACCTGGAGAATTGAACCTAGGGCCTTAGGCTTTGCAGGCATGTGCCTTAACCACTAAGCCATCTCTCCAGGTCTCATATTAATTTATTTACGAACAGAGTGAGACAAGAGTGTGTGTAAATGGGTGCACAAATGCCTCCTTCTCCTGCAATCAGATTCAAACCCCAGATTGCATGTTGTACTTTGAGTATTTGACTTTATGAAGGTACTAGAAAATTGAACCTGGGCCAACAGACTTTGCAAGCAAGTGCTTTTAACCACTGAGCCATTTCCCCAGCTCTCTTTTTTCTTACTTTCTTTTCATTCTTTCTTTCTTCCTTCCTTCTTTCTTTCTTCCCTTCTTCCTTCCTTCCCCTTCTCTTTTTTTAAATTATTTTTGCCGGGAGTAGTGGCACACGCCTTTAATCCCAGCACTTGGGAAGCAGAGGTAGAAGGATTGCCGTGAGTTTGAGGCCACCCTGAGACTCCATAGTGAATTCCAGGTCAGCCTGGACTACAGTGAGACCCTATCTCAAAAAGCCAAAAACAAAAAATTATTTTTATTTGAGAGAGGCAGAAAGAAAGAGGTAGACAAATAGAAAGAAAGAGGCAGGGTGCTCCAGGACCTTCAGCCACTGCAAACAAAATTCAGATACATACTCACCTTGTGCATCTGGCTTACAAGGGTCCTGGGGAATTGAACCTGGGTCCTTTGGCTTCACAGACAAATGCCTTAATTGCTAAGCAATCTCTCCAACCTCCTCTTCATTTTATTTCATTTTTAAAAAAAATTGTTACTATTATTATTGGTTTTCGAGGTAGGGTCTCCCTCAAGCCCAGACTGACCTGGAAATTCACTATATAGTCTCAGGTGGTCTTGAACTCACAGAGATCCTCCTACCTCTGCCTCCTGAGGGCTGAGATTAAAGGTGTACACCACAATTCCCAGCTAAATATTTTTATTATTTATTTGCAAGCAGAAAAAGAGAGATAGGAGACAGAGAGAATGGACATACTAGAGCCTATAGCCACTGCAGATAAACTCCAGATACATGCTTTACATCTGGCTTTAGGTGGGTACTGAGGAATTGAACTCAGGTCATTAGGCTTTGCAGGAAAAGTGCCTTAATCATTGAGTCATCTCTCCAGCCCTCTTTTCTTTTGCTTTCGTTTAAAAATTTATTTTTATTTTACTTATTTGAGAGAGAGAGAGAAAGAGAAGGAAAAGAAAGAGGGAATGGGTGAGCCAGGGCCTCAGACACTGCAAACACACTCCAGAAGCATGTGCTGTGCATCTGGCTTATGTGGGTCCTGGGGAATCATACCTGGGTCCTTAGGCTTCACAGGCAAGCACCTTAGCTGCTCAGCCATCTCTCTCTAGTCCTGCTTTTTACTCCTTCTTATTTCTGTTTTTTTGAGGTAGGGTCTCACTCTAGCCCAGGCTGACCTGAATTCACTATGGAGTCTCAGGGTGGCCTCCTCTAACTCACAGCAATCCTCCTACCTCTGCTTCCTGAGTGCCAGGGTTAAAGGTGTGCGCCACCATGCCTGGCTTTTTTTTTTTTTTAAAGTAAGGGTTCTTTCTGCAATATTTCTTTTTTCTTATCTTTTTAAAACTTTTATTTATTTGCGTAGAGAGACAGACAGACAGACATAAAATGGGTATGCCAGGGCCTCCAGCTGCTGCAAATGAACTCCAAATGCATGCACCACTTTGTGTAACTGGCTTTATATGGGTAATGGGAAATAGAGCCCAGTTCCTTAGGTTTTACAGGCAAGCACCTTCACCACTGATCAATCTCTCCAGCCCTTCTTCCTTTCCTCTCCTCTCCTTTCCTCTTTCTTTCCTTCCTTCTTTCTTTCTTCTTGTTTTTGTAGGTAGGCTCTCACTCTATCCCAGGCTAACTTGGAATTCACTATATAGTCTCAGGGTGGCCTCGAAATAACAGCAATCCTCCTACCTTTGCCTCCCTCTCTCTCAAATAAATAAAATAATAAATAAAAATTAAAAATAAAAAGCTCTAGGAATAAATGCAACCAAGACCCCTACAGTGAAAGCTTTAGCACACTGAAGAAAGTACTGGGTGTCTCTATCACCCCTACAGAGTGTAAGGGGTGGCGGGGGACGGGTGCTGTGGGACACCCTCTTCTGGATGTGGTATGGCTGCTGCACTCGGGGCCTCACAGCAGCTGTTGTTACCTGCACGGGACCTTCTCTAGTGCCAGAGACCTGAAGGTCACCCCGGAGGCGGATGCTCATGTTCAAGGTCAGGAAGGCCCCAAGTCCTTCAGGAGGTCTTGGCCAGGCCCCAGGCAAGGGCTTACCTCTTGCAGGATCTGGCTGATAGCTTTGTTCTGATCCATCTGCTGCCATGACAGAATCTGCTGGAAGCGCTTGTCCATTTCAGCCATGCTGCCAGAAAGACAACACAGTTACCCACTGAGTGTTTCCTGAGCACCTACTGTATACTGGATACCTCGGATTTATTCATTCAATGCTACTGACGGACAGTTTGTCTGGTAGGGAGGGTGTAGACATGGGAACTGGCAGGGAGAACCACCTAGTCCTTTGTCCCCAGTCCTGGGTCCCCTTTGCAATGCCCGCCCTGAACCGGATGCCTGGCCCCTTCCGGACCACCTCCATGGAGGGAGAGCTCATGAGCTCCCTGTGAGCTGCCCAGCATGCCCAGCACGTCTGCCGTGGTGGCCCTCTGCTCTGCACTTCAGAACAAGACCAGTGACTGGCACAGAGCCTCCAACCTCAGGCTTCCCACGCACCCGTACTTTCTTTCACACTAGTAGCTATTATTTATTGTACCCTCAAGTGACAGACTTATGCTCACTGAATCCTCCAACAGCTCTGTTTTATTGTGGGGGGGGGCATAGGTTCATGTAGCCCAGGTTGGTTTTGAATTTGCTATGCACGAGAATGACCAATCCTGATCCTTGTCTCTACCTCTCAAGTGCTGGGATTAGAGGTGTTTACCACCACATCTAGCTTTCTAACATCTTTATAGGCAACTACTGAGATTGGCCCCATTTTTCTGGTAGGAAACTTTGTAGCTCAGGGTTACAGAAAGTCACTTCCCGTAACTCCAGTTAGCAGGCTGAAGGGGGCCTTGAGCCCAGGTCTGTGTCTGCACTGAGCACCAGGAAAAGGGGAGAAGTGCCACCCTGCAAGCACCCAAGGAAGCTGGGAGACTGCTGTGTTGCTACGCACTAACTGAGCTTGCCCACCTGGCTGTGCTGGGTATCCGGAGCCTTCAGGATGCCACACTACGAATGGCGAGCTCAGTGAGTCAGACCTGGAGTGGCTGTTAGCTGGAAAGCAACCCCGTTACCCCTTTAAGCACAAATCACTCTGAACCTATGAAGCCCCAGCGACTGACAAGTGAGCCCTGGTCCTGGTCCGGCCACCTGCAGAGTGTACATCTCTGGGGTACTACCTCGTCTCTCAGAACCTGAGCTTTGATGAAGACTGGAACTAATAGCTGGGCTTGGTGTCAGATGCCTTTAATCCCAGCACTCGGGAGGCAGAGGTAGGAGGATTGCCCTGAGTTCAAGGCCACTCTGAGATTACATAGTGAATTCCAGGTCAGCCTAGGCTAGAGTGAAACCATACCTGAAAAAAACAAAAACAAAAACAAACAAAAAAAACCTGGAACTGGACCCGTGTAAGCCAAATGCACAATGTGCCACATGTATCTGGAGTTTGTTTGCAGTGCCTGGGAGCCCTGGTGTGCCCATCCTCTCTCTCTGTCTCATTTCCTCTCTCAAATAAATAAATAAATAATTACATATATATATTTTGTTTTTCGAGGTAGGGTCTCACTCTGTCTCAGGCTGACCTGGATTTAACTGCGTAGTCTCAGGGTGGCCTCAAACTCACAGAGATCCTCCTACCTCTACCTCTGCCTCCCGAGTGCTGGGATTAAAGGCATGCGCCACCACGCCTGACAAAAATAAAAATATTTAAAAAAAAAACCCTGGAACTAATAATAATAGAGTCCCCATAGATAGCCTAGCTCCAGGCACATAGGAAGGCACCAGACCTAATCACTTCACCACTGCCCAGTGCTGACGCAATGGATCCAGATAGGAAAATCTGAAAGGAGGTCATCACTAGCCCCGGGTAGCATGGCTGAGGTTGGGATAGCCCAGGACAGGGGGTTCCAGTGCCTAGCTCTCACTGTAATTTTGGGTCCTCAGCCAGCTCCCCTGGAGTCCTCACCTGGAATGCTCTTCCTTACCTTACCTGGAACAGGCCTGTTGGACCAAGCTCTGCCTCTGAGACTCGTAGGCCACCTGGATGAGCCGGCTCTTACAGCTCTCGGTCAGCATCTGCTGCATGGCGGCTGGGGACAGAGGAGTGAGAGCTGGCTGAGAAAGGACGGCCCCTGGGGGCTCCCCAGGTAGGGACACAGAGGAGAGGACAGGCTTGGAGGAGTCCCTTGCTTACTCCCTGGTAGTCACCCTTAAGCAAGGACCTCACTCAGCAATCTTCCTGCCTCAGCCTCAACAGTGCTGTATTAAAAACGTGCACCACACACCTGGCCCTTGTTTTTTACTGTTTGGTTGTTTCAAGGAGGGCTCTCTAGCCCAGGCTGACCTGGAACTCACTCTGTAGCACCAGGCTGGCCTCGAACTCATGGACCCTCCTACCTCAGCCTTCTGAGTGCTGGGATTAAAGCGGTGTACCATCACACCTGATGTGGGTTTTTTTTCTAAATTAAAATAAGCATGGGAGGCTAGCTAACTGTGTAATACTAAATAGCACATACACAAAATCTTGAATTGTGTTTCATGTATCGCAGGCTGGCCTTGAACTCACTATATAGCTGAGGATGACCTTGAACTTCTAATTCTCCTGCCTCTACCTCCCAAGTGTTGGGATTACAGTTGTGTGCCACCATGTCTGGTGTATGCAGTATGGGGATGGAACCCAGGGCTTTAGGCATGTTAGGCAAGCACTCTACCAAAGCGGCTATATCCCAGTCATTTTATTTTATTTTAATTTATTAATTTTAAAAGATTTTTTAATTTACTTATTTAATGGGGGAGGGGTGAGGGTGCACCAGGGCCTCTAGTCACTGCAAATGAACTCTAGATGCATGCACCACCATGTGCATCTGGCTTATGTGGGACCTGGAGAATCGAACCTGGGTCCTTAGGCTTTGCAGGCATGTGCCTTAACCGCTAAGCCACCTCTGTAGCCCAGTTAATTTTTATTTTTGCGAGGGAGAAAGAGCTAGAGAGCTAGAGAGAGAAAGGGCGCCCCAGAGCCTTTCAGCTATGAACGAACTCCAGATATGTGCGCCCCCTTGTGTGCGTGTGCGACATTGCATGCCTAAATCACTTGCATCTGGAGATTTGAACAAGTGTCTTAGGCTTCGCAGGCAAGCACCTCAACTGCTAAGCAATCTCTCCAGCCCCCAGTCATTTTACTTTTGTTGAAAAAACTATTTTAGTTATAAAATTAATAAGGGGTTGGACATGGCCTAGTGGTGGAGTACTTGCCTAGCATGTGCAAGGCCCCGAGTTTGATATCCAACAAACTCCACTACTCCAAATAAAATAAAGCTTAGCTTGTTTTTATATTTTTATTAATTTTAAAAATATTTTATTTATTTATTTGTTTATTTGAGAGAAAAAGAGGCAGACAGAGAGAGAGAGACACACAGAGAAAGAGAAACAGAGATAGAGAGAGAGGGGGGAGAATGGGCATGCCAGGGCCATCAGCCACTGCAAATGAAATCAGATGCATGTGCCACCTTGTGCATCTGGCTTACATAGGTCTTGGAGATTTGCACCTGGGTCCTTTGGGTTTGCAGGCAAGTGCCTTAACCACTAAGCCATGTCTCCAGCCTTTTTTCTTTTTTGTTTTTCAAAGTAGGGTTTCACTGTGGTCCAGACTGACCTGGAATTCATTATGTAGTCTAAGAGTGGCCTTGAACTCATGGCAATCCTCCTACCTCTGCCTCGTTTTTATTTTTTTTTTTTATTTTTATTTATTTATTTAAGAGCGACAGACACAGAGAGAAAGACAGATAGAGGGAGAGAGAGAATGGGCGCGCCAGGGCTTCCAGCCTCTGCAAACGACCTCCAGACGCGTGCGCCCCCTTGTGCATCTGGCTAACGTGGGACCTGGGGAACCGAGCCTCGAACCGGGGTCCTTAGGCTTCACAGGCAAGCACTTAACCGCTAAGCCATCTCTCCAGCCCCTCTGCCTCGTTTTTAAAAAAGCAGCACAGAGCTGGAGGGATAGCTTAGCAGTTAAGGTGTTTGCCTAAAAAGCCAAAGGACCCAGGTTCTATTCCTCAGGACCCACATTAGCCAGATGCACAAGGGGGCACATGTGTCTGGAGTTCGTTTGCAGTGGCTGGAGGCCCTGGCATGCTCATTCTCTCTCTACCTCCCTCTTGCTCTGTCAAATAAATAAATAAAAATAAAATATTTTAAAAACAAAGTTAAAAAGCAGCACAAAAGCTGGGCATGGTGGTGCATGCCTTTGATCCCAGCACTAGTGAGGCAGAGGTAAGAGGACTGTTGTGAGTTTGAGGCCAGCCTAGTGAATTCCAGGTCAGCCTGGGCTACAGTGAGACCCTACCTCTTAAAAAAAAAAAAAAAAAAAAAGGAAAGATAAAAAGGGGCTGAAGAGATGGCTTAACAATCAAGGCACTTGCCTATGAAGCCTGAGGACCCAGGTTCAAGTCTCCAGGTCCCACATAAGCCAGATGCACACGGTGTGAGTTTGTTAGCAGTGGCTAGAGGCCCTGGTGTGCCCATTCTCTCTCTCTTTCTGTGTTTAATAAATAAATCAGTAAAAAAAAATGAAAAAATACACACACACATATATATATACATATGTATATATATAAAAGAGAAAATGAAAAGCCTTACAGTGGCAATGGGAAGGTATGACTTGGGAAGAATACAAGCCCTGGGGCCTTATTCCATTTCTGAAAAATTAATTTGGTTAATATCTGTTTGGAGAGTTCCCAGAGTTTTCCATTGACAATTGGTGTGCTGTAAGTCACCTTTGACACTGAGGTGCTTGTGACCCGGCCCTGTGTGGGTGTGGTGAGGACGTGTGGTGAGGGCCTGGCGCGATCCTGGAGCACAGAAAGCCCCTCTGTAATAGAAACTAGAGAGATGGGAACAGTAGCCATCTCTGCAGGTTCGCAGAGCCTGTCGGGAGCGGCCTCCCCAGTAGCAGGACCACAGCTGGGGAGTACCTGAGAGCCCAAAAGAGGCTGAGCCATGCGCTCAGTGGCAGAAGCTAGAGCAGTCAGCTCTGTGGCATGCTTGGGTGTGACCTGTTTTGATCCTCCCGGTGACCCATGAGGTAGGCAGGGACTTGTCCTTTCCCTCATTTTACAGGCACGCAAAAAGGCTCAGAAGAGTCAAGGACAGGGCTTGGAGAGATGGCTTATCAGTTAAGGCACTTGTCTGCAAAGCCAAAGGACCACTGTTTGATTCCCAGTACCCACGTAAGCCAGATGCACAAGGTGGCACATGTGTCTGGAGTTCATCTGCAGTGACTAGAAGTCCTGGCACGCCCATTCTGTCTGTCTGTCTAAATAAACAAAATACAAATATTAAAAAAATAAAGAGCCGGGCATGCTTTAATCCCAGCAATTAGGAGGCAGAGGTAGAAGGATCACCATGAGTTTGAGGCCATCTTGAGACTACATAGTGAAATCCAGGTCAGCCTGGGCTAGAGCGAGGCCCTACCTTGAAAAACCAAACAATAAAAAATAAAATAAGATAAAAATAAAAAGTCAAGGACTAGTATTTTCCCTAAGGTCTGAACTGGGCTCTGATTCCTTGCCTGTCCTGGCCTCAAAGTCCAAGCCCCATGACTGACTTGGCTATCCCCTCCAGGGCCAATGCTCAATGCCCTCCACGTGTAGAGCTGGTAGCGAGGGGCAGTCTACCTGCCCACCCAGACCCTTAGCCTTATCCACAGGGGCCTCATCTTTCCCATCCCGCAACTCACAGGCGATCTCACGTTGCCGTAAGTTTTCTGTCTCCTCCTGGGTTATGGACATCAGCTGTTCCATTCTTATTCTATGGGAAAAACAAACTATCAATCCATGGGCAAATACACTTCCAACAGGGAATCCACCAGAGTGAGTACTGCCTCTTCCAGGAAGCCCTCCCTGATATGCCAACCTATATTTGCTTCCTGCATGCCCACGGTGTCACACATAATGGTACCTTGTTAACCTTGGGTAAAGAGGACCACCCCCTTAGAAAGCTGGGCCACTGAAGCAAAGAGCCCATGCTTCATCCAGTTCAATGGCCAGCAAGCAAACATGAAGATGCCTAACGTCATTGGCAGCTGGAGGGAGTCAGACAGGGCCAGGACAAAAACATGGCTTGCTCCCGGCAACAATGGGGAAGAGTGGGCACTTTCACATGCTTCCTGGAGGAGCATTCACTGACAAATGTCTCTGCAAAGGCAGGGTGGCACCTGCCTAGATACCCTTTACTTATTTCCCTCAAAAACAGTCATATAGATCCAGTGTTTCAGTGCACACCTTTAATCTCAGCACTTAGGAGGCAAAGGTAGGAGGATTGCTGTGAGTTCGAGGCTAGCCTGGAGCTACACAGTGAATTCCAGGTCAGCCTGGGCTAGAGTGAGACCCTACCTCGAAAAACCAAAAAAGGGGCTGGAGAGATGGCTTAGCGGTTAAGCGCTTGTCTGTGAAGCCTAAGGACCCTGGTTCGAGGCTCATTTCCCCAGGACCCACGTTAGCCAGAGGCACAAGGGGGTGCACACGTCTGGAGTTTGTTTGCAGTGGCTGGAAGCCCTGGCGCACCCATTCCCTCTCTATCTGTCTCTTTCTCTCCCTCTCTGTCACTTCAAATAAATAAATAAATAAAATGAACAACCCCCCCAAAACCCCCCAACAGTTACTTAAGTAAAGCCGTGTGGTGGAACGCTCTTCAACGTGGCATGGAATGACAACCACAGCATAAGAAATGCACATTTAAAGCGCAGTTATGCCTATGCCTCAGTAGCTGTGTGCGCTTTTCTGCAGCCAACTGGCAGAGTGGCTCAGAAGGGTCAGCACCCTACCATTCCTGCCGGAACGACAAAGACACTTAGAGCAGGCATGCTTTGGGCAGTCCTGCCTGCTGCCCAGGACAAGGTGACATCTGGTGCAGGAGCTGTCCTGTGGGCTTGGCGTCACCCGGGAGAGATGTGCTCTGTCAGTCTGGGCAGAATAGACGGCGCCATCAGTCTCCCCTGAGCCCAGCCTGGGTGGCCCCACAGCTCAAGGGACTGCAGGAAGCATGGTGCAGACCTCCTGAGGTGACGAGGTGACAAGGGCTGGACTGAAGGACGGCTTCGGTTCACTATTGTGGGGTCCCAGACAACTCGAGGGTAGTCCACATGGACAACAGGGAAGGGGAGGGGCAAGTCCTTCCCACCTATCACCCTGTTTTTTTCTTTCTTTCCCTTCCTCTCTCCCCTTCCTTCCTCTTCTTCCTTCATTTTTTTTTGTGGGGGGGCAGGGCTTTGCTATGCAGCCCAGGCTAACCTGGAATTCACAGTGTAGACCAAACAGGCCTCAAACTTGCAGTGATCCTCTTGTCTCAGCCTCCCAAGTGCTGGGATTACAGGCATGTACCACCCTGCTTGCTTTTTTTTTTTTTTTAACACCCCAAGGTAGGGTCTCATATGAGTCCAGGCTAATTTAGAATTCACTATGTAGTCTTAGGCTGGCCTTGAACTTAGAGCAACCCTCCAACTTGGCCTCCCAAGTTCTGGGAGTAAAGGTGTGCACCACCACACCTGGCTATTTATGATTTTTTTTTAATATTTTATTCATTTGTTAGAGAGAGAGAGAGAGAGAGAAACAGAGAGAGGGCATGCCAGGGCCTCTTGCTACTGCAAATGCACCATCCTTTGCATTTGGCTTTATGTGGGTACTGGGGAATTGAACTCAGGCTGGCAGGCTTTGTAAGCATTTGTAAGCTGAGCTATCTCCCCAGGCCCCTTATCTTTTAAAATATTTTATTTATTTATTTGAGAGATATTAAGAGAAAGAAAGAAGCGGATAGAGATAATAGGTGTGCCAGGGCTTCCAGTCACTGCAAACAAACTCCAGATGCATGTGCCACCTTGTGCGCCTGGCTTTATGTGGGTACTGGGGAATAGAACTTGGGTCCTTATGTCTTGCAGGCAAGTGCCTTAGCTGCTGAGCCATCTCTCCAGACCCCCGACTCCTTTATTATTATCTGTGTGTATGTATGCGTCTGTGTTGAGTGTGGGTATATGTGTATTGTAAAATGTACGTATGTATGTATTTGTGTGTTGAGGGTGGGCACATGTGTACTATGGAATGTGTGTGGAGGTCAGAGGTCAGCTTCCCTCCAAGTGTTGGTCCTTACTTTCTACCTCGTTTGAGGCAAGTTCTCTTACTGGGTCACTGCTGTGAACATCAAGCTGGCTTCAGGGATTCTCTTATCTCCTATCTCACCTCCTATCACACTGAAGGAGGTCTGGGATTACAGATGCCCACTACATTTACTTGGGGTCTGTCTGGAGATTATCATCACTCTTGCACAGCAAGCACTTTTGTCACTGAGCCAAATCCCTAGCATCCATCACCTTTTCTAATGACCAAAGTGGTGTGTCTAAGACAGCCAACCTGGTAGATGCACAAGGGAAAAACCAAGGCCTCCACCTGCAGTTCCCTTCCTCACAGGTGCTTAGTGTTAACCTTGGGGACAGTCCCTTCGCTTTGGTTTTTGAGCTTCTTTTTTTGTGTTTGGTTTTCAAGGTAGGGTCTCTCTCTGGTCCAGGCTCACCTGGAATTAACTATGTAGTCTCAGGGTGGCCTCGAACTCATAGCGATCCTCCTACCACTGCCTCCCTAGCGCTGGGATTAAAGGTGTGTGCCTCCACACCTGGCCCCTTTGCTTTTTGCATGCAGAATGTCTTTTGAAAATGATGCAGCCCAGGGCTGGGGAGATGATAGAGAAGTTTAGGCACTCGCCTGTAAAGCCAAAGGACCCAGGTTCAATTCTCCAGGACCCACATAAAACCAGATGCACAAGGTGGCACATACCTCTGGGGTTCATTTGCAGTGGCTACAGGCCCTGGTATCTCTCTCTCTGCCCTTTCCTCTCTCTCAAATTAATAAATAAAGAAATAAAATATTAAAGAAATGGTGGGTGTGGTGGTGCACGCCTTTAATCCCAACACTCGGGAGGCAGAGGTAGGAGGATCACTATGAATTTGAGGCTACTCTGAGACTACATAAAAAAAAAAAAAAATGACGCATCCTGCTTAGATGGTACCAGACCACTTCTCTCCTCTTTTGCTTTCTCCTCACGAGTGCAGTTGGCCCGCATATCCGTGGGTCCCACAAATCCTGTGCTGAGTGCATGCATGTTTTCTTCCTTTGCCATCGGGCCTAAATAATCTGATGCAGCTGCTACGTGCGCAGCATTGCACGGCATGAGCCATTACAAGTTGTCTTCAGGGCACACGGGGGATGTGTGGAGGCCATCAGGGAATGCTTCACTTCACTTAAGGAGCTTGAGCATCCAGCTGCCTTGGTATCTGCGGGGGGGGGGGGGGGGTGTTCTGGAACCAATTCCCTCAGATACTAAGGAACAAAAGCATACTCTTTTTTGTTTATTTTTTGAGGTAGGGTCTTGCTCTAGGCCAAGCTGACCAGGAATTTACTATGTAGTCTCAGGGTGGCCTTGAACTCATGGCGATCCTCCCATCTCTGCCTCCTGAATGCTGGGATTAAAGGCACCACCGTGCCTGGCTCTATTCTTTTCATTTCTAGTAACATGGAGTTTTTTTTTTTTTCTCCTAATTAAAAAAAACATTTATTTTATTTATGTGTGTGTGTGTGTTTGTGTGTGTATGCCAGGGTCCCATGCTACTGCAATGAAATTCTCGTCTGGTTTTGTGTGGGTGACTGGCTTTGTAAGCAAGTGCCTTTAACCACTGAGCTACCTCCCTTGGCCCTAATTTTTCTACTTGAAATATAGTTGGACACTATACATCCAGCCATGTTCACCATGCTTCTGAATTCTCATCAGGAGCATGCGTATGTTTTGAAGACTGTAAACAATGATTCGTCTTAGACACTAAGAGGGGATCTCCTGCAGCTTCAGGGGACTTTCGGGGACAATCTAGAAAACCCCAGGGACGCTTACCTAGAAGCCCTGGCCCTGAAAGTACACTTACCTCTCATTCTCCAGTGACTTCAAAATCTCAGAACTTTTCTTTTGCCTGTGGGGAAAAACAAAGATGGCCCCTGTGGTCACTAACAGTCCTGTTGCCAAGCAAGCTGCCCACCTCACCACCTGGACATGCAGGGGGGGCTTAGAAGTGGGCAAGGGCCTCTGATCCCACTGCTCAGGAGCTCTGTTCTCAGGCCTATGAAGCCCTACTCAGCCTCACCTGTGACAGGAAATATAAATAAAACACTTTCTAAGCTGGGCGTGGTGGCACACGCCTTTAATCCCAGCACTCAGTAGGAGGATCACTGTAAATTCGAGACCAGTCTGAGGCTACATAGTGAATTCCAGGTCAGCCTGGGCTACAGTGAGACCCTACCTTGAAAAAAAAAAAGAAAAAGAAAAACCAACAACTGAAAAAACCACTTTCTGCTTGTAAAATATAAATGAGAAAACACAAAGTGTTTGGCACCTAAAAAGCACCACAAATAGAGGAATGAGGAGGAGCCAGGGCCTTGAAAAAAGGAAGCCTGGAGGTAGCAAAGGCTGTGACTAAAGCTGGTTTCTGGAATCTTCCTGCAAGAGACCCTAATGAGATGTTCTTAGGCTCCTCGCGATGGCTACCTGGCCTCTTCCTCTCCTGTCCCACTGAGATCTGCTCTTAGTGGGTCCTACTTCAGGTAGAATTTAAGTTAAATCTTAGCACAGGGTGAATGGCTGACTGCAGATAACAGCCTACTTGGAATCCAAAATGCTGGAGCAAGATAGGATCCTAACTCACTCAGCTGACAAGAAAAATGGGACCCTACATGCAATTAGGTAGCTACGACAAGAACCCAGGCTTCCTAACGTTCAGAGCAGCTTCCTTCCTCTGCAAGTTGGTGCAAACCGAAGCGTCTGACTGGATCCTAGCAGTGCAGCGCTTGGGCATGAGTGAAGACTCTGTCCCCAACCCTTAGAGAGCACCCTGGGGACACAGGCATCTGGGGCTGGGCTAGCCAGGGGCTGACCTCTGGTTGTCCTGCAGGAGTTTCTGGATGCGGCTGGTGATGCTGCGCTCCGTCTGCCTCAGCTGCTCCCGCAGCCGTTGCCTCTCAGCGTCGAGGCAGCGCTGGTGCTCGCTCAGCCCCTGCTCCAGCCGAGACTGCTCCTGTAGCATGGGGTGGGGGGCACAGGTTGAGACACTGGGGCCCTGGACGCTGGGCACTGTGGGGGTTCTGGTCGGGACAGTGGATTTCTTGCCCTGCCTTGCCGGTCCTCTCTATGACCCTGGGCTGCTCCCTCCCCACCAGGCCTCTGAGTGCCCACTATGCCAAGGAGGCTGGCCTGGGTGACCCAGGGAATGGCGGGACAGCTCAGACCCCCGCCATCCCACCTCTGCGGGCTGCATGGGTGGGGGGAGTGCTGGGGTGCAGTGGGCCAGCGTGGCTGCTCCCACCTGCTTCACGGTCTGCAGGATCTCGTCCTTGTGGCTGTGGCTCTGTCTCAGCAGCTCCGCATGCTCTCGCTGCCCGAGGTCCAGGCGCCGTTCGAACTCCAGCTTCTCTAGCATCTTCTGCTCCTGCAGGGGCAAGACACGGGCCTTTCTTTCACGTCTACTGCAGAGCCAGGAAGAAGCTGCGCCCGGGGAGCTTGGTGAAGCAGAGATGGTAACGGGAGAAGTGAGAGGAGAACAGGCCATTCCCTACCTTGCGCTTCTCGTAGTCGGAGAATCTGTTCTGGGGGAGAAGAACCAGCAGTCAGGACAGGGTGGTGGCTGTGGTTCCCACCGGGCAGACCCCGGTGCACCCAGATTGTTGCACTGGAATAGGGGGGATGGAGGACTGAGAAAGGCTTTAGTGGGTCCCAGGGGTCCCTAGGGTGAGAACCACATGTGCTCAGTGCCACAGGAAAGAGTGCTCCAAGACAGCTATGGGAGGCTGTAGTAGGCAGGCCTGGGGCTCCAGAAAGAAGACTTAAAAATGGGCTATCTGGGGCTGGCAAGATTGTTTAGTGGTTAAGGCACTTGTGTGCAAAGCCTAAAGACCATGTTCGACTCCCTAGGTCCCACATAAGCCAGACCCACAAGGTGACGCAAGCACAAGGTCACACATGTACACAAGGTGGCATTTGCATCTGGAGTTCAACTGTAGTAGCTGGAGGCTGTGGTTTACCAATTCTCTCTCTTTATCTCTTTCTCATTAAAAAAATTTAATAATGGGCTATCTGACTTCCTGAATGTCTGAGTAACACACCACTGCACCCAGCTTTGAACCCTCAAACCCTTGTAAATGCCAACATGCCATGTAGGTTGCTATGGAGTTATCATGAGACTTAACTCCAATATCCCCCAACAGGGATCAATATTGCAAACATTTCCTGAAGGTAAGAATTGGCACTGTGGGCTGGAGGGATGGCTTAGTGGTTAAGGCATTTGCCTGCAAAGCCAAAGAACCCAAGTTTGATTCTCCAAGACCCACTTTAGCCAGGAGCACAAGGGGTGCACACATTTGGAGTTCGTTTGCAGTGGCTGGAAGCCCTGACACACTCATTCTTTCTCTCCCTCTTTCTCTGTCAAATAAATAAATAAATAAGGATTGGCACCATGTTCCTGCTAAGTTACCGCTTCCTTCTCCATCTTCCATCAACTGCCCAAAGAGCTGTACAGCTGCAAATTCCCTCTGCTTGGCACTGGCAGCATGCCCATGCCCTCACTGCCCCACCCATGGCCACAGGAGGATCTGCTCTGTGAGCCTGGATAGGCGCAAGAAGGTGGGCAAAGGCAGCTCCCGCCTGGGTCCAGTAGTGTGTATGCCCAGGAGACCATGGCAAAACTTAATGGGCATCCTCCTCTGAGCCTGTACTATGCTGGCCCAGAGCTGGGGACTGAGAGGGCTCACCTGTCACAGTGCCAACCTGGGTGCCTGTCTGCCCCCTCCACTACAGCTAGGGAATAGAGCCTGTCCTGGCCAGCAAGTAGCATGTTGAGAGATCAGGAACAAGCCAGACACCACCAGGCCTCTCAGGAAGCCCCATCCAACAAGGGAGGGAACTACGACCTAATTACTAAGTAGATAATCCTTGTTTTTTTTATTTATTTACTTTTTATTTTTATTTATTTATTTGAGAGTGACAGACAGACACAGAGAGAAAGAGGCAGAGAGAGAGAGAGAATGGGTGCATCAGGGCCTCCAGCCACTGCAAACAAACTCCAGAAGCATGCGCCACCTTGTGACTCTGGCTTACATGGGTACTGGGGAATCGAGCCTTGAACCGGGATCCTTAGGCTTCACAGGCGAGCGTTTTTAACTCAGCACCGTGGTGAGTGCTACCAGGGCAATATGCAGGGTGCTCTGAGAAGGCCTGAGCTGGGCTGGTGCTTCTCACGTGGCACTATGTTTAAATTGAGAGCGCATGGGCAAGTGAGAGGACTCCAGGCAGGGAAGGGCTTACCCCAAGGCAGTGGTAGGAAAGGGGTGTGGTTTGATCTGGAAACAGAAAGGAGCCCTGGACTGCTGACACAGAGTGAGCTGGAGGTCTGGAGTGGCCACAGTGCTTAACACTGAGGGTCTGGATGGAGGAGTGTAGCTCTGAACACCTTATGCCTGTTGGCACACAGGTGCCTGCACCCCCGATCCCCCCACCCAGGCAGATGCGCCTTACCTGCCACTCAGCCTCCTCCCTAGAGAATCTGTCTGTGGGCCCGTCGAGGCTGTCCTGCACGTTCTCGGCTCCATCCTGCTCGAGAACTGGCAGCAGGTACTGAGAAGGCGGGTAGTATTCCAGTCCTGACTCTGCGGGAGAAGGGACACTTTGGTCAGGAGGATCTGCTCCTGCTGCCCTGGCTCTCCCTCCTCTGTGGCAGCCCACTGTGCCGGGCTCAGTCCACCCTTCTCATCCCTCCTAGACTGGGCCTCACTTTGTACTCAGCCCTGTGCTCCGTGCCAGCTGAGTGAATAAACAGGAAGGCCCTCTGTCCCGATAGATAGATAGATAGATAGATAGATAGATAGATAGATAGATAGACAGACAGACAGACAGACAGACAGACAGACAGACAGACAGATAGATAGGGAGAGAGGGATATATATAGATATATAGTATTTTTGTTTTGTTTTGGTTCTCGAAGTAGGGTCTCCCTCTAGCCCAGGCTGACCTGGAATTCACTATGTAGTCTCAGGGTGGCCTTGAACTCCTGGTGATCCTCCTACCTGTTTCCTCGCCACCATGTCCGGCATATTTATTTATTGATTGATTATTTATTTGAAAGTGAGAGAGAGAATGGGTGCACCAGAGCCTCCAGCCACTGCAAATTCCAAATGCATGTGCCACCTTGTGCAACTGGCTTACGTGGGTACTGGGGAATCCAACCTGGGTCCTTAGGTTTTGCAGGCAAGTGCTTTAGCTGCTGAGCTATCTCTCCAGCCCCTCTCTGCCCCTTTCATCCAAGAACGAATGAGGCAGGAGAAGAAATCCGAGATTAGCTGTGAAACCAGCACGGTCCTCCTCTGGCACCGGAGTTTTCTCCTGCAGAACTTGGAAGGGTTTGACACCCTGTATTCATAAAGCAGTGCACATAAACTAGGCATGGTAGCTGCGACAGTTTGAATGGATGCTCCCCAGTAGATTCAGGAATTTTACTTATTTAACTTATTTAAGAGAGGAGAATGGGCACAACAGGCCTCTAGCAAACAAACTCCAGACGCATGCACCACCTTGTGCATCTGGCTTATGTGGGTCCTGGGGAATCGAACCTGGGTCCTTTGGCTTTGCAGGCAAGTGCCTTAACCGTTAAGCCTTCTCTCCAGCCCAGATTCAGGAATTTTTTGTTTGTTTGTTTGTTTGTTTTGTTTTTTGTTTTTCGAGGTAGAGTCTCACTCTGGTCCAGGCGAGATTCAGGAATTTTATTCAAGCTGTAACTTGGATATCCAGCTGCCTGGCTGGAGATGTCACTGAATGGATCCTGGGGTCCCGCCCTAAGGTGTTTGTTACTGGGGGTGATTTGGAATTTCCAGCTAAAGATCTGCAGAGTGTCTGTGTTTTGCCTGGAGTTCCTGACGTGGGACTGCTGGTGGTGGTGGCTGCTTTTCTCTCTGTGTGATCCTGTGAAAGGGGGGCAACTGCTTCCACCACTAAGGAACTTCCCCTGGATCTGTAAGCTTCAATAAACCCCTTCCTCCGTAACTTGTGCCTGGTTCAGAAGTTCATCCCAGCGACACTGAAGCTGACTGCAACAGGAGCGCATGCCTGTAAGTCCAGCATTTGGAAACCAGAGGCAGGAGAGGAAGAGGTTCAAAGTCAACTTCAGCTTTATAGCAAGCTTGACGCCAGCTCGGGGTACATGAGACTCTGCTGGTCTTGAACTATGTACCTAAGATTGGCCCAAGGGCTGAAATTATATATGTATACTACTATGCCTGGCTCTGATTTTATTTTACTTTATTTTTATTTTATTTATTTATTTTTTTTTTCAAGGTAGGGTCTCACTCTAGTCCAGGCTGACCTGGAATTAACTCTGTCATCTCAGGGTGGCCTTGAACTCATGGCAATCCTACCTCTGCCTCCTAAGTTCTGGTTACTTTATTTTTTTGAGTTAAGAGCTTTTCTTTGCAGTCCAGTCTTGCTTCAAACTCATAGTGATTCTTGCTTCAGACTGCCTGTGTTCCGATTATGCAAATAATTTTTTTTTTTTTTTTTTTGCAGGAGGGTCTCACTCTAACTCAGGCTGACTGAGAATTCACTATGTAGTCTCAGGCTGGACTTGAACTCACAGGGATCCTCCTTTCCTTTCTCAGACTCCCAAGTGCTAAGATTAAAGGTGTGTACCACCATGCCTGGCCCTAATTTTTTTTTTCTCTTATGTTTTTAAAAAGAACAACCCAGGGGCTGGAGAGATGGCTTAGCTGTTAAGTGTTTGCTTGAGAAGCCCAAGGACCCTGGTTCGAGGCTCAAGCCAGATGCACAAGGTAGCGCATGCATCTGGAGTTCGTTTGCAGTGGCTGGAGGCCTGGCGTGCCCATTCTCTCCCCTCCCCCACTTTCTCTGTCTGTCTGTTGCTCTCAAATAAATAAATAAAAATAAACAAACAAATTTAAAAAGTAACCCAAAAATCTTATACATATGCTTTCTCTATACTCTAAAAATTACAGAATTACTTAAGGCTATGTCTAGTAGAATAGGCCTCTAATGTTAGCTACTCGGAGAGCAGGAGGATCAAAAGCTCAAGGCCTGCAGGGTGTGGTGGCACATGCCGAGCCAATACCGGGGAGACAGAGATAGGAATAGGAAGATTGTCTTGAGTTCAAGGCCAGCCTGGGCTGGAATGATATCCTATCTCAAAAACCTAAAAAAAAAAAAAAAAAAAAAAGTTCAAGAAGAACACATGCCTAGCAATTTGAGCTGCATACTAGCTATATATATGCTCACCACTGTATTATTTTAAACTTCTGTTGTTTACCTAAGTAGTACAGAATTTAAAAAAAAAACAAAAAACATTTTCTGAGACAAAGTCTCAGCAAATAATCCGGGCTGACCTCAAACTTGGAAACCTCACACCTGTGCCTCCCAACTGTTGAGATTATAGGTGTGCACCACCACATCCAGAATTTTTTTCTTTCTTCATTTTATTGGCTGGGGACTAAACCCAGAGCCTCATGCATGCCAGGCAGGGGTTGTGTCTGAACTTGAAGCAAGCTTCTGGGTAAGCACACCCTCACAGCCACGGTCAGACGTGGACACCGGCAGCCACCCAGCTTGCTTCATGCAGTGATTATTTGTTACTGCAGGGCTGTGTATGGATCATACATGAATATGAAACCTTTCATTTATCCACTCTCCTGCCGATGGCCATTGCAGTGGTGAGCAGTGCTGCTGTGAGCAGCTGCGTGCAGGCTTGTGGCCGGCAGTCACGTGTCTTTCTGTTGGGCAAACACCTAGTCATGGAACTGGAGAGTCAAAGGAGATTTGGGTACTTAGCTCGAGTAGATACTGACAATACTTTTTCTTGAGTCAGGGTCCTGCTACATAGCCCAAGCTGACTTTGAACATACTGCACAACCCAGGCCAATCCTGAAATAATAATTAAAAAATACTACTTGTGAGAGAGGGGGTGAAGAGAGTAAGTATGGGTGCACCAGGACCTCTTGCCGCTGCAAATTATCTCCAGATACATGAGCCACTTCATGCACCTGGCTTTATGTGGGTACTGGAGAACTGAACCCAGATAGGTAGGCTTTGCAAGCTAGCTCCTTTAACTACTGAGCCATCTCTCCAGCCCCTTGAATTGACTTTGATCCTCCTACCTCAGCTTCCTAAATATTGGGATTATAGGTGTTCACTATCACACCTGTTTCTGCATGTACATGTATGTTTGACACTGGGTCTTATTAGGTAGCAAAGCCTGGCCTTGAACTGGAGATCCTCCTGCCTCAGCCTCCTGAGTAGCTGGTATGACAGTCCTGTATTGCCAAGCCTGGCTAGCCATGAATGAAGTCTTTAAAAAAATATACATATAGGGGCTGGAGAGATGGCTTAGCGGCTAGGGTGTTGGCCTGCTAAGCCAAAGGACCCAGGTTCTATTCCTCAGGACCCACGTAAGCCAGATGCATAAGGGGCACATGTGTCTGGAGTTCATTTGCAGTCGTGATAGTCCCTGGTATACCCATTCTCTCTCTTTCTTTTCTCTCTCTCTTTCTATCTGCTTGCAAATAAATAAACAAGTAATATATTTATTTATTGGGGGGGAGAGGCAAAAAGAGAGAGTATGAGCATGCCAGGGCCTCCTGCTACTGTAAATCAACTCTGGATGCATGTACCACCTTGTGTACCTGTCTTTACGTGAGTACTGGGGAATGAACCTGAGCTGTCAAGACTTTGCAAGCAAGAACCCCAACCACTGAGTTGTCCCCCAGCCCCACCACGGATGGATTCTTAATCTGATGGCATCACTGAGAAGTGCTGGGAAGTAGGAAGTGGTGCCTGGTTGGAGGAAGTAGGTCTGTGGGAGCATAGTTCTGAAGGGCACACCTGGTCCCTGGCCCTTCCCTGTGTCCCTCTGCTCTGGCGCCCATGACGTGAGTAGCTCTGCTCGGCTACGTGCTTCTGCTCTGACAGTCTGTCTTGGCGCAGCTCGGGAACATTGAATCATCTGAACACACTGAAGCATCTGAAACTGCAAGCCAAAGTAGACCCTTCCTCCCGTAAGCTGTTATCGTCTAGGTATACGGTCACAGCAACGAGAAGTGACTGAAACAGTGGCATGCAACTGCCATCCCGAGACTCAGAAGCCTGGGGCAGGAGGAGTGTAAGTTCGAGGCCAGCCTGGGTACATGGTGAGTTTGAGGCCAGCCTCGTCTATCTATCAGAAAGGAATGAAGAAAAGAAGGGAGGGAGGGAGGAAAGGAAAGAAGAAAAGAAGGAAGAATGCTGAGGAGATGACTCAGCGGTTAAATATGCCTCCTTGCAAAGTCTATCAGCCAGGGTTCAATTCCCCAGAACCACATAACATCAGGTGCACAAAGGGGTTCATGTGTCTGGCATTTATTTGCAGTGGCAAGAGGCTCTGGCACACCCATACTCTCTCCCCCCTTCTCTCTCTGACAAATAAAAATATTTTTAGATTTTCGAGGTAGGGTCTCACTCTAGCTCAGGCTGACCTGGAATTCACAACATAGTCTCAGGGTGGCCTCAAACTCATGGAAATCCTCCTATTTCTGCCTCTCGAGTGCTGGGATTAAAGGTGTGCACCACCATATTCAGCAATGTTGGGTGTGTTATTCAATCACTCTCTACATCATTCTTTGAGACAAGATCTCTCACTGGACCCAGAGCACCAGTTCAGTTAGACTAGCCGGTGAGCTCCAGGGATCCCCCATCTCCCTGACATGAAATTACAGGCATGTACTACCATGCCCAGCATTCTATGTGGGTGCTGGGGACTTGAACTCAGGTCCTCATACTTGCATGGCAAGTGCTTTCCTTACTGAGCCATCTTCCCAGACACCAACTTCTCAAGTTTACCGTTAGTATTGCCTGTCTTCTATGTAAGGGAAACATTAAGAACTCTTTTTTTTTTTTTTTTGAGGCAAGCCCAATAGACTGGCCTTTTTTTTAAAATGAGAGACAGACAGATTTGCCATGCCAGGATCTCCAGGAACTGTAATAGAACTCCAGATGCATGTGCCACCTTGTGTGCATGTGCAACTTTGCATGCTTGCAAAACCCTGTGTGTCTGGCTTATGTGCGATCTGGTGAGCTGAACATGTATCTTTAGGTTTTGCAGACAAGCCCCTTAACCACTAAGCCATTTCCTTAGCCCTTAAGAAATCATGTTCAGGCTGGAGAGATGGCTTAGTGGTTAAGGGGCTTGTCTGTAAAGCCTAAGAACCCAGGTTTGATTCGCCAGGACCCATGTAAACCAGATGCACAAGGTGGTACATGCATCCGGAGTTTGTTTGCAGTGGCTAGAGGCCCTGGTGTGCCCATTCTCTCTTTCTCTCTCTCTCAAATAAATAAATAAATAAATAAATAAAATATTTTTTAATAGAAGTCATTTTTTTTTCCTGTTTTTTCTATATGGTTCTGGGAATGGAACCCAGGGCCTTGTGTAGACCAGATGAGTACTCCACCACT